>NW_024070202.1:94199292-94537187 GCF_014754425.2 Oryx dammah
CCCCAAATATACCAGGGAGACAGCCAGACACACACACACACACACACACACACACACACCAAATATACCAGGGAGACACACACGCACACACACCCCCCCCAAATATACCAGGGAGACACACACACACACACGTGCGCGCGCGCCATTCCCCCCTGTCCCGGCCTCTGGGCCAGGCTGGGGAGTTGGCCCCCCCACGCCGGTGACGCACGAGGCAGCGGCACGAGGCCCGCTCGGCGGCTCGGCTCGCTCTGTCTTTGGAGAGAAAGCACGTCACCGCCTGGAGCAGCGGGCCTGTTGTTCCGTCTCAAGCTAAGCCTTGGGAGGGCCTCTTACCTCAGAGTCGAGATGTATTGATCTCATTTTGCAGACAGAGAAAATGGAGGCGGGGAACGTGGGCGGAAGGTGAAAGCAGTTTCAGAAGCCCCAGCCTCAGAACGGTCCATGCCTCCGCGAGGGACGCTGAAGGAGGGAGAGGACATGCAGGGCCGCGTGCGAGGTCGAGCCCGGGACAGAGTCCGGCCCTCGCCTGCTGGGGCCGGAGAGGTGTGGCCTCCTCCTCCTGGACGCCCACCCTACCCCCACCCCTCCTCAGCAAGGGCAGAGAAGCTTCTGGCAACAGAGGGGCGAGCATCAGTGACCAGGCCAGGGTGTGAAGAACTCCCTGGTCCTCGAGGAGACATTGGCATGGCTTCAGAAGTGCGCTTGGCCCTGCGTTTCTGAACAGCCTCTCCCCGTGGGCTCCCTGTCACCCCCGGCCTCAGCCCTCCGTGCTCCCCAACTTTGATGAGCCCCCCGATAAGCAGAGCCCAGGGGGGCGGGGCCATCGGCTCTTAAAAGGGAAATCTAGAAACAGGGCCACAGGACCTTCATCTTCCGGGGCTGTGGGGACCCGGGAACCCGGGCAATGAGGGGCCTGGCGGCATGGGGAGCCACTCACAGCTCTCCAGCCTCCTGGGAAGAGCAATAGTGGGGTTTCTTTACCGCAACTCCCCAGGGCGCCAGAAACCTAGTGGACACAGGCCTAGCAGTCGTGGAGAGGCAGGGTCTGCACGCGGTGGTGTGGCCACGATCGCCAGCACCTCGGTGTGTGTTAGACCTGGATGCTCTCTCCTTCACCCACGGGGTGCAGGTTCTGTCCTCTGGGCCAGAGTGGTGCTGGGAGGGAGCCTTGGGGGAGTTCTGCCTCCCTCGAGCTCTTCAGAAACCCCGAATCCTTAGAGTGTGGAGGGAAAGGGGGCGCGGGGAAGGGACATCAGGCCTGCTCACTGGGATGGTGTCTGAGGCCAGCGAGGACGCCCAGGGGCAAAGATGCCCGCGGACTCTGGATCCCAGCCAGGAGCCAGGTGGCCATCAGACCCCAGGCTCCGGGCTCCACCTCGCGAGGCCCCGCAGGAAGCCTGGCACCTCTCCCGGAGCCTGCTGGGCTGCCTGCCACCACGTCTGCACCCAGGAGAGCCCGCAGCCTGCACACGCTGCCCTGGGGACTGGACGCGTGACTCAATCCCTGCTTTGCTAATCACTCCACTCTTCTCCCTCTCGCGTCTCGCACAGCCTTCCTTCCCCTGGAGAAAAGCGTGCCCATCTGACAACTCCCGCGCCTGCTCTCCGTGACGCATTCATCTGTCCTTGCCCCTGCTTCTGCTCTGCGCAGCCCCCACGCCGCCCTCTCCAGCTTGCTGCCTCCTGCTCCAGCCTCTGCCAGGATGACTGTCTGTGTGCCCATACCTCACCCCGGCGAGTGTCCGTCAGGGTGAGCCCTCTGCTGTGTCAGGCAGCCCTCCTGTAACCTGTCTGCCCACTTAGAGGGGCACAGACCCACCGCCAGGAGGTATCTGAGGAGGGAGCCTGGGAGCGCAGTGGCCAAGCTCTTCCTTCTCAGGCCAGCCACTCAGCCTTTCCATGACTAGCAGTACTTCCCTAAAGGAAATCAAGAACAAGGTGACTTTCTGGTTGATTTTTTTCTCTGCTTTGACCATAGGTGGGAAGAGGAGTTTAGCCCAAGTAAGCAATGGGAGGTCTCAAGACTCTCCCCTGTGCCTGTGACCTGACACCACAGAGCCTGCCTGATGGGAAAAGTGACCCCCCCTGCAATGCAGTCAGGGCTCCCAGGGGACACAGTGTAGGGGGCAGACTTCTAGAGTGGACTCTGGTACCAGCACCCAGCCGCACCCCAGGCACTCACAGATCCTCTCTGAAAGTGAAAGTAGTAAAAGTGAAAGTCAGACTCTTTGCAACCCTATGGACAGTCCATGGAATTCTCCAGGCCAGAACACTGGAGTGGGTAGCCTTTCCCTTCTCCAGGGGATCTTCCCAACCCAGGGATTGAACCCAGGTCTCCTGCATTGCAGACGGATTCTTTACCAACTGAGCTATAAGGGAAGCCCCAAGATCCTCTCTGGGCTTCTATAAAATCAAACAGTCCAACTGTTTGATTCCCAGGGCCATTTCAGAGCCATGACAAAGAAAAAAAACCTCCCCTAAAAGCTGAAGCAGGCTGAAAAGCCAACATTACTTGCCTGTGGGTTTCACGATATGTAACAACTCCTTTCTTTTGTTAAAGGCTAAATAGAGAAATGACTTCACAGGCCTGTGACCTGGGTAGTCATACAGAACCCCACACTTTCAATTGCCTTGTGTTGGGTTTAATGCTCTGTTGTGGCTGTCTTAAAAGTCTTGATAAGTTTTGTGCAAGGGCCCCACATTTTTATTTTACACTGGATCCAGCAATTGTGACGTTGATGCTGGCTACACATACTTAGAATGTTGGTCAAGGAGAACCGTGGACAAGTCTGCAGTGTTTTTTGTTTTATAGAATTGTGGCATCTGGAATACAGAAATGTTGGACAGTTCATTTTCAGTTCCCCGGGGAAGGTGGAAAGGGTGAGGCAATTAAGGAAGCACTTGATGAGAGTTAAATTGTTCAAGGGAACCAGGAGTTCTGCATCCAGTTACTGTTCTTGGAGTTAGGTGCAGCCAGGGCTCTGGAGATTGATTCAGACATCTCCTGCAGGGAAAGACTACTACTGTTGTCTGATACCCATTATCTGCTTCTTCTGTAGTGCTAGGATTATTAGCTGGCCATGGCCAGGAGAAAAAAAAAAAAAAAAACTTTCCCTAGATTCTTTTACAGTTAATTATGTTTGTGTGATGTTTTTTGTGGTCACACCATGCAGCATATGGGATTTTAGTTTCCCAACGAGAGATTAAACCTGTGCCCTGTGTATTGGAAGGACGGAGTCCCAACCACTGGGCCTCCAGGGAAGTCCTGTCCATGTGATTAAGTGCTGGTCAGTGGGATGTGTGTGCAACCACCCCACTGGTATGTGTTTTTACTTTTGTAACATCGCAGAAAAGTTTGAAACTTTTAGACTAGGATCTGAAGAAAAAACACATGCTATTAGTTGTTATCATTTCACAGTAGAAATTTATTTAGGAGTGAATTGATAAATGTGGTGTGTGCTCAGTTGCTCAGTCATGTCTAAATCTTCTCAACTCCAAGGACTGTAGTCTGTCAGACTCCTCTGTCCATGGGATTTCCCAGAGAAGAATACTGGAGTGGGTTGCCATTTCCTACTCCAGGGGATCTTCCTGACCCAGAGATCCAACTTGCATCTCCTGCATTGGCAGGCAGATTCTTTACCACTGTGCCACCTGGGAAGCCTAATTGATACATAGGTGCCCTTTAGTGTATAGTTCCTCAAACAGGAAGATGAGACTAGCATTCCATCTCTAAGAGGATGTTAGCCGGGGGAGCAGATAATAAGTAAAATCTCAGGTATATGCAATGAAGAAGAACTGAGCATGTGGGGTATGGGGATGGTAAGTGCCAGGGATGTAATTTCAAGGGTAACATGAAAGGGTCTGAGGAGGTGATTTTTGAGGAGAGGGCTTAGTGAAGACAGGGAGGAGCTGTTACAGATAGCTGGGGTAAGAACATTTGAGGGAAAGAGATACAGTCAAATTGTTCTGCCAAACGTGGAAGTCTCTTGAGAATCAGACTTGTATTTCCAACTATCGGTTGTCATCTCCATCTCGGTGTCCCATTAGCATCTCAAACTCAACATGTTTAAGATTTCTCTTCTGCTCCAAACCGGTTCCTCTTCCTCTGTTTCTGTTAGTGCCACTATCTCCATATCATAATAACCTAAACTGAAATGTTGGCATTGTGTGCATCAGATTACCAAGTTGTGACCATTTTTCTTCTACAAATGCTCTCCAGTCTTTTCTGCCACCCCTGTTATCCAGACCCTGGATTACTGTAGCAGCCTCCTCACAGGTCTCCATGCCTGTAGCTGCTCCAGCTTCTGTCCATCTTCAAGACTGTGTTCAGTCATCTTCCTGCAGTACCACTTTGCCTTCCTCTGCTCAGAAAGCTTCAGAGTCTCTACAAATAAAGTCTGCCATCCTTAGCCTAGTAACTAAGGTCCACCTTTCCTTCTGGTCCCATCTTCCCATGCTCTTCTAAGTACATCTTTATTTGGAGTCTTTGCAGTTTTCCAAAGACAGCTCTTCCTCTCCTGTCTTCATGTCTTGATTCCTTCTGCTTCTTCCTCCTCCTGGAATTCGATTGCCACCTTTCTCATGAAGCCTTTCCTCAGCTCCTTGCTCAGCAGAGCTTTTTCATCCTTTGACCTGCAGGATCCTTTTCGTGTCACTTTTTTTTTCAGGACTTTTGTGATTGTAAAAGGAATACAATATTGAGAAAAGTTCTGAAAATGGAAAAACAATCATCCATATTCCTATTTTGACAAGTTGATTTCACATTTGGCTATTTTTTCTAGTTCTGGTGATCTGCATGCATATTTTTACAAAATTGTAATCATAGTAGACATACAATTCTGATTTGTTTTCACTTCCATCCAGCATTCCCCCCATCTTTCCACAGTCTTTCCAAAGTTGTAGGAGTTTTAAAAAGAGGTCAAAATAAGTCTGTAAGTGTCTTGGAGAAGGGAATCGCAACCTACTCCAGTATTCTTGCCTGGAAAACCCCATGCCTGGTGGGCTACAGTCCATGGGGTTGCAAAAGTTGGACACAACTTAGTGACTAAACTACCATCTCCAAGTGTCTTACAGAGTTGATGTACTATAATTTGTAAGACCATCTATCACTGACGTTTGATGGGTTTTGTTATAGCCTAGCTAGTAATAGACTAGAAAGCTATTTCAAAGTAAAAAGGAAATCTTAAGGCTTCTATTCCTAGCACCTAGCTAACTACTTCAATCAGTATTTATTGGGTGGATGGATAAATAAACAAATGCACACAGTGAACATCCTTAGACATAACTTTTTTTCTGTTGAATATTTTCCCAGCCAAAGAGTGCTAAAAGAGCATTAACATCTTATATAAAATATTTTAATACAAAATTAACATTTTGGGGGGCTTTGCACATTGTGAAGTGAAAGTATTAGTTGCTCAGTCATGTTCAACTCTTTGCGACCCCATGGACTATAGCCCACCAGGCTTCTCTGTCCTTGGGATTTTCCAGGCAAGAATACTGGAGTGGGTTGCTATTCCCCTCTCCAGGGGATCTTCCTGACCCAGGTATCCTGCATTGCAGGCAGATTCTTTACCATTTGAGCTACCTGGGAAGCCCTTGCACATTGTGGCAGATTGTATTTTTCAAAAATGGTCACATCAATATATGTCCCATCCCACATGCTATGATGTGGGATATCCCTCCATTGAGAGGTAGAATCTATGTTCTCGCCCTTTAAAACCATTCATTTTTTTTTATATACCTGTGTTGATTAACAGAATCAGTTCATTTCAGTTGCTCAGTTATGTCAGACTCTTTGCAACCCCATGGACTACAGCACTCCAGACTTCCCTGTCCATCACCAACTCCTGGAGCCTACTCAAACTCATGTTCATCACGTCAGTGATGCCATCCAACCATCTCATCAACAGAATACAGTGGAAGAAACATGGAACTTTCAAGCCCAGGTTATAATGATAGGCTCTGTCTCTATCTCCCCCTCTTTCTTAAGACACTTGCTCTAGGAATTCAGCCAGTATGTTATAAGGAAGCCCAAGCCACATGTAGAGGCCACATGTGGGCTTTGTGCCTGCATTCCCAGTGATGTCCCCAGTCAATACCCAGAATCAACCACTGAACATGGGAGTGAACAGCCTTCAGATGATTCAGTCATCCAGCCCCATACACTGTGGAGAAGAGAGAAGCCATCCCCATTGTACCCTATCTGAATTCCTGATCCACAGAGAGAGATACCAATGATTATTGTTTGGGGGTAATTTGTTATGCAGCAGAAGTGGCTGAAACACACACATAGTTAATCCCATGTTGTGTTCCGAAAGATTTGTAGTAATTTGCATGTTCACCACAACCTCATGAGCCCCGATGTGTGGCCTCTTTGTGGGCATTGATCTTGAAGTCTGCAAATCTCATCTCTGTTTCTCATCTTTAGGCTCCTTGAGGGGATACCTCACTGCATTTTTATTCTCAGTTCTTAGCAGGCACTTGGTAAATGTTTATCCATTTGTACATTTGTTAGAAATATACGTAACTAGGGTATGCATTGTCCTGGCCAGGAAGCACAGAGTCTGACCGTGTAGTAGACTGAAGCTATCTTGGTTTCCTCATTAGAGAAAGCAGATTCCAGAGAAGCGGCTCAGAGAACACATGCTCTGGTCCAATTACACACAGGCTTGGAGGAAACTATACAGTGTGTCAGGGAACGGGAGAATGGTATCCACTCTGATAATGGATTGGAGTGTTCCCAGCCCTGAAACCTTACAGCCACTCCCAATACAGCTCCAGCTGTAAGAGATTGCACCATGCCACCAATTTTGCTTTCTAGTGAGAAACTACTATCTGTGTAACTAGATACATATCTAGATGGTATTTCTCCCACTGCCATGCCTACTCTTTACTACTGAATCAATTTTCATAGAGCCCAGCACGAAGGAATGCATGGAAATGTAGAGCAGGCCCTCCGCCTTTCCTTCTACAAGTTTAGATCCACTGCCAGTTGCCAGCTTTTTGCTTCCTTTCTTCTCTGCCACACTTCAACTCTCTGGCCAGAGAGCTCTCCCTACGTCCTCTCCCTTTGAAACTGTTCAGTTGTACCTATGTTGATCGACAGAATGCAGTGGAAGAAACACAGAACTTTCAAGCCCAGACTGTAAAAAGTAATATGCTCTGCCTCTACCTACTCCCCTTTTTCTCAGGATACTTGCCCTTGGAATTCAGCCACTGTGTTATGAGGAAGCCCAGGTCACATGTAGAGGCCACATGTGGGCCTTCTGCCTGCATTCCCAATGATGGTCTTTAGCATAGAAAGCACACTTATAAAAAAAATTCCAGTTAAAAAAAAAGAGATTGCTTTTCAAGTGAATTCTGTCTACTTAACCCAATTGTTAATTCAACAAATATTTACTGAACACCTGACATGCACCTGCCCTCAAGAATGATAAGAAAGTCACAGTCTAACAGAAGTTTCATCATTCATGAGTTCTGTCCAATCAACATTTTCCTTGGATACTTGTTCTAGCATAGCCCCACTATTACGGAGCCAGGTCAGGGTCAAGAGGTCAAGTCAGCCTGGGGTTGGTTGAGTGGAGAGGTAGGATGTGTGGGAAAATAAGAGTTGTGAGGTGGGAAAAAGAGGACAGTGAAAAAAACTGGATTAAAACTCAACATTCAAAAAGCTAAGATGGCATCTGGTCCCATCACTTCATTGCGAATAGACGGGGAAACAATGGAAACTGACAGGCTATTTTCTTGGGCTCCAAGATCTCTGTGGATGGGTGACTAGTCATGAGATTAAAAGACGCTTGCTCCTTGGAAGAAAAACAATGACAGACCTAGACAATGTATTAAAAAGCAGAGACATTACTTTGCCTACAAAGGTCCATATAGTCAAAGTTATGATTTTTTTCCAGTAGTCATGTATGGATATGAAAGCTGGAAATGAGCTCTTTGACGCATATGAGCAGCAAATAATTGATGCCTTCAAACTGTGGTGCTGGAGAAAACTGTTGAGAGTCCCTTGGACAGTGCAGAGATCAAACCAGTCAACCCTAAAGAAAATCAACCCTGAATATTCACTGGAAGGACTGATGATGAAGCCGAAGCTCTAGTACTTTGGCCACCTGATGCAAAGAGCTAACTCATTGGAAAAGACCCTGATGCTGGGAAAGATTGAAGGCAGGAGGAGAAGGGGAAAACAGAGGATGAGATGGCTGGATGGCATCACCGACTCAATGGACATGAGTTTGAGCAAGCTCCGGGAGATGGTGATGGACAGGGAAGCCAGGTGTGCTGGAGTCCCTGGGGTCACAAAGAGTTGGACACAACTGAGAGACTGAACAACAGTGAGGTGGGAAAAAGTAGCAACTTAGATACAGTAGTTTAAATGAAAAATCATTTCTCTGGCTACACAGAAAAAAAACCCTAGTGTTTTATTGAAGAGACACTGTATTTTAGGATGTGGACTTTGCCTCCAGGTTCTATCCAAGGCACTTGGTCTAAGTGGAGTCTAACCACCACTTTAAGGCAGTGAACTCCAGGAATTCTCAAGATGGCATAAAAAAACTTTAAAGAATTCATGCAGAGCATTTAACTGGAAGCAGAGCATTGTAGTGAATTTATTTTTAATGTTGGCTAACTAACTTGAGATGGAAGCCGTAAAACACCTTTTCAAACCACCAGGTCTGGGGACTGATGGCTTTAGTACAGACTCCCTTCTGCCAAGTCTCACTTTGACAAGTTAACGGGACTACTCCTCTGCCCCTCAGGGTGTCCAGTGGATGATACCCTCCCCATTAGGAACAAAAGGGGTCTTTCTTTGGAGTTGCAGCTCAGCCAGTTAATGCTTGTATTCCCGGCCAAAACTATCACAGAGCTCCTGGTTCCAGTCTACACTCCATGTATTTGAGGAAGAATCATGCCTGGCTTTGACTCCTGAAAAAACAAATTTTACCCCCAACAGAGCAGATTGCCACCTTCTGACTTTCCTCCTGTGGGATGCAGTTCATGAAAGCAGAGTCTGATTCAGGGTTGTTATTTTTTCCTTCTAGTTTAGAAATGGTAAAGGAGGGAGACAGTGTTTCCTTGGTAGACCAGAAACCCCAGCCTTCAAGATACAAGGGCAGTACTGTCTCTGATTGGGGAATGGCCAGGTCTGGGGTCAGGGAAGAAAATAGGAAGTGGGAGGCAGATATGGCTGGGCTAGGAGAGTAGGGGTGGTTGTGAGTGTGTCAAGGCATGAAGATCTATATACATCTCAGCACAGTCCAAGAATGAGAGGGTTGCTTTACAATGCCAAAGAGCCATTTCCTAGTTTTATATTAACGTTATTCTCTAAGACTTTTATAAAAAAAAAAAAAACTTATTTGGCCATGCCAGGTCTTAGTTGAGGAATGTGGGATCTTCTATCTTCATTGCAGCATGTGGGATCTAGTGCCCTGACTAGGGGCTGAACTCAGGTTCCCTGCATTGGGAACATGGAGTCTCAGCCACTGGACCACCAGGAAGTCCCCTGAAAGACTTTTTAAGTCCATTTCTTCCCTTACCCTAAAGCACACTGTCATCCATTATTTTAATTCAGCTTCTCAGTGATCACTGAGGTATGAATATCTTTCTTATGCCCAGAAATCAGTGTAAAAGGTGACAGTGACAGAGCTCAGTCCTCCCAAGTCTCAGCTGGTCAAGCCAGTGGCTCTTCTAGCCAGATGGACTGTGGAATATTCAATTTGCTTTGGGGGCATGAAAGGATTTAGTTATAACTACATTTCATCCTTAGCAGTGGCTGAGATTGTTTGCATGTTGATTTTGCTGTGGAATATCTCTGGGGTCACTGCTGTCTGGGGTAAACAGGATTCTGGGCACACATGAGGTTGTTCTCCATACCTATACTGCCATACTGGACTGTTCTTCCTAAGGCCGACTGAGGTGCCACCCTGCATAGAATCCATAACCTATTCCCCAGGCCAGTGCAGTTCATTCAGTGTGGAAATGGAATTACTGATAACCATTCAGGGATCAAATTAGAGACATGGCTCAGAGCTAATGCCTAACAATCCTGCAGTCTCAGCACAAAGCCACTGGCATACACAGTGAGACGTGGCAATGTCACTGGGGCCTAAGAAGCACAGGTGCTGATTGTGCAAACTGCTCTCACTCCAAGTGGCCAGACAACCACTGGTTCCCTCCGCCCCCTCCCAGATCCTTCCCAAAAGGCTTTTGGCTAGAGATCCCAGCCCTCTGCTGCTTGGCCGTCTCTATAACCTGAGGAGTGCTGTGACTGAAGCCACCTGGACAGATAGATGGTTGGGCCAGCTGACCTCTCCCAGCTCCTCACAGTGAACCCTTTAGCATCTGGTCCAATGTGCTGCTGTAAGCGCACTGACCTTGCCCCAGGTCGTTAAGGAAGATCCCCAAGAGTACAAGGAATTGGCTGTGTATTTTCCTAACGCCTACACTTTTTAGGCAGTGTCCCCACTGCAGCTCTTCAGGCCTGGGAAATGTTTCCTCCTTCTTAGTGTTACAGGCTTCCCTGGTGGCTGAAATGGTAAGAGTCCACCTGCAATGCAGGAGACTGTGGGTTTGACCCCTGGGTCAGGAAGATCCCTTGGAGAAGAAAATGGCAACTCACTCCAGTATTCTTGCCTGGAGAATTCCATGGACAAGAAGAGCCTAGCAGGCTACAGTCTAGCTGCAAAAGGAAAGCCAGTGATCCTTGCTGCTCAAAAGACATCCTTTAAAAAGAACTCAAGCCTTTCCCAAAAGGTAGCTTTAGCCATCGTCAAACTCTTCCTGAACAGCAGCACAGCTCAGACTAGTAGAACACTAGTCTTTCATGAGAATGAGACAAGCTATGAGAACCCACCAAGACTATAAGTCACTTCTGGATTCACTTACACGGCTGCTGAGTGCCAAAAAAGGGGGGGAAGACCTAATCACTTTGGAGGAGAAATTAATGCCAGCTGCAGTGGTCAGGATCAACTCCCCAAAATAGTGGGTTTAATTAGAGCAAAGTTTCAAGGGAAGGGCAGAGAGGGAGGAGACATCCCCAGAGATCAGGAAGAGGAGGTACATGTGCAGAGAGCCTAGCAAGGAGCAGCCTACGCTGGCTAAAGCCAAGGATCCAGGTGGATAAGGCTAGCCTGGGGCCATATTGTGGAGGGCTTTAAATGTCAGGCCAAACAATTTACCAGAACGAAACCGATCAAACAAGTGTTTTAGGAAGATGAATTTGAAGAGGGTGTACAGGATAAATTGGAAAATCTGGAAGCATGGCAACAATTAGGAAGCTGTGAGATTAATTAGGCTGTTGTAGTAGTCCTATGCGAGTTGATAAGGATATAAATGAGCATAGTGGCAGCAGAGATGGAAAGGGACAGCTACAAGAGACATTGTTAAGAAAGAATGGATGAGATTGCTGCCTGATTGGACCGGGGACCCAGGGAGCTCAAGGAATCAAGATGAAAGCAGAGTGTTGAGCATGGGCGACTGGTAGGACAATGACCAGAGAAAGGGATGTGAGAAGAGGGAGCTGTTTCAGTACATAGGAATTCAGTGCCACACATGAAGAATGCGCAGGATATCCAAGTGGAAATGTCTGACAGGTCACAGGAAATTTAACACGAGCTCAGGAGAGACAGTTATGGTTGGTGATGAACTTGGGAATCAAGTGCAGAGTAAGTCATAGAATGAATGAGACCTTTAAGGAAAAGCATAAACAGTGAGACAGAGGACCAAAGCCTGACCTTTAGGAATGCCCGCATTCAAAGGATTTATATATATATTTTACAAAGCTGAGTTTAGAAGTGTCAACTATATACATGCTGCTTGTCTTCACCACTAAAATATCAGCTCAAAGTGTGTATCCGTTTGAGAAAGCCAAGCAACACAGTATTTTTATGTCACAGTAGGAACTAAATTATAAACACCTAAACAAGCTTCTAAAACAAATCTGGCTGAAGAAAAGGCTGATATTCATAAAGAAGAAAGAATGATACAGTGGACATAATCTAAAAGATTAGTGTATTTGACCCCATAAGGATGCATCAAGTGAAGAAAAATGTGTGAGAAATATACTATAAATAACCATTAGAGAAAAGATTATTTAATCATTTTAACAGAAGTACCAAAAAATTTACCACATTTGCAGTGCAGTGTCTTCTTGAAATATGAAGTCAAACTAATTCATTAAAGTATTTTTAATAAAAGCTATAGTAAGTATATGTTGGCTGAAACATCTGTGAAGACAAATTAATATATGAAAGCTACCCAGAGTATAGTAACTCATACCACCCTTAGTAGGCAAACAAAATCTTTCCTTTTTTAACATGTACCGTTAAGACTTTATGTGAAATATTTACTGTATGTTGCATTTTTGACACATAAACTTTAATATAAGAAATGACATATTATCTTTTATTTTTTATAACTGTGAAGTAGATACACAAATTTTTGAAATGGTAGGCTTAGACTGTAAAATGTTCTTATATTTAACATGTTTAATTGGTATTTTATCCTAACAAATTTAGCACATATCAAAAGCAGTTATAAGATAGAAACCTCCTTTCTTTTGGACATCTGACTTTTTAAAAACAGGAACAAGATTTACAAATTATACAAAAGCAGCAGCATATATAACACCGACATGGAGTTTTTGAGAAGA
The DNA here is from genome assembly GCF_014754425.2 of Oryx dammah. Taxonomy (NCBI): domain Eukaryota; kingdom Metazoa; phylum Chordata; class Mammalia; order Artiodactyla; family Bovidae; genus Oryx; species Oryx dammah. Next base: position 94,211,942 of record NW_024070202.1, read on the forward strand.
CACTGGTTTCCCAGGTAAAGCAGTCTCTAATAATACGTCAACCCAGAAAACATATACAGATGCTTCTAGCCTTAGATATACTACTTATACATTTAAAAAAATAGATGGAGAGTCAAGCAAAACTTACAAATTTGGTAATTTCCTACTTTTCAGATATTTTGAACACATCTAAGAAATTTAAACAGATAAGAGAGAATATGATCTTAAAGAAGGGAACTCAATATTAGGGAATAGTGAAACTGAGTTATTAAAACCAAGGCAATTGTTTTCTTGTCTTCAGTCTCTTGACTAAGACCTAAATAGTTTAATTCTATCAGCTAAATGTAACCCAAGTTGACTTTTTATTTTTCTGTTTAGTTTACGGTCTTTTATTCACATCAAGTCTTTGATGTAATTTTACACTCACAGCACATTACAATTCAGACAAGGTGTGTTTCAAGTGCTTAATAGCCTTAGGTGGCTGCTGTAATTGAACAGCTCAGGTGTAAAGAGACATAAAGAGATACACGTGCACACGTGATTTCAAACCACTTCTTGGTGATAAGAAGCTATAAGTTGAAAAGTACCAGGAGAGTTAACAGTCAGAGGGTGTGGGGGATTTGGGTGGCGGTGGTGGGAATGGAAAGGGGATGGGGAGGGGATAGTCCCCTGGGAAAGCAACGTTTAGGCAGAACTTAGAAGGGTGCTGAGGAGGGTCAGAAAGACCAAGAGTGGGGCAGGAATGTCTCAGGCAGTGGGAGTGCGTGGGGGCCACTGAGAGGGCCAGTCTGGCTGGGGCAGGGAAGGAGAGAGGCAAGGCAAGACTGGAGTGGAAGGGGTGAGGGCATCACAGAGAAGACCATGCAGCATTTTTCAAACCATGTTCAAAAACTGTGAACTTCATAGAGAGCTGACTTTTTAAACATTAATACCATCAAATCCCTTTCAATAATATTTTTAAAATACACATGAATTAACATTATTTAGAAGTTTATCTCATTTCTTTAAATCTGGGCCTTGGGCTGATTTGCCAAACATTGGGGAAATATAAGACATTTAAAAAAATGAGCAATTTGCTTGTTTCTTTTTAATTATTTATACTACATAACTCAATTGAAAAAACAATTTTGTGGGGAACAATACGGTGAATGATTCTTATTTGGCAGTTACAATGAAGAAGGACTCGAATTAATTAAGGGCTACCACACTGTTTTGTGTCAACAAAAATCTGAAGGGTTGTAGTTTTTTCTGAAATGATAAAAAATTGAAGGTAATTTTTCTTGGTGTAGAATATGTTTCACACTAGCTATTTTCTGTTACATCTAAAGAGTTTGTAACATACACATAGTATCTTATTTCAGAAGAGGCAGTGACTCAAATGCTTAGATTCAACTTCTGATTCAGTCAAATTAAGTCCAAATGTTTGGAATTAAATTATCCACTACTCTCCAAAAATCCACAAAATATTCACACCAGAGAGGCCAAGATTAACTCTCCTAAAAAAAGAAAAAAAAAAAAAAATTAGTGAAATTGATTGCCAAGCATTTAAGGTCTTCCCCACCCCCCACCCCCAAATAACAGGAGTCTTTACAAGGAATACAAGTTTAATTGACATTTAGTGCTTTTCTGCAATCAGTTATGTTATACATGGTTTATCAGATGAATTCTAGTAACAGTTATTACTTTCTTACCTGTGCTTAAAACCCAAATTTAGAACAAATTGTTTATGGAGTGTTGAAAATTAATTTTTCAGTGGAACTCAAGTACTACTACAACAGATGGAGTTAACAGGACAATTTTAGCAAGTAAGTAAAAGGGTCAATTAAATTTTTTTAAATGGAGATTTAGAGATGCTAGGCCTTTTAGAGAACTTTACATATTTGATTTCAATTAGGAGTTTTCTAATTATTTGGGATGCTTCAGTAAATACAGGTATTACTAATATAGCTTAAATTAAGCCTTACTGCACATAATATAAAGAAAAATCTACTCCCTAGAGTAATACAACTGTATTCAAAGTAAGAGGGAAGGAGAAGAGGGCCAAAAGAGAACAATGACTCATCTAACAGGATGACAGTCAAAGGAGAACTACACATCTCTACTATCTGGAGCTAGAAGAGTTTTAAGTGGTTGCTTTTGGGAAGTGGGCTTGGGGAATACTGGGAATGCCTTATTTCTGTCATGAAATTTTAGCACAGTGACTTTTAAAAGTATGAGTTTGTATTACTTTTAATAAAAAAATTTTAATATACCAAAAATGCTCTTCAAAAAGGGTAATTTCATCAACTGTGTTTTTTCTCCATACCCTCAACAACATGGCAAATGAGAAATTTCAGTATGATAGGGAAAAAAATTTTTTTTTAATTTTGGCTTGAGACTCAGCCTTTTTTCATGTTTGTTAACCATTGCACAACACTCTTCTATGAAAAAGTCTTTTGTTCATGTTTTTGACCATTTTTTTTTCTAATGTACATGCTCTTTATATATGATGGATATTACCTTAGCTTTGCTCTAAGCATTACAATTATAATGCTTTGTCTCAGTTTGTCACTTAAGTTTCAAACTTTATTTAGGACACTTTACTGTGCAGTCAATTCTGTCTAGATTTTTTTCCTTCTTGGAAGTAAAACATTCATATCATTCTAGTAACTGCACAAATACGTGGCACTGAATTGGTAATGTATTTGTATCAATCTGCTGTATTATGGGCATGATTCCAAGTGGACTATATTTGAGCCACTTGCTTATTTCCTTTATGACACAGGAGGGCAGTTTTTAACATTTGGTTGTTCTACAATGTATTAAAAAGATCAATCATATTTTAAAAGCTAGTAATTTCAGTTTTCTTCCCCTGGATTAAAAAAAATCAAATAAAAAACAGATTAATTTTAGTCTAAAATGTTTCACTTATGTTTCCACATATAAGGGGCTCATTCAGAGAAAATAAGCACTTTAAGAACTGTATCAATTCTTTTGGGCCTCTGAGTAAATCACTGTCCCACTAAGTACTTTAAACTATGGCACTCAATACAAGCTTGTATCAGTTATCAATTTAGATTTTTAGAGGAAAAGATAAATTTTCAATTAAAATATTCACTATTTAAAATACTGCTAAATTAATTCCCCACTTCAAAAGAGCCTTCCAGAAACACTTTTAAATGAAGAATTACAAAGCCATAGCACATTCCATCTTTCTAATATATGTGTATCTATAACCAAATGCTACTAGAAAATTTAGGGAAAAAAGTCTATTTATTGACACAGAAAAATATCCAAACTACACCATAAGATTAAAAGGCAGCTCACAAGGTAATATGTTTGGGTACAATATATTTTTAAACAATATGAAAAAGAAAAACAGAATCAACTTTCCCCATAAAGTAACTGGAAAAACATACACCTCAAACTGATAACCCAGTGGATACCTTGAAGGAGTGGCACTGAGAGAGAGTTGATCAGAGGGGAGTTTTCAATTTCTAGTTTATACACTGCTGTACTGTTTAAATATTTCTATATTGAGCATGCATTATTTTTGTAATTAAAAAATAAAAAAGAACCATGGTAGCAGAGATGCCTGACAAAAGTGAGTTTCCTATTTAATCTTTCTTACATTAAAAAAATACATGCTATAGGAAGCTGATAAATTTCTTAAAAAGCTGTTTATAAATTTCAGTTTATGTCCTAAAATCTTTGCATCTAATATGTTTAATTAAAGACAGAAAAAAAACCCAAAAAGATAGGAGTTTGTCTTTCTCCAGTGCAGTGCTGTCCAACAGAAAGATTAATATATAACCTTAAAAACTAAACAGTAAAAAGAAACAGGTGAGAATAATTTTATACTTCATTTAACTCAGTATATCCAACATATTATTTCAACATGTAACCAATACACAAAATTATTAAAGAGATATTTCACTTTATTATTTGATACTAGGTCTTTAAATGCTAGTCTACGTATTTCACACTCTAGTGGGTGTGTGCATGCTCAGTTGTGTCTGACTCTTCGCAACCCCATGGACTGCTGCCCTCCAGGCACTTCTGTCCATGAAATTTCCCAGCCAAGAATACTGGAATGGGTTGCCATTTCCTCCTCCAGGGGACCTTTTACATTGACAGCCCATCTCAGTCTAGACTAGTCATGTTTCAAATGCTCAATGCCACACACATGTGGCTGGTGGCTGCTGTGTGGGACAGTGCTGTTCTAAACCTGTTATTAAATAGGACACGTAAATAGAACTGAACAGAAACATGCAGATCAGAGCTGAACAGACTGATGCTTTCTACTCAGCTCTTTCCTTTTCATTTTTTTAGCCTCAGGTTACTTAGTGCAGGCAGAGATGCACCCAGAACCCAGATTCTCAGACTTCCAGCCAGTGCATTACTGGATTTACCCAGCATTAGCTGGGGTCCATTTACTTCACATACTGTTTTGAAGCACTGAAATTTCAAATCACCAAAATGACAAGACAGCTATTTTGAGTTTACTGTAACAGTATGTGAGCTTCATTACTAAGTATTTAAAAGACACAAAGTAAATAATTTCAACTGACCATTTTTCCATTCCGATTAACAGTATTATGGAATGGGTGCTGACTCAGTCTCTTTGGAAGTGTAAATATTTTGCAGAAGGCTCTGTGTCTGAAATGGGATAGCCTGAACAAACAGCACTCCAGTTGGTTTGTTTGTTCTTTTAATTTTAAAGTGGCGAGAGCCTGATATATCTGAATTGTCCCTCTGGGGAACACCACTGTAAAAGCCAATAATGTGGTCAAATTGCCTTTTTATCAATAGGGAAATGGAGGTTTTAAGGAATTAATGGACTTGCTCAAGATGGCAGAAATGGTTAGTGAAAGCGCTGAGCCAGTACTAGAAGCCATATCTGGTATTGTTTAGTCCACAAATCTTTTCACTATACGATGCTGCCTTCTGCAGAATCCGAACATAAGAAAAAGTGTATAAAATAAGTACTTGTATTTTTAAAGCATTAATACCTACCCAAGCATTCCTGACTCTTTGGTTTTTATAATGTAGAGGAACATCAACAGTGTGTGAAACATATTATTTCGGCCCTGGAACAAAGACAAAAAAACCCAGCAAGATTTAAACCAAACCAAGACAAAAATTCAGTCTGAGTGGTAAGTGTGGATCCTATCAATTTATATTCTACTAATTCAGAATTCCATGTAATTCAGGCTTTCATTCATTCATTAAACAAAGTACCTACTTTTGTGCTATAAGTGGGACTTCTGTGGTGAATAAAACAGAGAGGATCCATGTAATCAAGGAGTTTAAAGTCTAGCAGAAGGAAAAGGCAGACAGGAAACTCAGAACTAACGTGTAATGAATGTTACGAGAGAGGAGGAGGTGCAGGGTGCCATGGGAACAAACACATAAAAACTAGAGCAGTGAAGCAATGCCTCCCTGAGAAGAGATATTTTTAAGTTGAGACCTGAAAGATAAGCAGAAATAAACACACTGGGAAATTCCCACACAAGGGGAGCAGCATTTACGAAGGACTGGATGGGAGATACTCTGAAGCTGGTACCTCTATATCCTACACACAAAACACTACCCCCAAAATCAACAGTTTAAACAAAAGTGTTGAGATTAAAAAATCTTTAATCACACTTTAAAATACATTATGATATATAACAGTATAAGTAATATATTAAATGTAAATTTATTTTATCTACAAGGGACAAGGCAGTATTTTGCTAGCACTAAACTCAAACTATTGATAGCTCCTGATTGAGATTTTCAGTTTACTGATTAACTTATACCTGTCCACTCTGATTTAAGTGTTTTGTCTAAAATATCTTTAGGATATACGATTTTTAAAGACAGTGTTTCTTTAAATGGCCCAAATTATTTACACTTACAAAGCTGAAATATTAAACTAAAAAAAAAAAGAAATATTCTCTCCTGGGTATCTGACAGAATGAAGAATATAATTTATGATTTAGTCTATGTAAAATTTCTTTAGTAAAGATGCTGGTAACAAAATAACCACAAAGGTCATCAACAGAACTGATGTTTATAATTAAGAGTAAAATGCCTGGATAGAAGTATAAACTGGTACAATAAATTTTTTCATATAGTAATTTGATAATATATTTTAACAGCCTTGAAAATATTCTATTACCTAGAATTCCACTTTTTGACTTTGAGCTAAAAAATTACCCAAAATACAGACAGTTATATGCATAAAGGTATTTATGACAATGAAGAATTAGAAACATCCAAAATGTCCAACTGTAGGGAGTGGTTGCATAAATTATATCTTTATTATGAAGTTTTTAAATAGTCATTAAAAAGTGTTTTTATGAAGACTTTTAAAGTCATGGAAAATTATGTTATAATGTTAATTTTTTAAAGGATATAGAACTATACATAATATGATTTCAACCCATAAAAAAGTACAGAGAAAACCAAAAAGAAAAAAAAAAAAACAACCACCAAATAGTAACAGCTTCCTCTAAATAATGGAATGAATTTTTCTTCCTTTTCTTCATACTTTTCCAAATTAAGTATATATTACTTTCAGAATTTTAAAAAAAAAGGGATATAAAAATAGCACTTTCCCCCTAACTTAAGAAGTCTACCTATTTCATAAAGAGAATCTAATTTTAAAAGAAATATCAAAGTAAGTCATCCATGACATTAGTAACAGCAACTGCTATATTTAGAAGTACCTTTGGAAGATTGTGGACATGACGCTGGTAGATGAGCTCATAATGGGGAGGGTTGATAGCACTCTGATAAATGCAGAAAACGTTCTCATTTGTCACATCTGTAAAGGAAACAGGCTACATTAAAAAACAAACAAAAAGCCCCCACTACATTATTTTACATGAAAAGCTCAACTCATTCTTTTAGGAGAGGTTGTTTATACCTGGTTTATTTGGTGTCTGAACAAAGTGCTGAGAAGTAAATGTTTTTCCATCAGGATATTTAGGATGTGGAGGTAATCTGGAATCAAGGTAGGTGCAAAATACATGCATGACGATCTGAAGACAAGGAAATAATTTTTCAAAGTCAGCATGAAAACCTATGTGTGGTACTTTTCAAACATCTGTTTGTAACGATTGCAATTTTTAAACTGTTCCCCAGAGAAAGAATTAGCAAAAATGCTTTTAAGTGGTTATATTTGTAAGATGAAATCTATAAAATGAAAAGATAAAAGACATTCCTAATTTTGTGTTAAGTGGATTATTCACCCTCATATAGTTAATTAACAGCAAAATCAAGATAAAATACACATATATTTAATTCTTAAATATCAGCATTTAAAACTTCATTTTCACATGCAACAGTCATTTTAAAAAAACAAACATAATTCTGAGAAACTTTTAAATGCTCAAAACTTTACAGTCTTTGATCTCATAAATCTAATTCTAGGAATGTTTCTTAAAGTCATAACCCCAAATTAGAAGGAAACATGTATTATGTTACTCCTGACGGTATTTAAGATAGAAAAACAAAAATCCCGACCCCTGCCCCCGCCACTACATATTTCCAAAACTTTTAGGTCAGTTAAATGACAGTGAGTAATAATGCAAATACTTAAATGCTGAAAAGTGAAAGAAAGCAGGACACAAATTTTACAATTACATCTATGATAAAAAAAAACAAACATTAAAAATAGCACAATCTAAGTAAAGAAAAAAATAAGAAAGTACACCAAAATATTAACAGTGGTTGGGTTAAGATGCCAGTACAATTTTAATTTTTTATTTCTACTTAATTTCTAAAGTTTTTTTTATTTAAAAACGTTTTTTTTTTCTTTCTTTTTTTCTTTTTCAGCCATGGCATGCAGCTTGCAGGATCTTAGTTCCTTGACCAGGGATTGAACCTGGGCTTACAGCAGTGAAAGCAGTGAGTCCTAACCACTGGACCACCAGGGAATTCCCTCTATGTTCTTTTAATGCTTATTTTATAAGGGAAAAATAAACCCATAACAAAAATGTCAAACTGAGAAAAATAAAAATAAATAAAATAATAAAACAAAAATAAAATAAAATAAGTAGAAATAAAAATAAAACTGAGGACTTACAGCAGAATCCGTGGGCAGGTCTGTATCCCACTTGCGACCTTTAAAGTCTCCACCTCTATTCCATCGAAACGAGCTCATACAGCCTCCCTGAGAAAGTTCTGTAGCAACATAGGTGAAATTTAAAAAGCTAAGAATGTATAAGAAAGAAGGAGAAACAGGCTAAGGAGTTACAACAAGGAAAGTATGTCATCTTAAAAACCCAATCAAAACATTCCAACAAAGAAATACACGATATAAAAAATTAATTTAAATAGCACCATGAAGAAAGAATAAGATAAATCCAATGTAAGATGAGATTACTGTTCTGGATTCTTAAAAAAGGCAATGTCACATGGGGGAAAAAAAGTTGACAGAACTGTTTTAGACAGAAAAAAAAAAAGAAAGCAACACAATGTAATGTGTGAGCATAAACTATTCCACTCAGGGAGAAAAAGGGTATATAAGAGTCTCTGGACAAACGGGAAATCTGAATATAAACTGGATTATCAGATATAGAAATACTCATTCTTAAGGTCTGCTAATTGTATTACAGGTAGGTTACAGTCCATGGGGTCGCAGAGTCGGACACGACTGAGCGACTTCGCTTTCACTTTTCAGAATGTTCTTTCTTACTTTTAGGAACTCATGTGCTGAGAAGTAATGATGTCCACAATGTTAAGAGCAAAAAAATGTGTGTGTGTATATATAAAATGCATGTGTGTATGTATATAGAGAGATAATCAAATATGGTAAAAGGATGGTAATTGTTCAATCTAGAAGCCCCATATAAATGTTCACTGTGTTTTTTAAACATTTTTATACTTGACATATAAAACTTTATACATATATGTATACACACTCTGTATATATGTGCACACACACATCTTTTTTTTGATGTATAAATATCCTGTTAACTATGAGGCAAAGTGAAGAGTTAGTCACTCAGTTGTACCCAGCTCTTTGCAACCCCATGGACTGTAGCCTGTCAGACTTCATCCATGGGATTTTCCAGACAAGAATACTGGAGTGGGTTGCCATTTTCTCCTCCAGGGGATCTTCCCCTGAGGTGTGATCACTGTGTTTGTGGTTCTCTTTTTAAAAGGCCTTATCCTCTTCTACAGATACATATCAAGATCCTTGCAGATAATCTGATGATGACATACAGAACTGGCCTCAAAGAATGCAGGAAGGGAGGAGGCAGATGGGACTATGGGAAGGGTGAGGGCTGCACAGGGACTGACGGCTGCTAGAACTGGGTGCTAGGCAGAAGAAGGCTGAGCAGACTCTTGTGTCTAGTTTTAAGTATGTCTGAATTCTCCTTATACAGAACATCTTTGGGGAGGAGAGGGTGGGGTGAGTGAGAGAGTAGCACTGACATATACTACCACGTGTCAAGCAGCTAGCCAGCGGGAAGCCACGGCACAGCACAGGGAGCTCAGCTCGGAGCTCTGTGACGACCCAGGTGGGTGGCACTTGCAGGGAGTGGTGCGAGGGAGGCTCACGAGGGAAGGGAGGATATATGGATGGTGGAAACGTACACATTATAAAGCAATTATACTCAAAAAAAAAGTCAGGATACACGTTCATTCCTGAACACTAGTCTAAGCCTAGAATACAGAAGGGGCAACATAACACTTGCAAATTAAGATTTATGATAAATCTAAAAAGTGAAAGAATATTTCTAAAACTTGTTTTAGTGATGAGACCATTTTAGAGTCTATCCAAATAAATGTAGGGAGCCATAAACAGAGTATGTGGGGGTATCAGGGAGGCGAAACACCCTGATTCTCAAGTCAGTCTCCTGAGAAGATTGTGCACGAGTGTATACGCGCACACTCTCTGTCACTCAGTCATGTCTGACTCTTTTGAGACTTCACAGACTGCAGCCCGCCCAGGCTCCTTTGTCTATAGGATTTTACAGGCGAGAATACTGGAGTGGGTTGCCATTCTCTTCTCCAGAGGATCTTCCCAACCCAGGAAAATAACCAGGATTGTTTTCCCCAAATAATCAGGATATAACAGAAATATAAAGCAGCAACATATTACACATGACCTATCAAAACTGAAAGAAATAAGATCAGCATACTAAAATTATAAAGAATGTCACTGTGGCATCCATTCTTGGTGGTTTAAGAATAGAAAATGAATGAAATATTCACGTGAACCCATTTAGCTCATATTTAAGTTTCCCTATATAGGACAAAATTATTACTGTATTCAAGGATAACTACATTATTTTGACCATTTTTAAGAGCTCTCATTTTTTTCCCCTTCAAATCAATAATTACCTTTGATCCTGTCAAACAAGTATTCCTGATTTGGAGTGAGGTCTAGATACTGCACGATTGTATTCAGAGTTGGAATGAGTGGAGCTTTGACTAAAGCAGCCTGTTTCAAGCTAGTAATACTAGCCTCTGTTAAAATTAAAACACACAGGACACACAGGTTATTCTTCGTGTCGACCTTCAAAAAAACTTCAAATGCTCTTCCCTGAATAGATGTTGAAGGAATAAATAAAAGCAACGATAGTTTATCTTAACAACCCGCATTATCTATTTTACCTACAATTTACTTGACCATTTCTGGCAAGGTGGCAGCTATATAAACAACTAATACACAGGAGACTCTTGTGGGGTGTATATATTAACAAAAAGATACACAACAGCTTTCAAAATCAGATTGAATTAAAAGATGTCTATTATGCCACTGACAAGTGAAAACTTTATGACAGTGATTTCTCTCTTCATTTCATGAAAGACTACTATCCAAAGAAATTAATAAACCAACAGAAAGTTTCAAAATGTCCAACCTTATTATACAATGTTGGGAAAAGAGGCTTTCTTATAGGTGACATTATTAATAGAATATAAATTCATTTTAAGCTTTTTGAAGGATTATGTACAAAGGCTTAATACATTTATACCTACTGAACTTACAACTTCACCTCTCAGAAATTATTGTAAAGAGGTAATTATAAATGTACACAAATATTTAAGTAAAAGGACATTTACTTACAGCACTATTAGTAAGGGGAAAATCTTGTATTATATAACAAAGATCAGTTAAATACAATATATTACATCCATAGAAAAGAAATATAAACTAGCCATAAAAATAGTACTGGAGAATACTTAACAAAAGAAAAAGTGGAGGGAAAAAAGGAGGTATGACTTTAATTCAATTAAAAATATATACACATACATACAATTTGCTCAACTCCCAAATACATACTTTCCACATGTTAATGTTCTTAAATTATAACATACAACTGATATATACAGTATCACAGTATCTTTCTCCAAAAAATATGCAATTGTAACTAAAACTGACTGATTCTCCATTTTTTAAAATTTATTTTTAAATTGATGGACAATTGCTTTACAGAATTTTATTGCTTTTTGCCAAATAAAAACATGAATCAGCCATAGGTATACATATGTCCCCTCCTTCCTGAAAGATCTTTCTACGAAAACTAAAACTGAACAGCTTTCATGATTAAAGTAAAAAACAAAAAACCAACTGACCGATTGTGGTTATCTCCTGAAGTACAATCATAGGTAATATTCTTTGTGTATTTCTATGTTGTTGCTGTTTAGTTGCTGAGTTGTGTCCAACTCTTTTGTGACCCCATGAACTACAGCCCACCAGACTCCTCTGTCCATGGGATTTCCCAGGCAAGAATACTGGAGTGGGTTGCCATTTCCTTCTCCAGGGGATGTTCCCAAACCAGGGACTGAACCTACACTGGCAGGTGGATTCTTTACCACCAGGAAAGCCCACTTTCCAAATTTTCTACAATGAACATACACATGTTGTTTTTGCAGTGATAAAACAATGCTGTTCTTTTCTAAAAAGCACATCACACTGGTAAAATGTGAAAGATACTTATTTTTATAGCTTATAAAAAAAATCTCAAAAAAGATAACTGTAAGTTCAAATAATACTACCAAGACCTAGGAAGTAACCCTTCTAACTTTGGAATCAGAGAGCTCTGGCCTCGAATCACTGCTCTGTGACACTGGGCTAGTTACTTTACCTCTCTGAGTCTTAGCGGCCTGTTTCATAAAATAGGCACTAAAAGCTAGCTTTCAAGGTTAATGTGAACATTATATATAAAACATTATATATAACATTATATATAACATTATATATAAAACATCTGGGGACTTCCGCAACGCAGGGGGTCCAGGTTTGATCCCTGGTCAGGGAACGAGATCCCACATGCTGCAACTAAGTAAGACCCAGCACAGCCAAATGAATAAATAAACAACAAAATTGGGGTACTCAGTAAATGTTGTTGCTCAGTCGCTCAGTTGTGTCTGACTCTTTGTGACCCCTTGACTGCGGCACGTCAAGCTTTCCTGTCCTTCACTATCTCCCAGAGTTTGCTCAAACTCATGTCCACTGAGTCAATGATGCCAGTACTTTAGCAATGTACAATTCTATACCTAACCTAGAGAATAAAGACGGATGAAAAGATATCCAAAGCAAATGGAAAGTGTTAATATACAATCCAAAGCTTTTACATATTTCAAAGAGAAATCCGTTCTCTAGAAAGATCTGGTAGACTAAAATACTCCTTATATTTTTGAAACTTCACTACTTAGCACTAAGTAAGTTATAGTATATATACTTTAGGCAAATTATATTACACTAAACTTTTAACAGTTTTATTTTTAGCAGACAAATCGAAAATGGAGGATTTAAAATTAGCATTGTTAAACATTTTTTATGCTTTGTACAATTTTGTAATTAGTATCTAATAAGCTACTTGTATAAACAAAGAACTTGAATAAATAAAGAATATCTACAACTCAATAATAAAGACAACTCAATTTAAAAATGGGTAAAGGGGAAAAAAAAAATGGGGAAAAAAAAAATGGGTAAAAGATCTGAAAAGGTACTTCTCCTAAGACGATATACAAATGGCCCAGCACATGAATAGATGCTCAGTATTATTAGCCACCAGGAAAATGTTAAAAAAAAAAAAAAGGTAACAAAGGATGCTGTTAAATAGCCCATTACAAGAAGAAATTTTCCACTTGGCAGATTCACTGAAGGAACTCAAATGCTGGGCTCTGTTCTCACATACCTCCTATTTGCAGCTCTGGACAACCCATTCGCCTCATCTGCGTGCTGACAGACTCAATCTCTTGCACAAGCGGCACTAATATTGTCTCGTTGATCCACTAGGGAGAAATGAGATGAACAATTTTACACACAATTTTAAAGCATTTCTCAAAAGACTATTTTCATGAAAGTTCTTTTTACTGTCTTGTACTTGAATATTAATAGAGTACATAGTGAAAGAGAATGGAAGTAACAGCACCCAAAGTCTACAGAGTTAAGTAAATATGCTAACAGAATGTAAGTTAATGAAGTTATACTCTTAAATCAGATATGCCTGTTTGCCTGTTTTTTGAAGATATAAAATTTATAGTTACATGTTAAGTTTTTCTTAAATTCTTTCTATAATTATACATTAATACTTAGCTAAAAGGATCATCTTTAGTTTATATTTCTAGGGTAATCAGTCACATATTTACACATGTAGCATTTTTTACTGGTTTGTGATTAGTATAATAGTTTTTAAAACTAGCATAACTGATTCTCTCTCAGCAGGCTCCCTCAATTCCCTAACCATGTGGAAAACTGATATTATTATACTAAAACTAGTTTGTGAATATTGTACTATTCACTTTAGGACTAGGAATTTCAAATGCCACTTTGCATGGCTGATATCAAACTCATCCTGGTATGTGAAAAGACTGTTCAAAGAATCCACACCCAACCTGGTTTGTGTGTTATAGGTTTTGGGTGTGTGTTCAACACCAACTTCAACTACCCTTTCTGCTTCCACATTTCTGTTTAACCATAAAGCAGAAGGATGAGAAAAAGTTTCAGATCAAATACAAGTTATACAATTCTTAATAAAATTTTTGAATTAAAAAACCTCTGAAAATGATGTGTTTTTATAATTTAGTTAGCAAGAAAATTTGATATATTGGCAAGACCTGAATTGAATTCCTATGGAACTATTTTTAGACTTTATCTTACTCAGCATGATTGTTCATATGTTTTGCTGCAGAAGCAATAATGTGGTTGATTACTGAGTACTAAAAAGACCCTGCTAGTGTATTATAAAATATATGGTATATGTATACACTGCTTTTCAAAAGAAACTACACAAAATCCCCTAAATTTCAGACCATTGTAGCCTAAGGAATTCAGATCAAGGATTGTGTTTGCATTTCTTCCAAGCTAATACTCCTGACCAAGACTTTGTCTTTTAAATATATTAGCATTTTTAGATAAGCCTATAAGTGGAAATAAAAGGAAGTACAGTTCTAGGAAATCATTTCACTTGTTCATTCTTCCAGGATTTATTAAATGTATCCTACTTGCCAGCAGCATTTAGGCTGCAACAAAATTGTCTGAGATGCAAAAGGGAGATCCAGGCCTCACTCCTAGAAGGCCTCACTGAGTAGTTCTAGGGCTGGCTCTGGAATTTTTATTCAAAAAAGCCAACCAGGCTTCTGGTTCAATAAAGTAGCCTACTATTTTCAGCATACCCTCTCTTGACACCCTATGTAAACGATAACAAAACAAAAAATGAGTACAATGACTTCAATATATAGTATTTCCAGAAGATGGGGAGTCAGTGAGTAAATGGTGGAGGATGAAACAGTGTAAGAAGCTTCTACAGAGTCTAAGTGGAGCTTCCTGTAGTGGAGGAGGGGCCAGTTTGCCCCCTAGACCGGGGACATGTGGGTACCACAGAGAGTAATAGAATGAGGTAGGGTTGAAACCAGGAAACTCACTCACTCTGTATGTGGGAGAGCTGGCTTTTGCCAACCTCCAGGCCAAAGATTAGAAGGCTCTTCTCAGGAAAAACTGAAGAAAAGGATACAATCTGAAGTAGCTTCAGGTATATGTTATGGTCTTTAACACTGAAGTTTTCAGAGAATAATGACCTCATTTTTGCTTCCCTCACATGTCTAGACACACAACAGGCTCTGATAGGAAAGCTCTCTGAAAAGCAAAACTGAGATGTTGGGAAAGGGAAGATCTTAACAACTAAATATGCTGTTCCTTTATCCACTCAGAATACGGTGATTTGCTAAGTACTGAGGGGGAAAAAGTCCCAAGAATGCAGATACCATATGGTAAACGTCATGTTTATCCTTATGTGTGTCACCCATAGTGCAGTTTTAGTAACATTTTATTCTGATGGTCTAATAATTAACATCTCTAACTGATATGCTAATAACAGACTTTGTATATGAAGAGGCACCAATATGGTCCACAGAGTAATGCCAAAACTCACATTTCTGAACTTAGCTGTCCATGAATCCATATGATCAAGAAGTTGTCTATTCATAGTTACTCTTGCCCAAACCTGTTAAAAAAAAAAAATGTTTAGAATGAACAATCAGTGAGGAAAAGTCTTGCCAGGTTATCAGTCATCCCTTCCCCCACCCTCAGAAATATTTTGAATACTTTGGAAAAAACTTCATGATCATCAGTACTGACCTGATTAACATGCAGTAGTTGCTATTCATGCACAAACATTTAAAATTCCTTACATTGGTATGTTTAAATATTCTTTTTTTAAGAAGAAGAAAATTCAAAATCCTTTATTTCCTACTAAACTGATGAAACTACAAAATATTCTATATCAAATGTATATTCTAGTCAAATGTTCTAATCCAAATGTTATTTTAAGAGCAAGAATCTTGTATATGTTAAGTACAAATAGATACCTGAGATATCTTTTTATGAATGAGTGCCACAAAATTTGTTTTAGGTAGGACACTAATGTTAACTCTGTGTCATAAAGAGTAAAATGTAGAATATAATTCAATTTTCAGTACACAAGTTAGCTAGGGGTCTTTCCAGTGTTTGAGAAAGTTGACAGTGAAGTTGCTCAGTTGTGTCCGACTCTTTGAGACCCTATGGACTGTAGTGGTTTGCCATTCCCTTCTCCAGAGGATCTTGCGACCCAGGGATTGAACCCAGGTCTCCCACACTGCGGGTGGACTCTTTACCATCTGAGCCACCAGGAAAGCCCCTTTCTAGTGTATAACATGTGCCAGATTTACATTTCTAGCCAGTAAAAGCGGATGTTACAGAAAACAATTTCCAGAAGTAGAAAAGAAGACTTTCGAACAACCTGTAAATCACAAACATCAAGTCACTTTCATTTTCCACTTACCTCCTCTGCAGCTTGTTTAGAGCTGAGATCGGCTTCATCTTTGTTAGCACATGGCGCCTGAGACCTACAGGCAAGCTGATACTGAAACTTCTTCAAAGTCTGTGCATAATCCCCCACAGAACGATTGTAGTTCCAGAAAGTAGGACTGGTGGACGGCGACGTGGAATCTGGGCTTCCTACCACGATGCATGTAAGGAGTATCAGTGTGCTGTAGTGATTTTGATATCAGGGGCGGGTATATGAGCGCTGGGTATCTAGGAACCTATGCAATGGCAACCAAGACAAAGCCTTCTCTCCTCCCAACATTATCTTTAGAGAAATGGAGTGCTCGTGCTAAACATTAAAAAGAAGTATCACTTTAACAGCCATCAGATTTCTAAGTAGTTGCAAGTGTCTGCTTATTTTTGTTGTAAAATTAAGCTTGTTTCATTCTCTAAGACTTTCCAATGATTCAGAGAGAAACAAAAGACAAATTTCATCAGGAAATAAATAGGCTAAGTTCTTGCTTGAATTTTTAGAAGCTCTTTCTGAATGGGATAACTACAGCCTCCTATTAATATACTAGTCTTTTGGCTAGCAGCTAAACTCAACTCTTCCCAGCACTACACTGTGGTCTATTTATAGTCTCTAGTAATTCTTGTGTTGTATTAAAAGAGACCGTATGCCGATTACACTTCTAAGTTTATCATTTTACTTTTAGGAAACATAAACAGTCATAGTTAGGGACTTTACCACAGTACTTACCACACTTTAAGGTTTATCCCCTTTCCCAAACACAATCTGAGCTCCTTGAGGGCAGGGAGTGTTTTTTCCCTAGTATCTAGCACATGTGTGCTCAGTCGTGTCTGACTCTATAACCCCATGCACTGTAGCCCACCAGGCTCCTCTGTCCATGGAATTTTCCAGGCAAGAACACTAGAGTGGGTTGCCATTTCCTACTCCAGGGGAATCTTCCCAACCCAGGGACTGAACCCTCGTCTTTTGCATTAGCAGGCGGGTTCTTTACCTCTGCGCCACCTGGGAAGCCCAGCATCTAGCACAATTCCTTAGTAAACAGCAAAGTTTCAAGACAATCATATGATACTTTGTTGTTGTTCAGTCACTCAGTCGTGTCTGACTCAGTCATGTCCGACTCTTTGTGACCCCATGGACTGCAGCACCCCAGGTTTCCCTGTGCTTTACCATCTCCCAGAGCTTGGTCAAACTCACGTCCATTGATACTTAGGAAGAGTTTATTTTTTTCAAAGTTTAACTGATGTCAAAATATCAATTGATATTTCATACCCTCACAGAGAAATCACAAATAGAGACTAGTTTTTTTAATCTTAGCAGTATTTTTAAAAGGCATGACTATAAAATAATAAAACTGGTTTTCTTTTGATGTTTAGAGGCATGGAGGATGAGAAATCATGAAAGGGACATGTGGCAGTATTTCAAGTCACAGCATCAAAACCTTGGAGGCGAGCCAGTCTTGTGCTGGTAGCACTGGTGAAAGTATGCTCCATACTGGCATAAAAATATAGCTATGTATAATAAAGAAACATCACACTTGGTATGATATTTCCAAGTAGAACTTCTGGCAACATTGACTTAGAGGAATGAATTAATGTCAAGAAAAGTTTTAAACAAGTACAACGACTGAATAAATAGAGAATAAATAAGGAAGAGACATGGGGTCATGATAAGAGCAAACAGTTTATCCTATTTTGACTAATTATTTTGACTGTTAACTTTAAAAATAGTAATCAAGCTTTTTGAGGGCAAACCTGAACTTAAGGAAAATTTCAAAGAAGACTGGCTTTAGATGGCAAAAGTCTGTAGATGACAGAAATATATTTTTATATCTGTTGTACATGAGCTAAAGTACAAGGAAAATATATAGCAAGAAGTGACACAATAGGGCCTCTCTGTAATGACCATCACCACCAAAATAGCACAAAATCCATAGTTGGACAACCCCAAAGTCATAAGAATAATAAAATATATAATTTAAATGAATAATGGAGCTTGCAGATATGTAATGGGAATAGCCACTAAAAATGAAGAGGGAATTGAAAATCAGAGTGGCCAGTGGTCTGTGTGTGAAGTGATGCTGCGGTTGCTCTGGAGAATTTTGTAGGCTTTGGGAAACCTATCAGTGTGGATTTCAGTGCCTGGGAACTGGAAATGTGCATAAGGTATCAGGCTAGACTGAGACCTCCTTCCTACCTCTAGTCCCTGCACCTGGCACACAGCTGAGGACCTCAAGGGGCTTCGTTCTCAGTGGATAAGGAAGAGAACATCTGTTCACTGACACCAGGAGGTAACAAGGAAGCCTGTCTCTCTTAGGTTGTTTTTAAAAAGAAATCCCCAGAGATTTAAAAATTACAGATCCGCCTTCATGTGGGTTTACAGCACCCATTTACATTCCCTGTAAGGTCCAGGAACCTCCAAGCCCAGAAATTACTTAAATTAATTCAGGATCAATGATATTCCTCAATCACTAGAAAGAGGCAAATATGAAACCGCTAGGAGGAAACAAAAGGCTTCCATCCAGCCTGCCTAGGACAGAAAAAGCACAGATGAAACTCTAGCAAAGATGAGCTTACCAAAAATGAAAAATGCGTAAAACACAAAGAAACATATCTCCAAGCAAATGCATCAACAAGAAAAAAAATGTTAGTATGTAATCAAGAACTTTAGATAATGGAGCTATTGGACAGGAATTTTAAAGTATGCTTAAAGTGACTGAGATAAGAAAAAGAATGGAAAATATAACAACAAAGCAAGATACTCTAAAATAAATCAGGCATATATAAAAGAGAAGCAAATAAAATGTTGAAACCAGGAAAAATAAAAGACAAACTAAAAAACTCAATGAGTTAAACAGCAGTTTAAAGGTTAAATTAAAAAGACAGAACCATCGGTCCTAACTGGATAAAACAAATTGTGGGGTGAGGAGTAAAACAGAATGCTCTTCTTTATAGCAGAATGCCAAACTACTAAACGTACACTAAAGAAATGGAAATATTAGAAAGTCTCCATTTTGCAACTACTACAACTCACTGGGTCATCAATGCATGCTAAAACTGCTGGAGTGAAAGACTGCTTAAGGGAACAGGATAGTCCTAAGTCTCAAAAGCATCATACTATAGATTGTTTATAAATTACAGAAGGGAAAAGCTACTGTGAACAAACTGTGCCATCACTATGACCAGGAGATCCAATTTAACTTTGCCAATAGAGGGACAAATGATATCATGTATCCTCTGATGTGATGCATTGAAAGGAACATACCATCAGCTAAGTTTTATTCTTGCCAAAAATATTTATAATGAATCTAACAATGAGAAAACCATCACACAAATACAAATCTACAAAACTGGCCTTGTATCTTCAAAATGTAAATGTCATAAAAGACAAAGAAGAGAACAAACACTCATAAATGGTCCAGATGAAAAAAGACTAAAGAAGCCTGACAATTAAATGAAATACGTGGTCCCTGACTAGATCCTCCATCAATAAAAGAAAAGCGCTACCGAGGTCATTATTGGGTCCACTGGAGGAAATGTAAATGTGAAGAACAGTAGTAACTTAAATATGAAAATCATACGGTAGTCAGAAAGGAAAATGTCCTTGTTCTTAGGAGATGTATGTGAACTACCCTCTGAGAAACCTGTGTACAGGTCAAGAAGCGACAGTTTAGAACCAGATATGGAACAACAGATTGGTTCCAAACTGCAAAAGGAATCCGGCAAGGCTATATATTGTCACCCTGCTTATTTAACTTCTATGGAGAGTATATCATGTGAAATGATGGGCTGGATGAAGCACAAGCTGGAATCAAGATTGCCAGGAGAAATATCAACAACCTCATAAATGCTGATGACACCACTCTAATGGCAGAAAATGAAGAGAACTACAGAGCCTCTTGTTGAGGGTGAAAGAGGAAAGTGAAAATGTTAGCTGAAAACTCAACATTCAAAAAGTGAAGATCATGGCATCTGGTTCCATCACTTCATTGCAAACAGAAGTGGAAAAAGTGGAAGCAGTGACAGACTTTATTTTCTTGGGCTCCAAAATCACTGCAGATGGTGACTGCAGCCATGAAATTAAAAGATGCTCCTTGCAAGGAAGGCTATGACAAACCCAGACAGTGTATCAAAAGGCAGAGACATCACTTTGACAACAAAGGTGTGTATAAGTCAAAGCTGTGGTTTTTCCAGTAGTCAAGTATGGATGTGAGAGCTCAATGATAAAGCAAACTGAGCGCTAAAGAACAGATGCTTTTGAACTGTGGTGTTGGAGAGGACTCCTGAGAGGCCCCTAGACTGCAAGGAAATCAAACCAGTCAATCCTAAAGGAAATCAACCCTGAATATTCAGTGGAAGGACTGATGCTGAAGCTAAGGCTTCAATACCATGGTCACCTCATGCAAAGAATTATCTCAATGGAAAAGACTGATGCTGGGAAAGACAGAAGGCAAAAGGAGAAGGTGACGACAGAGGATGAGATGGTTAGATAGCATCACTGACTCAACAGACATGGCTTTGAGCAAGCTCTAGGAGATAGTGAAAGACAGAGGAGTCTGGCATGCTGCAGTCCATGGGGTCACAAAGAGTCGGACACGACTTAGCGACTGAACAACAAAGAGTATATGTGAGTGTCCATTTTCTCATTATTGGAGAAAGGAGTTATAAATATGTAAAGGAAGGAGGCTAAGACAAACCCTGTATAGTTGGACTGGAATTGGAGGTATCATAGGAATTCATGGTTTTTAATAGATATAGATGGATTCCCTGGTGGCTTAGACAGTAAAGAGTCTGCTTGCAATGTGGGAGAGCTGGGTTCGATCCCTGGGTCGGGAAGATCTCCTGGAGAAGGAAATGGCAACCCACTCCAATATTCTTGCCTGGAAAATCCCATGGACGGAGGACCCTGGTAGGCTACAGTCTGTATGGGGTGCAAGGAGTTGGACACAGCTGACCGACTTCACTTTCACTTTCATGGATGGATGGAGAAATACACAAGTGTGTGTGTGTGAGTGTGTGTCCATATCTGTTTCCTAACTGTCTTGCTCAGTGGACTTAAGATTAACCATGGCATATCCAGGGCACAGACATTAATTACGAGATATCTTTCTCCACTAGAAGCAAACATGACCCCCTGGAAAAACAGACTAATTCCAAAGCTAGTTACTAGAGAAAGAAGAACCTGGAATATCTTATGGGAGGTGGGCTAGGGGTAGGGTCGGGGGAGGGGGGAGGAGTATTCAAAGAATGATACCAGAAGAACACAGAAGCTAGACAATCACACTAGCCAAATCTGAGACAATCTAAGCATCAAAATAAATAGCCTAACTGGAGGAAAGAAGTTCTGCCTTACAGGAGAATACTAACAAATACGGATATTTAAGAAGTGGCTGCACAACCAACTGAATGTACACAATGCTAAATGATCCACTTAAGATGTTTACAATGGTAACTCTGTAAATTCAACCGCACACACAAAGTTTATAGAAAACAACAAAGGGATAAATAAAAAAAGGAATGGAAAAAGTTAGAGAAGTACCATGACAACCAGTAATAATTAACTCTGAAAATAATCTTAACAGGGTATTAAAGCTATTAAGTGAAAATCGGATAAGAAAAGGATATTTATAGTCTCGAAGTAGTTTTCCACAAAATATTAATACAGATTAATTCATACAAAATACTTAATTACCTAAAACCTATGGGCCCAGAAGGCTTAAAAGTATACAGATGGACATAGATACACAGGCAAATAATACCCAGAAGAAAATCAGTATAGCTGTTAATGTCAGACACAACAGACTCAAAGGCAAAAGGCCTAAGAGATAAAGATAAAAGGAGT
Organism: Oryx dammah; assembly: GCF_014754425.2. Lineage (NCBI taxonomy): Eukaryota > Metazoa > Chordata > Mammalia > Artiodactyla > Bovidae > Oryx > Oryx dammah. Next base: position 94,234,021 of record NW_024070202.1, read on the forward strand.
AACTGACCAGAAGGATATTCTGAATTTACATGCACATAACATAATCTCAAAAATATTTAGCAAATTTGACAGTTACAGGGAGACATTTATTGGGAAACAATCAGTGGGTGCGTTTAGCACACTTTCTTAGTAACAAATTAAGCAGATAAAAATTAATAAAGAATTTAAGAATACCATTATGAAGCTTGACTCAATGAACAAACATGAAGCCCAATATTTATAGACTATGCATTCTTTTCAACACACTGAGATCCACGCACAAAAAGTGGTCATAAATAGCAGGCCTAGGTACAAGTTTCAAAAACTATGAAAAAATTAATAGGGTACAGACCAAAATCTCTAGTCACCGTACAATTAACTTAGGAGAGGGAAAAAAAAGATAACGAAGCCTTTCATTTCCCATATTTGGAAATTCAAAGCAACACCAATCACCAATCATACTTCCAAACAGTATTTCTAAATAACTTGTATAGGTCAAAGAAGAAATAAAAATGGAAGCCAGAAAACATCTGGCTGTGACAAAGGCAATGTAGAGGGTACACAGGGTTCTTTGTATTTTACTCTATAATTTTCGGTTTCCTTGAAATATTTCCAAATTTAAAATGAAGAAAAAGCATGTATCGACAAATAACAAGGTAATATTGATTTGTTTCTTTGACATCTGTGGCACTTTCAGGCAAAATTAAATTAAAAATCAATAGAGAGACTTCGAGTGACACAAAGAGCCATGGTCCAATAACTGGCTTCCTCATTGTGGCCGTGCTTTAGCACCGAAGGCGCTTTCTGTGAAAGTTCCTGAGGGGGAAAAATCATTACTCGGCTCGATAACCTAATTTGGTTTCAAATAATTGACTTTGTAATAATCAAATCCACCCCAAAGAGATTAAGATTTGCTAACATTGTTTCCCAAGGTAAACGAGAGACAAGTTAAAAAATGTTCTGAAGAACAGCAGCATGTCTGGTGTAAATCCATGCTCCCTCCATTCTCCCTGCTACACCGACCTTCGCAAGAACTACCCCAAAGAGACAACCCTCACTTCACCAGGCCCTGCCACACACCACTTCAAAAACATTTTATAACCTCAACTTTTAAACGAATTATAAATTACGTTATACGAAAAAGCTTTTAATCGTAAATGAAAGGTTTAAGATTTCTGTTAGCTCAGTTCTATTTTACGTCTTAAATTTTGGTGAACTTGATTCTAACAGCACAAAATACAAAAACAAAATAAGTTCCTCTGCTAAGCTACACAAGGTGTATTAGTAAAAAGACTTAAAACATGCATGGGAGCAAAGTAAGAAAAATAATAGATGAACAACAGCACAACACCCCAAATATGTATATTAGTAAAATATATACATACCCAGCTTAACTCTATGCTGTTTTTCTTCTTCACTTCTAAGGAAAGTATCCAAGGTTCGCAGGTCGGTCATGTAGTCTTCTTTGTCAGTAGGGGAGTTGTAGACGGTGGGTGAGGAACGGTAGCGAGATCTCAATCCACTGCTCTCCACTGGACCAACAGTGGTAGGATACGGAGAAGAAGGAGAGGGACTATAGCTTGCCAGCTGTACAAAGTAAAAGAACTTGATTTTATTTCTCTTTAATTGGTATTTCTTTGTTTTAGTTTTTGAACTTTCAAAAAGTAACACACCAACTAGAATGGTCAAAATCCAGAGCACTGACAACATCAAACGGTGGCAAGGATATAGAGTAACACGAACTTGGATTCATTGCTGGTAAGAATGCAAAACAGTAGGTCTGCAAAACAGTAGAACTGCAAAACAGTTTGGCACTTTCGTACAAACTAAACCATACAATAGCAAACATCCTGCTCCCTCGCGTTTACCCAAAAAAGCTGAAAATTTATATCCATACAAAGACTTGCACACCGGTCTTGTTTTCATTGCCAGACACTCCTCATTTAACAAGAGATATTAGGGAACCATCACCCCAAATGCCATGCTGTATACCCCAAAATAAAATTAAACAAATAAATAAATAAATAGTCTGCAAAAAAATCCTAGATGGTGACCCTCAGTACATCGTCTTTTGCAAAAGCTAAATCTTTTTTTTTTTTTGAGGATTCTTTTAAGATGTGATATAAAGAACTTCTAACTGGGTTCTATTCTTGACTCTCTCTTAAATTTTTGGCTGTGCTGGATCTTCACTGCTGTGCGAGCAGGTTTTTCTCTAGCTGTGGAGAGTGGGGGCTTCTCTCCTGTGTGGCCTTCCCATTGCAGTTGCTTCTCTTATTAAGCAGTGGCTGCAGATGGGCACAGTAGCTGTGCCCCCAGGTTCTGGAGGGCAGGCTCAGTAACTGCAGTGCAAGGTTTAGTTGTCTCATGGCAATCTTCCCAGACTAGGGATCAAACCCATGTCTCCTGTACTGGCTGGCAGATTCTTCACCACTGAGCCACCAGGGAAGCCCTATTCTTGGCTCTTAAATAGGCAAATTTGGGCAAGTCAATTACCTACTGGTTCTGGGTTTCTTCATCGATTAAAAAAAAAGGAGTTTTGACTCACTAGGAGATTTTCAATTCAAACCTCCCACTTCTAAAACAGTCATCAAAATAGTAGTAGTAAGAGAAACAGTAAGTAAAATAGTAGGAGATAAGAGTCCTACCTTGTTATAACCACTGATGGGTGAGTAGGTCACTCCGGGGCTGTAAGAGCCACTGCCACCTGACGACAGACCCTGCAGCTGAGGGCTATATCCAGTTATACAGCTGGTGGTGAACTTGGGGCTGGCACTGGGTGAGCGAGATGGGCTATAACTTAACACGCTCTGACCCTGAATTGAAGAAGGTGGAGAGGGAGGGATTTGGGCTGCTGCCAGATCACGTGGAGGAGTAGTCTGTACAACTAGAAGGAACAAACAAATAATTGTGTGTAAGTATACCGCCTGCCAAGGCAGGAGACACAAGAGACGAGAGTTCGACCCCTGGGTTAGGAAGATCCCCTGGAGGAGGAAATGGCAACCCACTCCCCAGAGGAGCCCCGAGTGCCACAGTCCATAGATCAAAAATTTTACCAGTGAGTTTCAAAGAGTTGGAAAGAATCCATCATGACTGAGCAACTGAGCACACATACAGTAAATAAAGTTTCTATGAAAACAAATGCAATGAACTGAATCTTTTTTTGGTCAGGGAAACGGCAAGTAAGTGTGACTTGGTTGTTAAATTACATAAAGTAGTATTACCAAAATATCACAAATGGTTGTGTACCATTTTCCATCAAGTTAAAAATAAGAAACTGGCTTTAATGCAGCAAAAATTAGTCATTTAATTTTAACTGTAATTAAACAATGGAACAAACTTCCATGAGGTTATGAATGTTATTTAATTTATATAAAGAGGAATATAATCATTGATCTTAAGACATTTTATTGTAAAACTGTTTAACAGAGTTGAATCAGATGGCATTAGAAATCCCTTCTAGCTGAGTTTATGAGAAAATTAAATTGAGAGATTTACTGCCAAACTTTCCCCTCACCTTTGCAAAAGGTATAAAACACTTACCAGCTGTTTTCAACCCTAAAAGTGTTTGCTGTCCAGGGCTAACCACCAGACTTGTTGGTGCCACAGTGTATTTGAAATACCTCCAAAAATCAAATAAGGCGTTTAGACTGAAGAGAGATGCAAGGGCAAGCTCTGGAAGAGAACAATTTATTTTTTAAAAGGGGACTGGAACATTTAAATGGGGGAAACAAAACCATGCATACTTTAGCAAATTAACAACAAAAAAATTAAAAACTATATTCTTATTTCTCATTAACAGTTAACATTTAATGAATGTCTATTATGTGTAGGGCATTTACCAGTGAGTTTCAAAATATTATCATTAATCCTTTTACAATAAACATTTTCACCTTTATTTTAAAATTCTGCCAACAGTTGTAAAGAAGTCAGGTGACTTTTGCAACAGCACACAGCTAGTTACCGAAGCCATGATTCTAACTCAGGTATACAGATTCCAAAACTCTCGCTCTTCCACTTGCCCCATCACTTCCCTATCACAGACTTTAATGTATCTATTAGACTTGGAATTTATTTTAATGGCCACAGAGATTCTTTATACCTAAGGACTACTGAAGAACAGAGAGAGGAAGGAATGAGGAAACTGAGGAAGGTATCAACGGGAAAAAAATCTGGTTGGTCTTGAAAGGTGAAAACGTAGAGAAGGAAGGAAGGCAATTCAGGGAGAATAACAAACACAAATCTTACCAGCTCCAAAGTTTATTTTTCTTCACAGAACTCATGATTACCTGAAATTGTACTGTTTATTAACTTGACTGTCTCTTCTACTAGAGTATTCCTCCCATGAGGGTACAGACCTTGTTCCCTGCCTGGTGTATTCCCAGTTTTGGGAACATAGCAGGCATTCAAATGTGTGTTGAATGAAGGAATGAATACTAAGTTGAATTCAACTTGAGTGCAATTTTTCATTGGGAGTAACTCTAAATCACAGTAAAAATTACTTACCTATATACCAGAGGGGCCAATATGTCACATTATAATAAGAACTAATCAATTTTCCAGTCCTGAAAAAAAATCAGAAAGGCTTTTTAATATTAAGACACAGATACACACACCCCAAAAATCAGAACACAAAACCTGTGGAACCAACTGTTGGCCTCTTCAATTTTTACTTTTTTCCCATTTTTTTTGGCTAATTAACTTACATTTCAGTATATATCATTCCAGCCATAGACACATTTAGGAGTCCCCAGGCTAAAACCACTTTCCTAGCTTCTGTTTCTCTTCTCATCTTGATGGTTCTGTCAATAAGGGAAGCACTTGGGTTTGGCTCCCCTTGCATCTGTTCAAAATCAAAAAGCTTAGGAATTAATCAAAAGGAACTCTGCTCCATGTAAGAAATCAAACTTGTGTCTATTATTGCTGTTCAGTGGCCCAGTGGGTAACTTAAAATTGCATACTTTTTCCTCATCTTTCAAATGTTTTTCCAAGTTGTTTTTACCCTTTAATGTTAGTTAATACTCTTTAATATTAATTAATACCCTTTAATATGAAAAACGAACCCTAAATGACAGCTTCATTACACTTCATCACAGTGTAATCAATAGAGAACTGGGTGGTCCCTTCAGAGAATAACATTTCCAATAAAGAAAATCGTCTTACTTTGCAATTCAAGGGTTAGTGTTGTATTTTTGGAATGTGTAACAAGGACAAGGCCAAGAGCTATAGGAAATCCAAAATACCAAGTTTGGTGAGAAAATATTCCAAATAAAATATGTCATTACTCTCCTGCTACATGCTTGTGCAGAAATCATTAACTGCCTACGATTTTTACCAACTCTGCACCCAGGCCATCTCCGTTTTGTGTTGCTAATAAAAGTATAAGGATTTAAGTTTTAGAAGGGCTAGTACTCGCATTGTGAAGGGAGTAAAGGTGAGTGGGGACAGTGAGCAGTTTTGGTCCACACTGGGATGTATACTTCCTGTTTCGCTAGGGCCAATCTTTTGCAGACAAGTGTTAAGGCCTGTTCCTGCTCTAGGGAGTCATATCCCATTAAGTACAGACCAGTACCCTTCCTGCCATCCTGACCAGGAGTCAATATTCCCCAGTGCAGAAAGCTTCCCTCCTTGGCTGTCCCAGTACAAACTTTAGGAACTCCTATGGCTTCTTTCCTCCCTTCCACTACGGGCAGTGGGTGGTCTGGCCACATTCCCCTTTGGCTGAACCCTCCCCAGGTCCGCAGGCGCGAAACTCTTACGGCCCGCGCGGACTCCTATTCCAGGAAGCACAAAGATGACCCCGAAGACGCACCGTGTTCTTCGGCCGGAAGCGGCGGGTTCGCGCCACTCTCCACTGCACATGCGCGAAACCAAGAGCGACAGCGAAATTGACCCGCTCGTGCGTCTACAGTTACCGGAAGGACGGGACTGTCTCTTCTCGCGGGAAGAGGAGGAGGGGCGGGAGAAAGGAGGCTAGGAGCGTTACCAGGGAAACAGCCTCCGGATCTGTGGCTCCCACTCTGGTGCGGGGAGAAAGCTGAGCAGCAAAAATTCAGTCCAGGTTCTGAACCCACAGTAAAAAGTAATAACTATAACAAGCTGATTTTCTATGTATTAATATCATTTTAGCTTCCTTTGGGCGTTTATGGACTCATATTTTTGAGCAGATTTTATTAAGCAATGTGGGTAATTTTAGGATACAGAGTACTTGGTAATGTGTCCAGACACCGTCAGCAATGAGAAAGTATTTTTCACACCTCTGTGTTAAAAAAAAATTATGTGTCCTGACCCCATGTAAAATTTTAAATATCCGCGTAATGAGGCTGCAGTAGTAACAAGAAAAACCAAATTGTGTTTTGTTAAAGTTGTTAGTGGTTTTGAGGTTTTAAAAAGAAACAGTCTTTACTTTTCATGCATATTCTTTGGAAGAACTTCTAATCCTGAGGAAAAGGTTCATCAGGGAGTTCAGTTTGCTTTTATTTAACAAATACAATGTGCCGCTGAACCGCACGCGGGATGATGTGTGAAAGTAAAACTTTCCCTGGTTTCTGCCTGGAGTAGCTCAGAAAGGGGATTGGGGCGGAATGGGGAGGCGGGAAGGTGCACTAGAAAGGTAGGTGAGGTGGAGTTCAGTGAGCCCCAGGGAAGCGTGGCGGGCCCAGCCAGAGCTTCCTGGAGGAGCGGGCGCGGGCCTGAAACAGTCAAGGTCCAGAATGCACAAGGTCTGGAGACTTGCTTGTGGGGATGCAGAGAAGCGTGCCTCTAATAAAAACATCACACTGTGTCCTGATAAGCTAGTGGATTGTCACAGCACGTCTCAATGGCCAGAAATTTTCCTAAAATGCTTCTAAGGTCCAACAGAAGAAAATGAAGTTTTCTTGTGGTATTGCATGTTAATGAAAATCTGCAGGTATGCTATGCTCTTAAAGATCTAACCGATTTTTTTTAAGTGGAGTTTTTATAATTTTTAGATTGCCTTAGCAGCAACCGTGGTTTGCTCTAGTTTTAGATTTAGGGATGAACTAACTTGAAAATTGTTCAAATGTTCAAAATTAGAATGGAGAAGGAAATGGCAACCCACTCCAGTATTCTTGCCCAGAGAATCCCATGGACAGAGGAGCTTGGTGGGCTATAGTCCATGGGATCTCGAAGAAGAGTCGGACACGACTGAAAAACTAACACACACACAAAATTGGAATACCAGTTTACTCCCCAACACATGTCTGAAAGAAACTGTACTTGTTTTATGTAACTCACAACAGACACATCTATGTTTTCCCTCTTAATGTAATCTGTGAATTACTGTGCATTTATTCAAGGCTTAGAAAGGAACACTGCTGCTAAGTCACTTCAGTTGTGTCTGACTCTGTGCGACCCCATAGACAGCAGCCCAACAGGCTCCCCTGTCCCTGGGATTCTCCAGGCAAGAACACTGGAGTGGGGTGCCATTTCCTTCTCCAATGCATGAAAGTGAAAAGTGAAAGTGAAGTAGCTCAGTCGTGTCCCACCCTCAGTGACCCCATGGACAGAAGCCTTCCAGGCTCCTCCCTCCATGGGATTTTCCAGGCAAGAGTACTGGAGTGGGGTGCCACTGCCTTCTCCAGAAAGGAACACTACTACTACCTAATTTAGATACATTGTTGGCATTATGTATTCGTTTTCCAGGGTTGCCATAGGAAAATACCACAGACTGCATAGCTTAAACAATAGGAATTAATTTTTTTCACAGTTGTAGAGATTGGAAATCTAAGACCAAGGTGCTAGCAGGATTGATTTCTCCTGAGCCTATGTCCTTTGGCTTGCAGATGGCCCTCTTCTGTGTCCTCACATAGCCTTTTCTTTTTTTTCCCCTGTGCTTGCACATTCTTAATGTCTCTTCCTTTTCTCATAAGAACACCAGTCATTTTGGACTAGGGCCCCGTCCTTATGACTTCATTTAACCGTAATTACCTCTTTTAAGGCTCTATCTACAATTATAGTCAAATCGGGGCTTGAGGTTTCAATATAGGCTTTTTGGGGACCAAAGTTCAGTCTACAACACATTAGAACTATGTATGTTAAATTACAATGGTATGATATACATCACAGAGACTGAAAAATGAAACTAGAAACTTAAGAGACTTAGATTAACGTAAAGAAAATACCATGTATACAAGTTTCAAGACACACAAAAAGATTAAGGCAGAACGCACCATATTGAGGTATGGGGGATTACCTTAAGTTTTCATAGATGTGACTTACACAAATCTTCCAAAAATTTAGCAATCCAAGAAATGTTTGTCAGTTCCTGTCACAATTACTGAAGTGTATATGTCATAATAGGTTGCCAAGGAAGTTGTCATACACCTCAAGAACTTCCCAGTCATCTTCATCCCTATGAGCATGCTTTATTTTCAAAGCAAGAAGTCATCATGGGAGATCTTTTTTCTTTATTTTGGGAGGTGGATCCTCCCGCCATTCCTATAAGTTTTACCATTCCAAATCAAGATTATGAATGCCGGAAGGATGACTCTTGTGGGGTAATAGGGAACTTCCTGCTTTGGTATTTTGTCATTATACTGGTCCTGATGTTCTTCTCTCGGGCTTCTGTCTGGGTAGGATATGATTTTTCATTTTAGATAATATATATTTAAATAGATTTACTGTATACTAGGGAATTTCCATAAAATAAATTTTACAGTGGTGAAACTAGTTTTTACAAGTTTGTTTTCTAGTTTTGAAAATAATGCAGTATCATTCCAGAGGATCCAAAAATATAGAAAAGGATGAAGAAAATTTATCTACTCATTCTTATTTCCTAGAGATAACCACTGTTAACATTTTTGGAGTATGTTCTTCTTGTTCTTTTTTTTTTTTTTGTATCATAGTATAATCTCTCTTCATCTCTATTTTTTATCTTAGATGGTTTGCATTACGTTGTATAGATTTTCATATCTTGCTTTTATAAACTTAACATTATGTTGTAATACTTGATCAAATTGTTTTCACACAGAAGAAGCACTCTTAATAACTGAATAATTTTGTCTTATGGTTGCACCATAGCAAATCTTCAATTTTGAGACATTTAGATTGTTCTCAGTTGCTAAGTTCTCCACGTGCTAAGTAAGCTGGGATTAAACTTCCCTACTGGTTAATGACCTCCAAATTCCCTTTGTTACCATGTAATTCTAATCAAAGATACCAAAGTTGTCATATTTATAGGATACATGTTGTGGGAATGAGGCAGTACATTATCCACACAGAATAAGATCTAGAACTAAACTAAACAGAGCTAAAGTCGCCCCTCTTCACTACTAGGAGAAGAAAATGCCATCTTGGCCTTCTCTGTGGCTCAGATGGTAATGAATCTTCCTACAATGTGGGAGACCTGGTTTTGATCCCCAGGTTGGGAAGATTGCCTGGAGATGGAAATGGCACCCCACTCCAGTACTCTTGCCTGGAAAACCCCATGGATGGAGGAGCCTGGTAGGCTACAGTTCATGGGGTTGCAAAGAGTCAGACACAACTGAGTAACTTATACTTTCTTTCTTTCTTTCTTTCATCCGCTCCAGTATTCTTACCTGAAGAATTCCATGGACAGAGGAGCCTGGCAGGCTATTGTCCATGGTGTCACAGAGAGCTGGACGTGACTGAACAACTTTCACACACACACAGAAGGAGTGAGATAGTCCACTTAATCAGAGCTCTGATGCTGCCATATATTATGAGTAACCAAGGTCTTATAAGTCACTGATATGGAATCCTTGCTGGCTATTATTACCAGGCTGATGATTAATAAACCCACTACCATTTAGCCTTACAGCCAGAGCACTGGTCTGGCAATGGTCAGCTAGACTGAGTGCTGTATCAGCTCTAGATGGATGGAGAGGAGGAGGCATATTTTGTCTGTGCCAGCTAGATTCCATTATAATAATCAAAGACTATTCTCCACCTCCTCCCTGTAAAAAGTTTTGTCTACAGTCTATATGCTTAAGGTAGATATTTTGCCAAAAGAATATTCAGAATACTGATAACTTATACAGGTCTTAGACTCCCTAGCTGAGTACATTGAATTTGTCTAGACTGGCAAGAAAAGCTACTTTAGAAAATTAATAAAAAATTGAAAATGACTCTTGACAATTTCATCATGAAGACCATTTGAGAGGTCTAAGCTATTTCTCTGCTCCCATCCTTGCACCAGCTTTTCGGAGTCATAGAGCAGTGAGCTTCAAGGACCTCAGATGAGCATATGGTCCAGCCTCCTCTTTGTAGGCAAGGAAGATATCAGTATCCTTCCTTTGTTTGTTTGTTGTTGTTGTTTTTTTCCATTGATAAAGCCCAAAGAGATTAAGTGACTTGTCCAATGTCATGAGTGGTTATGACAGGATAGACCCAGGTTTCCTGCCATATCATTTGTTTGTTTCATGGCATAGTTGAAATGTTGAATTATATCTATTCAGTGCTGATTAAAGTCCATGGGGTCGAAAAGAGTCGGATATGATTGAGCGATTGAACTGAACTGAAGTGCTGATTAAAACCTTAATTATCTTAGAGGTTTTGTCTTTCTCTTTATACCCTTATGGCAGCTATAATCCATTCAACTGCTTCTTTTAAAGGGTCCCAGATTTGAAATCTGAGAACCACATGCAAGCTAGTCAAAAAGGATGAAATTTTTCCTTCACTTTGAACTTAATTTTCTCTGCTAAATTATGAACCTTTATTTACAAACCTTGAAGTAATGGTAAAATCATGATGGAAATGTGGTGACAATTATCCTCCAGCATAAAGCACACTGATCTCCTCTGGATTTGCCACTTTTTAAGACACAGGGATGAGGGAGCCTGGTGGGCTGCCATCTATGGGGTTGTACAGAGTCGGACACGACTGAAGCGACTTAGCAGCAGCAAGACACATTTACCCTTTTGCTTTCATAGACTATATATGCTATATTTAGTTTATATGTTTAGTGTTTATTCAGACAGTGCTGGTATTTTTCCAAACAGTACCAGTCCCAGTCCAAGCTCCTCTTTTTGCATATGTGGAAGTGGAGCTTAGAAGGGGTTAAGTGGCTTGGTAAAATCCCAGTGGCGGAAAGGCAGAGCCATAGCCCAGAACTCCCCACCGTCCTACCCTCCCCTTTGGGGCAGGCACTTCTGCTATTTTCACTCAACTGAGTCACACCCAGAGACACTTAATAAAATACTTTTGGTAACCATAGTTCATATGATTCCACTTAGCCTGATGTAAAATCTTTCTTTTGATTTTGTGATTGTATTTTGATTTGACATCAACTCAAATATGGAAGCTTTCCATGAAAAGAATATAAACCTTTTTAAAGTTCATAAACTTCTAATATCTTTATAATCATCTCTAAACATTTTACATTTAAAATAAGCCCACCCAAAAACATTCTTCAAAAGATATCCTTAAAGAGGATTCCTCTCAAAATTCTCAGAAAATTATTTCAGTAACTCAAAAAACAAAGAGGTACCTCATTAGAGAAAGTTTTGAAGATGGAGTATTAAGAAAAGAATGGGCCAAAGATCTCAGACTACAGTTATAAATACCCAAGTATGGTACTTTTCAATCCAAAGGTAGTTTGGCTTTCTACATAAATTCATTTTTCCCTTAATTGTAGACAGTTAGAAGGATTAGATGGAAAAAAAAAATCAGTTTCAACTCTCAAAGCCACTATTGCTAACTCTTGTGTTCATTCCTTAGTATTTCTTCTTTTCATCTTTTTAGCTAAGTTGTGATCATACTGCATATACAAATTTGCATCTTGATTTTAAATTAATATTACAACATTTATTTCCTCATGTTATGACATAGCCTTATTATAATAATTTTTATAACTATATATGATATGATTATATCATAATTTAACTATTTCTACTTTTGAATTTTGTATTTATATTATCCTAATTACATTGGGAGAATATGTCTGTACACAAAACTTTCTTTTGGAGTTTATTTCTCAGTGATAGATTCCTAGAATTATTATGTGCCAAAAGTGTTATGAGTATTTCTAAAGTACTTGATATATTCTGAAAGAGTTGCTTTGTATGTGGTATTTTTTGGCAAAACAATTTTTAGCATCAAAAAGTGGAATATTGATCTGAAAAATGGGACAAATATATTTATGGAGTATTGGGGCAGAATATTTGAAATTGGAATTATTCAAAGAAATCAATTTCTTCTGGTTGCCATGTTCACAAGTAATATATTATGCTTGCATTTTGGAGGAATGTTTATGAAGGATTTAGGAGATAGTAAGCCTATAAATTCATATAAAGATCTTAAAGAATTATCATAATGTGACCTGATAAAATGTCCTTTAAAAAGTAATTTAAAACTAATCCTCGTACTATCATTTTTTTAAGATTGTGTTTTGAGTTAGTTGCTCAGTCATGTCTGACTGTTTGCAACCCCATAGACTGTAGCCTTCCAGTCTCCTCTGTCCATGGAATTCTCTAGATGAGAATACTGGAGTGGAGAGCCATTCCCTTCTCCAGGAGATCTTCCCAACCCAGGGACTGAACCCAAGTCTCCCACCTTGAAGGCAGATTCTTTACTGTCTGAGTCATTTTTAAATGACATTTAAACAGTATTTCTCTATAATGTCAGTGAGTTCAGGAAAACTTTATAACTTATAGGTTGTCATTGGTCTTATTCTCTCTCAATCTTTTTTCCATTTTGCTGTTCAAAACATTTTGGTAGATCCTGCTGTCAAAGCATGGTGTTCTTAATGGGCTGCAGAAGTAGGATCACTATAATAGGAACTCAATAAGTATTTATTGGACCGCACTGACTGCTTAAAATTAGACACTGTCAAAGTAAATATGAGTGAAAAACAATGAACTGAGATCACTATTACTAATCTGTATTTCTGAAATAGATGTCTGAGAAGAAAAAGGATGAAGACAATGGGACAAGTACTTCACCAAGTAAAGGTAAGAGCCAGTAATTATTTGATATTGGACTATGACGAAAAAAAAAATATGTGTTGGGTGTGGAAAGCAGACAACAGAGATAAACAGTCAAGAGCATTATAGAGCCTCCCCAGACCTCCGGTGGCCCATGAATGAGCACTTTGCTTTGGTGCAGAAGGACAGCTTAGCTACTTCAGCAGAGCTGCTAGAGGCTATACATTACTGGTAGGTAGAGCTCAAGCTGTCTTTTCATTTCTCAGCATTCTCCCATCACACAGCTTGCCTTTCACACATAATTATTGCTAGTGTTTCTGCAAGACTATGAGCTATACATGACATCTTTTTAAATAACTTATAAGCAATGGTGGAGAAGGAAATGGCAACCCACTCCAGTACTCTTGCCTGGAAAATCTCATGGACAGAGGAGCCTGGTAGGCTACAGTCCATGGGGTTGCAAAGAGTCAGGCACGACTGAATGACTTCACTTCACTCACTTCATACTTTCTCACTGGAGAAGGAAATGGCAACCCACTCCAGTGTTCTTGCCTGGAGAATCCCAAGGACAGAGGAGCCTGGCAGGCCACAGTCTGTGGGGTCAAAGAGAGTCAGACATGACTGGAGTGACTAAGCACGCACAAGCAATGGTGTGGTGATAAGTCTTTAACAAATGGCTCTCCAAAAATGTGTGTGGTATATATCATTTAAAATTTTACTAGTATAAAGTATGTATATCAGATAATTTACAAATAATAAAATATATAATATACTTTATGGTAAATTCCATATAGTCCACAGATTCTCACAAAGTACTTCTTTGATTTTGGCCACTTTCAGCCTTAGCCAACCTATAGTTACAATAGATAAGTGGGTTTAGTTCCAATATGACTGTTACTTTCCTTTAAGTTAAGGAATAGGACAAAAGAAACAAAAAGAGGTATGTTGGAACTTAACTTGGTTGTTAATGATGTGAGTGACTTCTTTGCTGAGCTGGATAATAGTTTTAGAATACTCTGGAAGAATATTTCCTCATTTTTGGGTGCTGTTCACATTATAGCAGCTGTAGGCATGATACCTTTAAATGTTCTCTGCATCAGTAACATGTTCTCCACTACTCTGGGTTGTGTGCCAAGTTGTTTCAGTCATGTCCGACTCTTTTGTGACCCCATAGACTGTAGCCTGCCAGGCTCCTCTATCCATTGGATTCTCCAGGCAAGAATACCAGAGTGGGTTGCCATTTCCTCCTCCAGGGGATCTTCCCAACCCAGGGATTGAACCTAGGTCTCTGATATCACCTGCTTTGGTAGGCAGTTCTTTACCACTAGTGCCACCTGGGAAGCCTGTCTAGACAAATCTACGTAAATGAAGACCTGATTCTTAGTGCTTGTTGATTTTTATCCCATCAACACTACTTTCAGGTTATCAGCGTAATGTCACTGAACATGGGAGTTAGGAAGAGATGTATACCAGCACATCATTGCATAGTATTTTCAATATCTAGAAAGAACAGACATAAATAGTAGCTTCAAGAGCAAGCCTCATAATGAAATGTAGTAAAATAATTAAGGAAGTGATGAGTTTTGAGTACTTATTATATTTATTTGTAGCAAACTGATTTAGTGGTAAGCATGTATAATTTAATTTTTACTCATGGCTACATTTAACAGCCGTCTTGCAAAGTTCTGGAAAGTTTATCATTTCGTGTGAGCTGGCTGGTATGAGCCAAGTCCAGTACACCAGTGTATACAGAGAAAATCCTTTTTCATTTTCTGCTACCCAAATCACATTCATATACACACTTGAATCTTTAAAACATCGAGGCAGGGACTTGCCTGGTGGTCCAGTGGCTAGGACTCTGATCTTTCAATGCTGGGGTCCTCGGTTTGATCCCTGGTTGGGGAACTAGATCCCACCCGCCACAACTAAGACCCTGTGCAGCCAAATAAGTACATAAAAATAAATATTTAAAAAAAAAACATCAAGGCAAAAGTTAAAAGAGTCCTCCTCAGAAAAGTTTGGAGACCTTTCCGTTGATATTATTTCAAGGGTCCATGAAACTTCAAAGGTAATATGTCAAGCATCTATTTGATCCTTTTGGTTTTTCGGAGTTTGGGTATGGCACTGGAAAGTGAAGTCAGCTGCCAACACTTGCAAATGAGTGGGGAAAAGTTGTGGCTTGGCAAATGGCAGCAAAGAGTAAGCCACACCATAGGCTTCCTTTTTAGGTAAGATGAGGTTATAGTAACCAAAAATGTGCCTAACTTGTTGATTTCTTTCATTGTTTTTAGAAAGCAAAGATATTTCCAATAAGCGACGAGGCAAAGAGGGTGCCTGGGATTCTTTGCAAATGATGAAAAAACCAAAGCAGAGCCAACTTACCCCTGTAACTGACTCAGAAGTGGCTTTGGTCAATGCCTGTCTTGAACAAAGACGAGCGAGGCGCTATTCTGAATTCAATCAAGTGAATCGGACCCAACATGACAGTGATACTACTGAGTGTGACAGTGAAGAATCTAACTCCGGAGCCTCCTCATGGAAGGAGAGTGAAAGTGAACACCACCCATCACCAGCCAGTGTTAAGAAGAGAAAAACAACTCAGAGGCAAAGGAATATAGGAGGTTACCAAATCAGGGAAAGGCCCTGCCTCCACTGCAAAGCCATGAGAACCAATGAATGGCTAACTCGCCATTTCCTTCAAAATGCTTCAGTAACAAGCTCAATGAAGGGAGATGAAAATTCTGGACCTGATATTAAGACAAAATTCAGTAAATTTTGAATTTTATCAAGTCCTTACCTCACTTGAAGCCAAATGAAAGAGATGAATAAAACATGAAAAATCACCAGAGGTCTAGATGAGGAGGCTTTTACAATAAAGTCTCTCTACTAACAATACAAACATTCTTGGAACCCAAGAGGTAAAATTTCAGATAATTCTTTGTCCAAAAACAGGCCAGTGAATTTATTTATGGCACCACTGAAGCATCAGGGATCTGTATCCACTATGATTTTTTTTATGCAAAAGAGCACAAGACAGATATTTTATGCCTTGAGTGTATGTATTTTGTTAATGTCTGTAATACAAATAAGGAAGGTCTTTGAAAATATATTTATGTTTAGAAACCACTTAAATTTATTCATATGTTTTGATTATCCAGTTGACTGAATGAATTAGGGAATGTTGGTTGGAATAGAATTGGCCCCAATTCCCCAGATCCATATTTACAGGTGAGTCTACCTGAGTTGTATATTTTTTTGGCTGCGCAGCTTGTAGATCTTAGTTCCCTGACTGGGGATTGAACCTGGGCCCTCAGCAGTGAGAGCATGGCATCCTAACCGTGGAGTCCTAACCACTGGACCACCAGGGAATTCCCTACATGAGCTGTATTGTTGCATATGTGTCAGCTTGGGGCTGGTGAGAAGGAGCTGGAATGAGGCCTGATTCCTACAGTAGACCAGGACAGCTGGGCCATGGGCTATCCATGGTTATTGCAACTGAGGAGAGAAATCAAGCTCAACTCCAAATCAGCAAATTCAAGTGGAGATTTGTAGCCAAGGGAAGGGTATCAGTGGATGGGATAGAAAATTCCTACAAGGAGCCACCAGAGGTAGGAGAATTTGTGCTAAAGTGACCTAGCATGATTCTTGCAAAAGGCAGACCAAGGACTCATACATCAAAAGTGGAGGATGAGGAACTTGATCAGATGTCAAGGGTGATCAGACATCAAGGGTGGGAAACACTAAAGTTACTTAGCAGAATTCTTGCAAAAACTGGTCTGGGCACCCAAAGGCAGGATGGGCACCAAGGGTGAGATCAGGGTAAGAAGAGGGCTCAGAGGAAACTAACTAGAATTTGTCAAAGAAAGAGTCTTTACTGAAAGTGAGTCTCAATCCAGATATACTTGGGCTAAGTTTTCCAGTTAGGTGGGGGCCCCAGTGTGGGGCTGGGAATTCAAGCAGAGATGGTAGATAGTTGGCCATTTGGGAGGATGGCAGAACTCCAACTGGGATACAAAACAAGACCCAGATCCCAGAGAAGAGTCTGGCAAAGACAAGCCACAAGGGCTCTGCTCACTTAAGAAGGGCTTAAGTGTTCAGGAAAGATTTGGATACCACATTGATAAAGACTGCAGCTTAATACTAAGAACTGAGCCTTTTATGGGGTATTGGGAGAGATACAGCAGAGCTATGACTGTGGACTTGGAGGTTACTCCTGATGACTTCAAGTTCCTTAACTGATGCCAACAAGGAGAGCAGGGAGGCAATGTGGGAGCCCCGGCCATTGGAACTAGGCCCCTGGAATCCAGGACATGGGGTGACATTTCTGAGCTTTTTCGTAGAGACTGTCTTAATCATATTTCCTCAGGGTTCGAATTGGTCAGAGGCTGCAAGTGAAAAGCAGGACAGCTTCAAGGTTTGACCTGGGCATCAACCTTTTCCACAAAGACTTCCTTTACTTCTTGATATCGTCCTCCACTTTGTCCCCTCAGGTGTAACCTGTGCCCTCCCTTATGCTCCAATGTACCTTGAAACGTTCTCCATCTCAGCACCTGTAACATTTTTTTTAAAGGGAAATTGGGGGCTCGTAGGTAATGAGGTTTTTAAATTTTTAAAATTTATTTTTGGCTATGCTGAGTCTTTGTTGCTGTGTGTGGGCTTTTCTCTAGTTGCAGCGAGTGGGGGCTACTCTCTAGTTGTGGTGCATGGGTTTCCCATGGTGGCTTCTCTTATTGCAGAGCACAGTCTCTAAGGCATGCAGGCTTTAGTAGTTGTGGCTCACAGGCTTAGTTGCCTTGTGGCACGTGGCATCTTTCCGGACCAGTGGTCGAATCTGTGTCCCCTGCATTGGTAGGTGGATTCTTAAGCAATGGACCACCAGGGAAGTTCATCACTCTTAGCATTTTAATGCCTGTATTTATTTGCAAGGCCCTCTGTCATTTATATATATGTCCCTGGGTTGGGAAGACAAATACATATATATATATTATCCAACTTTAAAGGTACAGTCCATGACTTATCATTGTATCTCTCTGACCCTGCACAGTGCCAAACAACATGATAGATAAATAATTTAGTTGAATTAATATGCAAAGGAATTCATGAATGCAAAAAAGAGAAACTGAGGAACGCAGAGGCAAAGAAAGCAGAGGAGCCAATACCTAAAATTTAGTGAATGATTCTGATATTTCTAACTTGATATGATCAAGATGCTTGTTACCTTGTTTATTCAAATAGCACCCAAATAAACAAAACCCAACTACCAAAAAACAAATGAAAAAATAAAAGGCTCAAAATACAGTAGTGAGCTTCGGGAGCAGGATTTAAATCTGAGTCATCTGACTTTGGAATTTGGGCTCTTAATTACTGTGGTCTTAACCACTATTCTCTGAAGCTGGAAAATCCTGATTTCAAGGTAAGTCAATTACCACCTCCTACACAGCCATAAGTGATTTAAAAAAAAGTGTTAGTCACTCAGTTGTGTCTGACTCTTAGCGACCCATAGACTATAGCCTGCCAGGCTCCTCTGTCCATGGGTTTCTTCAGGCAAGAATACTGGAGTGGGTTGCCATTCCCTTCTCCAGGGTATCTTCCCAACCCAAGGATCGAACCCAGATCTCCTGCATTGCAGGTGGGTTCTTTACCAATCCGTCTGAGTTTCCCTGATAGCCCAGTTGGTAAAGAATCTGCTTGCAATGCAGGAGACTCCAGGTTGATTCCTGGGTTGGGAAGATCCCCTAGAGAAGGGATAGGCTACCCACTCCAGTATTCTTGGGCTTCCCTGTGGCTCAGCTGGTAAAGAATCTGCCTGCAATACAGGAGACCTGGGTTCGATCCATGGGTTGGGAAAGGCTACTCACTCCAGTATTCTGGCCTGGAGAATTCATAGTCCATGGGGTCTCAAGGAGTCAGACACGATTGAGAGACTTTCACTTCACTTTCACTGGGCCACCAGGGAAGCCCCATATCCAAGCTGATATAATCTCATCAGGAAAAGGAGGACAATGACAATTTTCCAGATAATAGAGTAAGTGACCATGCCCCAGATGTTTTGCTTGTAGATCCAAAAATATAACTGATGAACTATTATCCAAAAAGTCATTTATATCAAAGATTGCTACTTTTCATGGTCTCAGGTCAAAGTTGGGGGTGAGTGATGGCTGTATATTGGAAGAAGGAATCATGGACAAGTTAAATCAGGGGTTATAAATATGAAGGAGTTAGTTAGGGTAGTTTGTAAGTACATTAAACCCAAAGCAGAGACCAAAAATAGCTGGAAGGACAGCCAAAGCCAAAGAGAGAAATACACTGAATCAAAGGAATAAGGCAAGGGCAAGGACATGGAAGGGTGAGGAGCAAAAAGCATGGCCAGGCTCACTGGAACTGTATTAATAAGTGAGGTACAGAACATGTGAAGTGGGAGAGAGTTCATGAAACTAAGGCTGCAAATACTTGTTTTGGCTTGGTGTTGATTGTACGCAGAGCCTGTGTGAACTGTCAGGGTGTCCCTTGGGCTCTGTAACAGTCCCTTCTTCAGTCTGTCCTTGCTAAATGGGATAAATTTGGCCACATCTGGTTTTTATGGTAGAAGGTTGTAACCTGTTTGGGTGGCTTGCTTGTGGGCAGGCATGGAATTCTTGGGCTTACTTCCTATGTATGGCCCATCATTGCAACTAAATGATCAGAACTGACCTTTGTAGGAATGTCCACCTACATCAAGCATCACAACTCTTGTTAGGAACCGTGAAGGAGGGAACTATGGGATTCATTGAAGATTCTAACTGGGATAGATATAGTAAAAAATGAGCATACACACAGGAGATGTTTGGAGAGAGGTTGGGAAGTAGGGAAACTGGAAAGTATGGCTACACTAGGTAGTCTCAAACTCTGAACCTCTCTGTCTTTCAAAGACTGGATGTTGTGGTTTGGGTGGGAGGGGAAACAAGCCAGTAGGTTAAACCAATAATAACAGCAACAGTAATAATACTGATCACAGATGACATTTAGAGAGTGTTTGCTATATGCCGGGCATTAAGTAAGCATTTTATAAGGATTAGTTTACCCTTCACAAGCTTGCATCCAGTTTTATGGATGATATAACTGAGGCTCAGGGAAATCAAATGATATACCCAAGATCATATAGCTGGTGAGTGTCTCGGATTTTGTTTGATCCCAAAGATTTTGTTTTTACGGTGGTGATAACATATTATCCATGTTCTTAATGGAGAGCAATTAGATAAGAACTTGAGAGACCAGACACCAAATAGCAAACTGAGTCCAGAGACTAGAGAAGGACCGTTCATGGAAAATGGAGCCAAGAGCCAGAAACTGAGCTGAGACAGGGGCGATTAAGTGAAGCAGGAAAGGGCTCACACTGTTGAGTGGAGAGGCCTGACAGCATCATCTTGTCTCACCTGCAGTGGGTAAGCCTGGATGACTATCAGTAGATCAGGCAGAAACTCAGGGTAGGCTTTTGAAAAAAGAAGGGAAATGGAAACTTAGCTGGAAGGCTAGATGAAGGTAAGAATGAGCTTTTTAGTGAATGTTGAGAAACAGGAGGCAGTAGTGACTAGAGCAGCGAGGTTGATGGGCAAGGATTTGAGAGAAGAATGGGGGGAGAAAATCAGATAGCTACAGTTCCTTCTGTTACTACTGACCCTCCTATCTCAGGTCCCCAAAAGGGTCCCCCTGCCTCGTGTCACTGGAACAAACAGAATGAGGCTGAACTGGGTTCAGAAGTAGAGGGACGCTGTGCTCTTCCGTCAAAGAATGGAGAGGTGGCAACTCGTGCCTCTCGAGTCCACACACTTCCCAAGAGGCCCTGGGCGGGGCTCCACAGAGGGATCTTGTCAGCAGTGATGGGGCGGAGATCTTGCAGTGTGGGTACAGCTGCTGTGCGCCAAGCTCCAGGTTGCACTGCCGGGAGCAGGGTGTCTGCACACGGCCCACTCTGCCGCCATCTTGAACTGCCGTGTTGGGCGCAGAGCTCCTGCACGGGGCCAGCCGAGCTGAGGTGTCCGAGCAGCCATTTTGCATAGAAACGCGGCTGAAGTGGTGGGTGCGAGGCAGCACTCCATGAGCAAGTGAAACTAGACAAAGCACAAAGGAAAGGAAAGACATGGGGGGAAAAAAAAGGTAGACTTTATTACCAAGATTTTATTTTTATTTTCTAGGAATTTTTAATGGGCTTTTCTGGTGACATCACTGCTTACCCTGTTCTCTCACAAAAGAATACCATCTCCCAACAGATTCTAGGGTGCATGCGAGCGTCCTAAGTCGCTTTGGTCGTGTCTGACTCTTTGCGCCCCTATGAACCATAGCCCACCAGGCTCCTCAGTCCATGGGATTCCCCCGGCAAGAATACTGGAGTCGGTTGCCATTTCCTCCTCCAGGGAATCTTCCCCACCCAGGGTTCGAACCCGTGTCTTTTATGTCTCCTGCATTGGCATGTGGGTTCTTTTCCACTAGCGCCACCAGATTCTAGGGTAGTGTTTCCAAAACAGCGACCCATTAATAGATTATGAAATTAATTTAGTGGGTAGTAACTAACATTTATTAAAAAATAAATAGAAAGTAACAGTGTCACACAAAATAAGGATAAGTATTGTTTTGGTTTCAGTGTGTGTACCAAGTTGCAATCACTGTAAAATGTGCTTCTTACTCTGGTAGGATAGAAAATAAAAGCCACTGCTCTGGAATAGTTTTCTTGGTCAATTTTCTGTATTTGCCAGCTATTCCACTAAGTCAGTGAAGGCAGGTGTCACTCTACGCATTCGTGGTTGTTGTATGCTAGTAATTAGTAAATCTTCATTTACCCTATAGGATGGACCAACTGTCTAGATTAGTGAAAAGCTTGAATTAAATTATACGACTTTGAAAGAACTTGAGATTTATTATTTTCAAATAGAGTAAGTGAAAGCAAGCTAACCCACTGTTGCTTGGTACACTGGGGTGGATTTTGCCTTGGTGAATAAACACGAGTAATTTGTAATTGACATTTCAAAGAAGCCTTAGAAACAGGCCAGCCTTTGTTTAAATCATAATTACCCTGTTTGTATGTAAAAGGATACTTCTAAAGCTTTTCAAAACAACTGGTTCTTTTAAGTTGATAATTATTCCCTTTCCAATCTTGTTTATACTATTCAGAAGTGCAGTGAACTTTTTTTTTTTCCATAGATAGTACAAAGGTTAACTTCAGCCAGCCCTTCCTCAAATTATCACAAATTCCCAATTAGTGAATTCTAAACAGGGTTTTCCCTGTAACAATATACCAAAGACTTGTATGATGTGTTCTTTATTGCTTTGAATAACATCTGACAAGTTTCCAAGTACCAGGCCACCTGGATATTCTCTATCTGTCAGGAACATGTGGTCACAGAGGTGCACTGGAGGGTAAGAGGAAATACAAATCAGACGCAAACATGCAGGGTAGTAAAGGAGACAAAAGGGAAAAAAGGCCCCCTTCTCTCTCTCTTTTTTTTTTTTTTCCAGTATCTAATATATACCAACTGAAGTGTTCATTTGTAGGCACTTTATAGTGTAAAGAAGTGTTGCAATTTATATCTAAATTTAACAAAGCTACAGATGGAAATAGAAAACTAAACCTTTTTGTATGCATTCCGGCAGTTATTAGAGGGGGTTCAAGAGAAGTTGGCAGAGAAAGTACATATTACAAAAAAATTAGCCTTTTCTTTTTTTGTATCACTTATCCCTCACTGCAGATTTCCACTTGGTGTGCAAAAGGAAATGCATGAAATACTTAAAAATGTTATAATCCCAGACAATCCGGTTTTCTAGTTCTTATCTTTTATCTTCTGAGCTTGGCCTCTTTCACAGGCAGATCCTCGGTCTGCCTGATTACAGGGGCCTGTTGTCTGTAATTGTCTTTGTTTATTAGGGCCCTCTGTCACCATGAAGTTTTCGTGTGTTCAAAATCTTGATTTAGCAGTGAGAACATCAGGCAGGGAGCCAACTCTGCTACTAATTAGTGTAAATCAAAAGGGGGAAGCAGGGAGATAAAAACCAGGTCCCCGTGGAAGGGGCTGCAGCCAGGGTTAGTAAGACTGATGTGGCAGGTCAGAGAGTTGAATGAGACAAAAGGGCTTAGAGAAATGCGACTTAGGGCCAGAGTCTTTTGTGTCTTTTCTTTGATTGCACCCCTTCAGATACAGCAAGAGTCTGTGGTAGCCTCCACTGATTGTTCTCCTTCTCCTTCTGTTAGCAGCTTCCCATTTTGTCCCTTTCTTCCCCTTCCCTCATAGGTCTTAGGTCCCAGCTGGTCTAAGTCAATTAAGGTGGTGCCATTCCACTTGTCACCGAGTGGCATGTGACCTAATTCTGGAAAGGGACACTTGCTAGTGGGGACATTCTGGGAAAAGCTTCTTTGGTCTTAAAAAAGAAAAGGCAAAATGGTCCCTTTCTGTTTAGCAGATGAAATTGTCACTTCAACTGTGACAGCTACCTGTTTCCATAAGGACATTAATCTAAACATATTGGAGTGAGACTATGGAAAACCTAGATCCTGAGCTGCTGAGTTACATTCTGGAAACATCCTACTTTTGGACTTCTTGTTGGGCAAGAAATTTTCCCTTAAACATTTTAAGTTGGCTTTTCTTGCAGCTGTTTTGGAGTCTTAGTCATCTTTTTCCTCTATAACTTTTAGAACAACTCCTTTTGCCTATTATAAAGTGCTCAGACATTAAATAAATGCTAAATAAGACATGTACTCCTTTGATGGAGCCTGTGGTGGTGTTAGTACGAGCAGTTAATAGCTGAGAAAAGATCTTTATAAATGTTGTGGGTTTTTTGAGTTGACTGTTTCATCCCTTTTCTTTTCCATCAGTTCTCCCCCCACCCCCCGATTCTCATGCATGTTGTTACAGTGTGATCCTGCCTGTTTCCACCCCTTCATCTTACCCAGGCATTGATTTCAGTAGAACTTTCTTCCAATCAAAATTCCTTCTTGAGAATTTGGAATAGGGAATAGGAAAGAGATCAGTCTCCTTAGGTGACTGGACTTAGAGCAAGTTTTCACATTTCCCTTTATGTAGATTGGAAACCAGAGAAAGTAGGTTGCAACAAGAACAAAAGAATGACACAGAGAAGGGCAGAGAGATGCAATGGAAAGTTCTGATGGTTTTCAAGTCTCTGGTTCCAGTTAATTCCCAAGGTTCATCTGTTTGCCCACTTAGAGGCATCATGACACTTCACTAGCTGAATCTTATAAGCTCCCCTTTTTGCTTATGTTAACTTGAGTGAATTTCTTTTACTAGAGACTAAAAGAATCCTTAAAATAGTGGTATGCTGGTAAATGTTTAACAATTGTCTTTGTTAAAAGCCTTGATTTTGTAGCACTTGCTGATTTCTATGATATAAATACTCCCACTGTAGCTTATTTCAAATTACCGAAGAGACATCACTGAATGTAGAGTTGGGAAGAGATGAGCACCTTGGTTCTGGTGAGCCGGTTTGAGAAGGCTCTAGTATGCCACTGCCTACCGAATACATCATAGGGCATGCTTTTCCGAAAATCCATGTTAAACAGGAGGTTCAGGGATATATACTAAAGGCTGCTAAGCTGGGAATTCTGGTATTAAAATCTTTTTATTAATTTTAAATGTGCAGAGTCTTAGGACTCAGGGAGTAGAGGAAGTAGGATTAAGTCTTTAAATATTGAAAAAAATACTTTTTAAAGTATTGTAATGATTTGAGTGTGTTGGCACTAGGCGGGAGGTAGGGAGCTTGGACTGAGGAAGGGGAAGAGGCTGGGAGTGTAGCTGGGAAGATGTGGAAGAGGGTGACCTGGGTAAGGGCAGGGTACAGGCCTTGACAAAAAAGAGAAAATCACCTCTGCAAGTGAGGACAGGGCTCCTAGGGGTGAAAAGTTAAGGCTACCTGGTACCCCTGGCCACCACTCCAACAAAAGACTAAATTAGGTCATTTGACAATCTGTAAAATCTTCTGACCTGCTTTGCTTTTGTCTGAAGTTCCTTTAAAGAGAAAAAAACCTTTTGTTATACAATTAAAGATAAGGTATAAAATGTATATGTAAGGTTGGAGTAATGACTTTATTGTGAATGAGGTCAAATAATCAGTAAGTCTGGCATCGGATCCTTTCCTCCTCTTGAAGATAGAAAGTTGGGAGGGATGGAGAAAGATGGGATCAGGACTTTTAAGAAGACCCTTCCAAGCCTAGCCACCTTCCCACACTTGATAGCTCTGCCTGAAACACCAGTCACCAAGTCTTCAAATATTGGACTCTTCAAATGTTGAACTGCTCCTCAATTTTAAGACCAATCTCAAAGCTCACTCCTCTAACATTTCCTGTGGATCTCCCAGGAAAGTTGGGTTCCCATAGTTGAGACCCCTATGTGTGTATGTATAGCCCATCTTGTTGTCATGAATCCCCAATCTTTCCTCTCATAGGTTTGATGTTCAAAAACTGGAATTTTTGGACAATATGCACTGACACTCCTAAACCCCAGAACTTGGATTTTTGTACTTGAGCTCATGAATGAACATTTCAGATGCATTGTTTAGGTTCAATGATTTCAATATCTTGGTGCACTGGTAATTTGTACACTTATTTGAATAGTTACTCCTTGACATTTATACATGAAAAAATGAATGTGTTGATGTTAGTGATAAGAAGAGTATATCATAAATTTAGTTCATGGGACAAAGCTGGAAATCACTGGACACATTTGAAGGGGTATGTTTTAGCATCACTTAGTCCAGTCTAGGGGTTAAGCCTATTGACTTTGCTCATTTGTGGGGAAAAAAG
Organism: Oryx dammah; assembly: GCF_014754425.2. Lineage (NCBI taxonomy): Eukaryota > Metazoa > Chordata > Mammalia > Artiodactyla > Bovidae > Oryx > Oryx dammah. The sequence continues at coordinate 94,259,683 of NW_024070202.1, forward strand.
ATCAGAATTAAAGAACACACATAACGTGCTGGAAAATATATTCTTGAAGAATATATTCTGAAAGGTGATGTGATCTAATTCCTTATATGAGAATTGAGTCCAGATGGAACAAAATTGAAAGACAAAACAAGAAAACTACAAAAGTACTAGAAAAACACACTAATAAAAAATTTCCTAATCTCAAGTAGGGAAGACTTTTCCAAGCACAATACAAAGTCTAGATGCCTTAAGGCAGAAGACAGATACTTGGACTGAATAAACCTATTTAAACTTGCATAGAGAGAGAGAATTGGAAAAAAAAAGAAAAAAAACTCAATAAATAAAATGAAAAGACAAACCGGGAAAATTTTTGTAAGAAAATTAGGGCAGATCTTAATATCCCAAATATATAAAGAGTTTTAAAAATAAGATAAAGTCAAACAAGCTAGTAGAAAAATGGTCAAAGTATATGAATAGAAAGTTCATAGATGAGGAATGCCAAATGACAAAAGAAAAGTACACAAAAAGTTTTTCAACCTCACAAATAACTAAAGAAATAAAAACTAAAACAGTGAAATATTTTTATTTCAGGTTTGCGTAGATCTAATGTGTGATGATACTAATATTGGGAAGCTGTGGAAAGCAGGCCCTTTCAAAGCAATGTTGGTGGGAAAGAAAATTGGTATAATTTGTTTGGAGGACAACCTGGAAATATAAAAAATGATCATACTCTGTGACCTAGCAGTTCCATGATTAAGAATTGGTAACATCCTTTCAGATGTGCAAAAAAAAAAAAAAAAAAAAGTAGATACATACTTAAGAATATTCACTGAAGTATTATATACTTGCTTAGGTTGCCAGATTCCCAAAATCTACTTTTTAGAAATGACATTTTTATTATGTGCTTTCTGATTAGAAATACTCATGTGCATTGTATGAAATTCAAATAATGCAATTTTGTTAAAGTGGAAAGAAAATTCTACCCTAAAGATGATAACTGCTAACAGTTCAATGCATATTATTTCCAGGCCATTTTTGAACATAAACATATGTAATAAGTTGAACCCTTGCTTTCTCTAAACTTAGGAATGGGTTGGATTCAGATAAATATTTTGAGATGTATTTCTCCTCATCCCAACTCTTATGAGCTATCTGAAACTTACAAGCTGAATACATTCAGAAAGCTTAATATCCTTCACTATCTGAGTTTACTAACCAAACTTTAATTCTTGCTGTCTAAATTCAGAAATAAATAAATTTAGATAGCCAGAGATAATTGTATGAATTTTTTTCCACAAAAGTTGAATTTTAATATATACTATTCAACAACTTGCTTTTTTTTTTGCTTATAAATATATTTTTGACATCATTCCATCTAAGTTCATAAAGACCTATCTCATATCTTTTTAATGGTCACATAGCAGTCCATTGTTTAGTCACTCACTTGTGTCTGACTCTTTTGTGATCCTGTGGGCTGTACCCCACCAGTCGCTTCTGTCCATGGGATTCTCCAGGCTAGAATACTGGAGTGGGTTGCCATTTCCTTCTTTAGGGGATCTTCCCCACTCAGGGATTGAACCTTCATCTCCTGCATTACAGGCAGATTCTTTATCACTAAGCCACGGGAGAAGCATTCTATTGCATAGCTATATCCCTTGGACTGCAAGGAGATCCAACCAGTCCATTCTGAAGGAGATCAGCCCTGGGATTTCTTTCGAAGGACTGATGCTAAAGCTGAAACTCCAGTACTTTGGCCACTTCATGCGAAGAGTTGACTCATTGGAAAAGACCCTGATGCTGGGAAGGATTGGGGGCAGGAGGAGAAGGGGATGACAGAGGATGAGATGGCTGGATGGCATCACTGACTCGATGGACGTGAATCTGAGTGAACTCCGGGAGTTGGGGATGGACAGGGAGGCCTGGTGTGCTGATATTCATGGGGTCGCAAAGAGTCAGACACGATTGAGCGACTGAACTGAACTGAACTGATCATTTATTGAATGAGTTTCTTATTGGTGAGCATTTTTTTGTTACCTTATTTTATTTACTGACATGGAAAAGTGTCCAAATGAGTTATACATGTGTATGTAGAATGTATATATTTATCTTTTGTCTTCCCTTCCAGCTCTAAGAATCCATAAATATTTGTATTGGGGTTTTTTTTGTTTGTTTTAAAATTTCAATCAGGTCCTATTTCTCTTAAACATGTGTGTGTGCCAAGTTGCTTCAGTAGTGTCAGATTCTGCAACCCTATAGGCAGTAACCCACTAGGCTCCTCTGTCCATGGGATTCCCCAGGCAAGAATCCTGGAGTGGTTGCTATGCCTTCTTCCAAGAGATCTTCCTGACCCAGGGATTGAACCCTCATCTCTTATGTCTCCTGTATTGGCAGGCAGGTTCTTTACCAGTAGTAGTACTACCTGGGAAGCTCAAGAATGTATAACTTTTAGAGTTGCATGGTTTGGTTCTTAAGTAGAAGATACATTATAATTATACTTTTAATGTGTCCATGTTAGTTGCATCTCTCCATCTACAGTAAACTGTAAGTCCTTTGAAATTGCAGGAATTGTCTTCACTTCTGTGTTTTCCAAAATGCCTATAAAAGTGTTCAGCACTCACTTTGGAAAACAGTTTGGCAGATCCTGAAAGAGTTAAACATAGAGTTACTCTCGGACCCAGAAATCCACTCTGTTACTTTTTTAAATTTAAATATGATTAAAAATTCTATGTCTCTTTTACATCAACTGTAGTTTTTTTTTTTAAACCTTTTGACCCCCCTTTGCCCAAATAATACATTTTTTGAGCAAATCAGGTTTTTTTATTCTTCAAAAAAAGTTTCTTGGCATTTAAAATATAATCTTGATGAAGATCTTGAAAGAAAATTACTAATTGAAATAATGTCACTGACATATTTTAAAAAATTTTAATTCTGTAAATGTTATATACAAATAAAGCAACTGCTAAATTCCACAGGTGTAAAAATTACATATCTGTTACCATTGTTTGACAATTTCATCAAGAGAGTATAGATGAGAGCTTAGCCTGAAAGTTAAAAACACATCTTTTTTTATTTGGATTTTCTCAGGGGAAATAGCCTACAACACTGCATCTTCTGTTTGAGCATGTTTCAGGCTCTCCCCTGAGCCTGATCTTCTCCATATATGACGGGAAGAAGTGTGGAAAAGTAAATGTAACAAGTGTTTGTTTTAGTGAAACCTTCAGAACCCATGTCTGAGCCTGGATTGGACACTAAGCCCAGGGATTTATAAAGGCCAAGCCTGCCCTCTGAGGTTTCAACCCTTGATATCCCCTATGAGTTGAGAAAAATAATGACTTCACCTTTGTGTGTGTGCAAATTTTTTTTTTATTATCATTTTTAATTGAAGTATAGTTGATTTACAATATTATGTTTATTTCATATGTACAGCATAGTGATTCAGTATTTTTGCAAATTATACTCCCTTATAAGTTATTACAACATAATGGGCATAATTCCCTATGTTATATAGTATATATTTGTTGCTTAATTTATTTTTAAGTTAAAAAGTTGGACAGTATGTATAGTCTGTCTAAAATTTTATAAAAGAAAAAATAATCTGGTTAATATATACATGGAAAATAATTCTGATAAAATGTATATAACCAACTGGTAAGATCCCTTGAATTAGGAAATGGCAACCCACTCCAATATTCTTCCTTGGGAAATCCCAAGGACAGAGAAGCCTGGTGGGCTGTAGTCCGTGGGGTTGCAAAGAGTTGGATGACTTAGCAACTAAACAACAACAACAATAATCATCAGAGGAAGATTGGGATAAGTTAGGTGACAACATAAGAGGTAGTCACTTTTTTGCTATAATTTTCAGCAATATATGGATATTTTATTATAAGAATATTATTTTAGAAGCAGAAAAATATATAAAAAATATACAAATATAAGAATGTTCCTTATGCTTTGAAATAGCAAAAAATTGGATGTCATAAATAAGGGATTGGTTAAATAAATTATATCCATATTATGGAATACAGTTTAGCTCTCCCCCAAATATAGTATCATCTCACACTTATACTGGAGAAGGCAATGGCACCCCACTCCAGTACTCTTGCCTGGAAAAATCCCATGGATGGAGGAACCTGGTAGACTGCAGTCCATGGGGTCACGAAGAGTTGGACACAACTGAGCGACTTCACTTTCACTTTTCACTTTCATGCACTGGGAAAGGAAATGGCACCCCACTCCAGTGTTCTTGCCTGGAGAATCCCAGGGACGGGGGAGCCTGGTGGGCTGCCGTCTATGGGGTTGCACAGAGTCAGACACGGCTGAAGTGACTTAGCAGCAGCAGCAGCACACTTATACAAAGAACTAATAATAATGATATGTTTCTATATAGCTCAAATTGTTAATTATATCTAGTTAAATATCTCAACTTTCTGAGTTATTTCTGTAATGTTTCAATTCTTAATGAGCAGCATGAATTACTTTTGCAATTGGAATAAAGGGTTATTATTCAATGCATATTGAAATTATGGATTTTATAATATTTTTTAGGTTTTGAGAATTAACTACCCCACCATGTTATATCAGATAAGTCTATTGCTTAACTTTTATGTGTTAGACTTTTGTATACATTTCTAGGAACACATAATGTATTTTAGTTACAGACTGTTTAGATATCACTTTCCTTTTTTCTCTAGATCAGTGCTATTCAATAGAAATTTAATGCAAGCCACCTATGTCATTTTAAATTATCTAGTAACTACATTTTTTAATGTCGTTTTTTAAAACTTTTTTGTAAAAGGAAACGTGATTAATTTTAATAATATAATTTAATTCAATATATGTAAAATACTATCATTTTGACATGTAATGAATATAAAAATTATTAATAACATATTTTACATTCTAATTTTCATACTAAGTCTTTGAAATCTGGTGTGTACTTTATATTGCAGCATATGTTAACTTGGATGCTAAATTTTCAACAGTTAAAATATCCTACCAAAACATTACATTGTTTTTAAAGGAAGAATATTTTACACTCTGCTTCAGTTTTTAAACTTGAGTTAAAATTAATTAAAAATAAAAAATTCAGTTCCCTAGTCATACTAGTCATATTTCAAGTGGTCAATAGCTACATGTGGCTGGTGGCAACATACTTGAAACAGTGCGAATATAGATTTCCACTACTGCAGAAAGTTCTGCTGGACAGTGCTAGTCTAGACACTGAGCTCTTGACTGATAAAATCAGCTCATCTTCGGAGTCCTACTTATCAGTGCCTGTCACGTAGTAGCTATTTCATAAATGAGGGATCCATTCATAAATCTGAGTTGGGGTGACCATAAATGAGAATCTGGTGCCGACTGAGAAGACCTTCACAGTGTGGAGTTGGGTGGTTATCTCCCAGCTGAAGAAAGACAAATAAAAAAATTAAAAATTAAAAAAAAACAAGAAAGACAAATAGTTACTGTATCGGAGGTTTTTTGAGCCTGGTGTTTGCAAAGAGCAAATGATCTACGAATTTCTATTTGTTTTTCCTGACTTAATATAAACAAAAATTTGTGGAATGGACTTTTAGACCTAAGCAAGTGCAGAGGTTGTGTTTGGAAGGTCAGGGCTCAGTGTAAACTGGGTCCTACTGAGTTGACGCAGTGGCTGTCTGTTGGTGGCAAGTGAGGGCAGCACAGACGGTGGTGAGCTCTGAGGAGTTCCGAAGTGTGGGTAGATGGGAAATGGGAGAGTATTAAGGTGAACCCAAAGCAAGAACTTGCAGACCAAAAGGAAAGCCAAATCTATAACCCAGATGGGACCAAGGTGTAAGGAAAGACGCCAGGATCTGTTTCTTCCCATCCCAACCCAGGGAAGTTTGGTCTTTTTTTTTTTTTTTAATGTAAATTATAAGCAAATTAAGAATTAAAGTTACTGTTAACCTCATAGAAGTATATAACCAAATCACTGGTTTAAATTTTGAGTGTATTTCCTTCCTATATAATCATTATTTTGAATGCATGTTTTATTTTATAAATGGATTTTTAAAAACACCTTAATATTCTGTAAACATCTTTCCATGTCTTTACATATTCTTCAGTTCAGTCACTCAGTCGTGTCCAACTTTTTGTGACCCCATGGATCGCAGCACACCAGGCCTCCCTGTCCGGCACCAACTCCTGGAGTTCACTCAGACTCATGTCCATCGAGTCAGTGATGCCATCCAGCAATCTCATCCTCTGTCGTCCCCTTCTCCTGCTGCCCCCAATCCCTCCCAGCATCAGGGTCTTTTCCAATGAGTCAACTCTTCGCATGAGGTGGCCAAAGTATTGGAGTTTCAGCTTTAGCATCAGTCCTTCCAATGAACACCCAGGACTGATCTCCTTTAGAATGGACTGGTTGGATCGCCTTTCAGTCCAAGGGACTCTCAAGAGTCTTCTCCAAAACCACAGTTCAAAAGCATCAATTCTTCGGCGCTCAGCTTTCTTCACAGTCCAGCTCTCACATCCATACATGACCACTGGAAAAACTATAGCCTTGACTAGACGGACCTTTGTTGGCAAAGTAATGTTTCTGCTTTTGAATATGCTATCTAGGTTGGTCATAACTTTCCTTCCAAGGAATAAGCGTCTTTTAATTTCATGGCTGCAATCACCATCTGCAGTGATTTTGGAGCCCCCCAAAATAAAGTCTGACACTGTTTCCACCATTTCCCCATCTATTTCCCATATATATTCTTAGTATTCTTTTATTTTTTTAATTATTTATTTTATTTTTTGGCTGTGCTGGGTCTTCGTTGCTGCCTGCGGGCTTTCTCTAGTTGTGGTGAGCAGGGAAGGGGGCTACTCTCTAGTTGCCGTGTGAGGGCTTTTCATTGCAGTCGCTTCTCCTGTGGTGCACAGTCTTTCGGTAGTGGGCTCTAGAATGTGGGCTTCAGTAGTTGTGGCTTATAGGCTTAGTTGTTCCATGGAATGTGGGATCTTCCTGGACCAGGAATCGAACCCATGTCCCCTGCATTGGCAGGCAGATTTTCTATCACTGGACCACCAGGAAAGTCCTTTTCTTATTATTCTTATACACCATTTTTAATGGGCCCCTTATTTTTGGTTGGTGTGGATTTGTTCCATTTGATTTAACCAACTGTCAGTTAGAAGACACTAAGATTTTTCACCATTTGAAACAATATAAATACTAGGTAAATCTTTGTGTATATTTGTGGTGATCTCTTTAGAATAAATTCCTAAAAGTAGAATGGTTAGGTGAAAGGTTAATATTTATAAGTTTTTGGATTTGAATTGCTAAATTCCTCTCTTGAAGCCTGTAACAATGTACACTCTTCCAAGAGCTCCTATTTCCCCAAACCCTCATCAATTCTGGGTAACATTAAAAACAAACCAGCAGCATCCACTATAGCCAAAAGCCCAACTTTGCTAACTTGACTGGTGAGAAAAGAAAATGGCACCTCAGTTTTTAAAACAGCATTTCTTTGGTTACTACAGATGTTGGACTTAAAAAAAAAAAAAAAACTGGCCATTTATTTGTATGTGTGTGAGATTGACCTGCCTATTTTTGTGACTGTCCATTTTCTACAAGATATTTACTTGGAGAGTTTTGTAAGTGCTGTCTATATAGTAAGGATATTAAGCCTTAAAATATATGCTCCAAATACTTCCCACTTGTACAGTATTTGCCTTTTCATTGTTTTCATATGTGGCTTCAACAAGTTTTTTTTTTAAATAAACCTTTAATTTTTGAGTAATTTTTAGAATAATTTAACTTTACAGAAAAGTTGCCAAGATAGTACAGAGAGTTCTTGCATACCTCTCACTCCACTTCCCCTAATGTTAACAGCTTACAGTAGTCCCCCCCTTACCTAGTGGACAGATGGCTAAAACCATGAATAGTACCAACCCCTTTATATAGTATGTGTTTTCTTACACATACATACCTATGATAAAGTTTAATTTATAAATTAGGCACAGTAAGAGATTAACAACAGTAATCAATGAAATGGAACAATTATAACAACATACTGTAATGAAAGTTACGTGAATGTAGTCTTTCTCAAAATATCACTTTCACTTTTTCACCCAAAGGAAGACTCATCTGACTGCTTAGAACAGCACACAATTTAAAATTATGAATTGTTTATTTCTGTAAATTTCCATTTAATATTTTTGGGCCTCAGTTGACCTTGGGTAACTGAAACCTTGGAAAGCAAAACTGCAGATAAGGGTGAGCTACTGTATATAACCATAGAATATTGGTCAAAACAAAGTTTAAAGTTTGGTTGATTAAAAATTGGAGCATACTTTTTTTCAGACATTTGTGCATTTTCCATGCAAGTCTATGTAATCTATAATGTACTGAAACATATCATTAATAGTTTACTAATAGAGCCGTAGAACTTCTTTTTTTTTTTTTTTACTATGAATCATAATGTTTCTATGTGCAAAGGCACTCAGAGTTTTGATTTTGAAGTGCTTTGGAGTCTGGTAACTCTACTGAAGGATTTAATTTGCAGTCCTGTGTCCTATGGTTTCATTTAGTCTTACTCTCCCTACTATCAGGCTACTTACTTTCTAGGGTTAAAGGGCAAAAGTGAAAAGTGTGCCTAACATCGTTCTTAATAAGAAGTAACATGCCATGAGGGCACTTTTCTAAAGACAGCTATCATCTTACTCTTTCTCAATTACAGCTTCCCCAGGGATGGGTTGATAAAGAGGTGTTTGGTCTAAAGTGGTGTTTTCCTAGAACTGAGTGGAAATACCTTGAATGACTGGACAGCCCAGAGTGTTTGAGCAGTGACTCAGGGTCCAAGGATGCCTGCTCCACCCTGGTCGCTCCTGGGTCTTTGTGTAAGTCATTTTCCCACTTGGGGCCTAATTTCCTCATCTGCAAAGCAAGGGGACTTCAGTGATCTTTTTCCATCTGGAGATTTTCTCAGTCATTCTCAAAAACAGATTTATTGCAACTGATGGGTAGGTTCATGATGTGGGTTGTGGTGAAGGTTTCATATGTCAAAGCTTTTCAAATGGCATATTTTTAAATACATGCAGTTTAATGTATGTCACATATATGTCAATACAGCTATCTAAAAAAATTTTATCCAACTTTTAGAATGATGAGGCAATAGAAGGGATAATACTCTATTCTGATAAGCATCTGTTTATAATGTTAGTGAGAGAGAGAAACAACAGTGATTTCTGGAGTTTTCTCTATAACTTCCTACTATGGATTGTGCTTTCTCCTCCCCCAGCTTCTATTTTTTTTAAATTACTATTTTCATCTATTCCAGGAAATGTTCATTTTCTTCATCTCAGGCATCATCTTTCAGTCCCTGCTCTTTTTGGAATGCCTGAGGTTTAGGAGCGAGGGGGTCCAAGCTTCATTTGGACTTTACTGTGTCTCTAGGCTCATCCCCACCATCTTTTTCAGGAAAAGAAGAGAGCTATCATGTCCCTAACTCTTATAGTGAACTCAACTCCTTGGGTAGTACCTCTCAGCAAAAATTCCTCTTTGAAAGTACACTGTAAGGAAGACAAAATATATTCTTACAGTGGAACTTCATACTGTGACAGCTGGGTAAGGAAATGCTCAGAGGCTGTGGTGGAGATGGGCTCTGCCCCTCCTTTCCCACCCACTGCTAAATATTCTTTTCTTGACTTCTTCTATGCTCAGTCAGGCACCAGTCACTCACCAGGGACTCATGATCCTTCCACCAAAATACCTCTTTGAGCCCATCTTCTGCATTCCCTCTGGCACCACCCAATCCATATGCATCATTTAAAAATCTAGATTGACTCCCTGCTTAAAACTTCTCTGCCCTGCAACCATGCTGCAGGATTCATCATTCTCATGACTGCAGTCAGCTCAAAAACCTTCCAAGGCTCTCCATCTTCCCCTTTCATCAAGTATAAACTCTTCTGCTTGCACTGTGAGACCCTCTACCACCTAGTCCTTGCCTTCTCATATTCTATCTTCACCACCATGCCCAGGCTCAAATTTCCTCCCAATTCTGTTGTATACCATTTTTTCCCAGTTCTCTACCTTTTACATGTTTCCCAACCACCAGAAATCTGCCTGCCCTAAGATCCAGCTAAGGCTCCATCTTTTCCAAAAAGCTTTTTACTGATTCTGCAATACATTAATTTCAGTTCATATGACTACTGTTTACTTGATAGGTTCTGGGCACGTGAGGATGAATTATGGCTTCTACCTCTTGGTTTCTTTCTTCTCCCCAGTACCCAACAGAATGAAAAAAACAGAAACACTGTATATATACCTGTTGATCTTTACAGACCGGGACCTGGTAGACTGGAGTTGACGAAAAGAGAGAAAAAGGGAGAGAGAGAGCAGTATCTCTCAGGTTACGTGGAAAACCAATAAAGCCCATAGGTTTTATAGGACTTGTACCACTCACAAAGGCACAGGGCATCCTCTCAAGGAGGTCTTGAAAGCCTGGGCGAGAGAGTGAGCTCTGTAGGTTTCCACGTTCCAATGAGAAGGAAGACAAAGCGGGATGCAGGGGACCCAGGTCTCTAGTGGACCGAGGGTATTTTATTAGCAGAAATGCAGGCTCATATATCTTTAGTAAAATGATTACTCAGCTATTACAAAGAATGAAATTCCATCAGTTGCAACAAAATGGATAGTCTAATACATACAAGGTTGCTGATGCTGAAAAGAGTCACTGAAGGGAGTTACTGAAAGGAATCTAAGCAGGTACCCTTTCCCATGGTCTCAGTCCTGAGAACTGCATGCCGCTGTACTCGTTCCAGGAATAGGAACTGATAAGGAACAGAGAATCCTTGAGAAATGGCACACAAAGGAAGAAAAGTGCAACATATTGGATTCCTTAAAGTTGAACATCCCCTGACATATATCTTTCCCCTTAAAGTTGGTACTTGAAAATTCAAGTTCAGTTCAGTTTAGTTGCTCTGTCGTGTCCGATTCTTTGTGACCCCATGAACCACAGCATGCCAGGCCTCCCTGTCCATCCCCAACTCCCGGAGTTCACTCAAACTCATGTCCATCGAGTCGGTGATGCCATCCAGCCATCTCATCCTCTGTCGTCCCCTTCTCCTCCTGCCCTCAACCTTTCCCAGCATCAGGGTCCTTTCCAATGAGTCAGTTCTTCGCATCAGGTGGCCAGAGTGTTGGAGTTTCAGCTTCAACATCAGTCCTTCCAATGAACACCCAGGACTGATCTCCTTTAGGATAGACTGGTTGGATCTCCTTGTAGTCCAAGGGACTCTCAAGAGTCTTCTCCAACACCACAGTTCAAAAGAATCAATTCTTTGGTGTTCAGCTTTCTTTATAGTCCAACTCTCACATCCATAAATGACCACTGGAAAAACCATAGCCTTGACAAACCCAGGGAGTTAGAATGTGTGCAGATAAAGAATTCGTTACATGGAGGACAGATGACAGTTTCCTTGTGTCTGTTGGTTGACACTTGCTAGGCTAATATAATGTATATGAATGACTAAAATATAATAAAATATGATTCCTAAAAATAAAAAAGTGTATTTTCTCTGTTTGCAATGAAGAACAAAGTCAGATTAATGTAGATGTATGTTTATAGACAGGGAAAGATAACCTTTGTTTAAAAAAGCCTTTGTTTAAAAATCAGAATATATGGGACTTCCTGGTGGTCCAGTGATTAAGAATCTGCCTTGCAATGCAGGAGACGTGGGTTCAATCCCTGGTTGGGGAACTAAGATCTTACATGCCCTGGAACAACTAAGCACACTCCCACCACAACTAGCAAGTCCTTGCCCTGCAACGAAAGATCCTGCACGATGCAAGGAAGATCCTGCATGCCACAATGCAACTAAGATTCAACACAGTCAGAAAGAAAAAAAAAAATGAGAATACAGGTGATGGTCTAATATTTTCTAGAAAAAGCTCTAAAACACGGAAAGAAGTTTGGAGAGATACACACCAAATGGTTTTCTTTTGGTGGAGGAATTTTTGGTGGTGTTCAGTTGCTAAGTCTGTGACCCCTAAGTCTTTGTGACCCCATGAACTGCAGCACACCAGGCTTCCCTGTCCTTTGCTATCTCCTTGAGTTTGCTCGAACTCATGTCCGTTGAGTCAGTGATGCCATCCAATCATCTCATCCTCTGTTGTTCCCTTCTTCTCTTGCCCACAGTCTTTCCCAGCATCAGGGTCTTTTCCAACGAGTCGGCTGAGTCACGTGGCCAAAGTATTGGAGCTTCAGGTTTAGCAAAGTGGGAAGTCAAGGGTGGAGGAATTATTGGTGATTAAATAAAACACTTTCTTTTAATCCAAACTTTCTGTAACAAGCAATTTCATTGTCATAATTAGAAAGACATTTTCATTTTAGGCAAAAGCACAGAAACAGGGACATCAATTCGGTACAAAGGCAGATGGATCACTTTAGAAACAGTTCAGAAGTGAATATTAAATGGCCTTCTGTTTTGTTTTAATATAGAGTGAGGACTGGAATGGGCCATATCTGCAGGGAGATTCACAGATGTGGACTAAGTGATTGTAGTGTTTCAGGGTAAACATTATAAAAACAAACAAATGAGCCAATTAATGGAATGTGATAGAAGGGATGCCTGAATAATTACCATAAATGCTGTGTCCTTTTTTTGTCAGAGACCCAGAAAGGACTTTAGCCTCTACGTCTGTTAATCTGGCTTCTATTACTGGTCATAGTTAGTGGCACTTTACGTTCTAAATCATGAATGCATGATTTGTCCTTGATATGCTCTAGCAATTTTGTTTTCTTTCCCTCAAAGTTTGTTATCTCATTGTAGGAACGTAAAATGTATGGATTGGTGATATCACACAGGTGGGTGACTGCAACCTTGAGAATCTGATCTGCAGGTAGGAATTTTACTATTTGGGAACTTTACTTGAGTTCTTAGACTGTCAACCGATCAGCCTTAGCTGTGGTCTCTATAAACAAAGTTCTGGAGTGACACTTAATTCTGGACTCTTGGAAGATCTTTGACTATGAGATCGATCCTGTTTTCTGGTGCACTTTTAGGGCATATCTACTGTTGAGAAACATCTGTAGGGTAAGTTATGCTTTCTGGTGCCTATTTGAATTTTGTTTACCTGATTCACAGAGTATCACATTAAACTGTTATAGAATAATGAATGTAAGTATTTGGCATTTTTAGAGTTCTTTTAGATTTGGAGAGGGAGTAATGGAAACAATAAGAATGAATGATTAAAAAGAAAGAGATAAATGAATTTAAAGGGGAAAAAAAGCGAAAACAGAACACAGGTACCCAATTTCTCTTTCTTCTTAATCATTTTCCCCTCTGATGATTGTATGTAGTGATGACAGACATCATGAAAATAAAGCTGTTTGGTCATTTATCTCAGTGTCATCTCAGTAAGTGATTGGGTTACTCTTGTCCTCCTTTCTACCTCTCTGAATTTTACCTTTCAAGTCAGCTCAAGTCCGCCTCATCTTCAGATTTAGTTTCTAGGCAGTGGGAGCTCATGAAGTGGGAGGACCAGGGCTTCAGACTTCAGTCCAAATCCAACTCTCATGGCTTTGTATCTATTTTTGCTCCAAATTATATCACTTTCAAGATTCTATGAAGAGCTTTAGGCAGCATTTCTTGAAGAGTGTTTCAGAGAATTAATGAAATAGCCAAATAAATTTGGCCCCAAAACAAAGGTGGTCAAGTAAATTTGGGAATCAGAGGCTTAAACAAATGATAGAATTTCTAGGAACTTTAACTAAATTAGTGTGCATTGTAAATCTATAAGAGGGGATCTAGGTTGCTGCAGCTATCCATTTCTCCTTGATCATCAAACTCTTCCCCACCTTTATTGTTATTTTTTTATGTTGAACAACTCAAAGGGCTATTATTCCTTAGGACATGCACCAGGAAATACTGGCCCAACATATTATTTTCCCAGTGCCTTTTCATTTTAAAGGACACCCGGGAGTCTACAGATTAGCTAGAAGGAATGAGACTCAAATGGAAGAACTTTCAGACCATCTGTGGCCAGTAGGCAGGAGAGCTTTGAAGAGCTCACATTCTATCACTTAAGTATTCCTCTGGAGTTCATTGGAAATTGGGTGGTGTTTGGTTTTAGACAGTGTAGGTTCTGGTACCTTATTATGGCTCTTTGTATCTATCCCTTCCGCTCTGCACAAATGGGCAGGGCAGTAACTACAGAAAGAGTAGGGAAGTCAGCCTACTCAGAGAAAGGGAGAAAGGAAACACCTCTGTCACCAAGGAAGGGCTATAAGAATCTAGCTCTACTACTGAACTTTTTTTTTAGAGGGTATATATTTGCTTGTTTTGCAACTTCTCTTTCCTGGCAGGATGTCCTTGATATCCTTCATTCCTCATTGTGTGTGTGTAGAGAGAGAGAAAGAGACACACATACCATGTTTTATCCAGGTCTCAGTTGTCCCTAGCAATACCCCAAGTTTGGGCTACATGAGTGGGGTTTGGAGATGGAATACTGATACATTTCAGTTAACAACAAAAACACCTTAGGTCTACTCAAATGTAAATTTGATTCCTTTTTTGAGCACTTATAAGCACCAAATTAATCATTCTACCTTTTTGAAGCTAATTTCTGAAAAACAGGAACAGACAAGATGTACAAACCAATGCTTTATGAGCAGCAGATGTTATTTGGTAAATAATCATTAGCTAAAGAAAGGATAATTTTATTGGCAAACTTCCTGCTAGGCATGGGTATAGTTCTTAATTATCATTTAAATAATATTTCCTTAGGGGAAGTAAAAGCCATTCTATCAACTCCTCATTCTGAGGTTGTGGGTTAGTATACTATTTATTAGTTTCTTGATTGTCAAAGAGATTATTGACTACTGCATTAACCTTTTATATGTAGAGACTTATAGGTGCAGAAAGCAACAGAAAACAGTGTCCAGGTTTTGTTTTTAAGGTCATGTCTGTGGTTAATATTTTTTAGAGACCAAGTTCTTGAGACCATAAAAAGAATGAAGAAAAAATAAAAAGTCTGGTGGAACTGGAGAATGAAGAACATTTTCAGGTCTCTGTCCTTAGGGGACTTCTGCTTCCCAGAGTGAATAGTTCACAATTAGACGTGATGATAGAGATCTCTTATTTTGGATTTGTATCTTGTTTTCTCTGATGAGAACTGTGGAGTGCTAAGCCATGGAGCTGGGACCCAGAACAGCTGGGCTCTTGTCCCAACTATATGACACTGAGTCATCTGTCTACCTTCTCTGCATTTTCCCATTCAGTATGTAGTGGTGGTTTAGTTGCCAAGTCGTGTCCAACTCTTGTGACCCCATGGACTGTAGCCCCCCAGGCTTCTCTGTCCCTATGATTTTTCAGGCAAGAATACTGGACTGGGTTGTCATTTCCTTCTCCTGGGGATCTTCCTGACCTTGGGACTGAACCTGGGTCTCCTGCACTGCAGGCAGATTCTTTACCAACTGAGCTACAGACCCTGTCTTACAGATCCCATTTGACATAATGAGGATAAATACACCATTCTTGTATCTCACAGGTGTTTTATAACTATGGGAAGAGAAATCAAATCTGAAAGTTATTTTGAAAAATTATTGGCACCTTCAATGCATTATTTCTCCCCTAAATAATTTATAGTGTTAATATTCTGTTATGAAATTAATTGGATCACTTGAATGTCAACTGTGAAAAAAAACTGCCATAGTTTAAAATAATCTCTACCTTCTGCCAGTTTTAATATCTAACCATATGGGGGGGGAATATAATACATATGCTGTTGCTTGGATATTTAAAAACCCTTCTTGCAACCTCACAGTGATTTCACAATGATTCTGGTCTTGGAGGCTTGAGTTAAGATAGATATGAATTAATTTCCTGAAATTTATCCATGCTGAACTGTCCATTTCCCTGGAATGACCCAGTCATTGCCTTGACCTTTTAGCCATTTCAGCTTGTTTTCTGGAAATCACCCACCATCTTAGGAAAGACAACTTATGTCCAAATTCCCTTTGTCAACATCCAGGCAGTCAAAGTTATTTTAGAGTCCCAGGGAACTGCTTATTCCATCATGACTGAAGATGTTCAAGTAATTATCCCACAGCCCACTCTTCCAGAGGCTTGCTGATCCGTATGAACTGAAGGTCCATCCTCTTTAATCTCTGGGTATCTTCTTCCATGGAAGGGATGTGTGGGTGCCACGAGGGCCTTCTGAGCTCTGAGCCACCCCTGCAAAGTGGTAGGAAGTTTCTGTCCCTCTCTTTTTCACATTTGATACAAGTGGTGAAGAATCCACCTGCAGTGTCAGAGACCTGGGTTTGATCCCTTGGTTGGGAAGATCCCCTGGAGGGGGACATGGCAAGCCACTCCAGTATTCCTGCCTGGAGAATCCTCATGGACAGAGGAGCCTGGTGGGCTACAGTCCACGAGGTCGCAGAGTCAGACACGACTGAGCAACTAAGCTCACAGTGCAAGTGGGAGATGATAATAAAAAGTGTAATGAAAAGGGCAAAAAAGAGCCTCTGACATGAAAAACAAAGTGCAATCAGAAGAGTGTGACTCAAAGTAGGTAAAAGTAAGATGTTATTCATTTAGTTTTATTTATTTGTGGCTGTGCTGGGTCTTTTTTGCTGCACACGGGCTTTCTCTAGTTGCAGCAAGTGGGGGCTACTCTCTAGTTGTGATGTGCAAGCTTCTCATTGCAGTGGCTTCTCTAGTTGCAGAGCACTAGCTCTATGGTGAGTGGGTTTCAGTAATTGTGGCACACAGGGATCAAACCAGTGTCCCCTGCACTGGCAAGCAGTTTCTTAACCAGTGGACCATCAGGGAGGTCCTCATTTAGTTTTTTTTTTTTTTTAATAATTTAATTAATTTATTTTTGGCTGTGCTGGGTCTTCGTTGGTGCACACGGGCTTTCTCTAGTTGTGAGCTGGGGAGAGGGGTTATTGTCTAGTTGTAGCACTCGGGCTTCTCACTGCTGTGGCTTCTCTTGTTGTAGAGCAGGAGCTCTAGGGCATTCGGGCTTCAGTTGCAGCGGGTGGGCTCAGCAATTGTATCTCCCGGGCTCTAGAGCACAGGCTCAACAGTTGTGGCACACTGGGCTTAGCTGCTCCACAGGATATGAAATCTTTCCAGCTCAGGGATGGAACCTGTTTCTCTTGCAGTGGCAGATGGGTTCTTTACCGCTGAGCCACCACAGAAGCCCCCTCATTTAGTTTTTGAGATTATCTCAGACTCTGGGTTCCTGGAAAGGGAGAATAAGCCATAAGACAATCACAGGACTGACTGTCATCCTATATTCACAGCATCTGTCTGGCCATAAGACCCATTAATGTCCCAGCCCATTTTAGGGTGCTGCCAGAATATGGGAAAGATGTGACCCCAACACCTATAGGACAGAAAGAATGCTTGGGACTGGGTATCACCATTTCCTTCACAATTGTAGATTCAAATGCATTGCTATAAACCACTCATTCGTGTGACTGTGATCTGATCTTAGGTTCTATTTGACAAGCAGAATGAAGAAATGTTACTTAGAGAAAAGAATGGAATGGTAACTTCAACTTTGAAACTTATCATACATTGGAAAAGGCAGGTGTTTCAACATGAACATCAGAGAAATGGGCCATGCTCTACTCTGATAAGGCCTGTGGTTCCACTTCATGATTTACTGGAAATTACACTCATGTTATTTTCTGACTTCTCCAAGCTGCCCTAAGATTTTACAGCCAGTATCAGTGTCACCGCCTTAAGTCAGGCCCTGAAGCCCACCTGCCCATCCCAGCAGCCACTGCCTTATTTAGAAGCATCCAGGAGCAGCTTAAGTTAGCACAAAACAGCCTCTCATGCTTATCCTCTCCCCTCAAGTTTCCCTTGCTGAACTCTGACCTTGCTACCCACAACCCATCAGAGAGCTGTGCTTCCTGGCTGCCATTGATGATAGAATCCAGGGACACCTTGATACTCTGACTTACAGCCACGGCAGAGTCTCCCAACATGCCAAACGCTCCCAGACTTGATAGCAGCCAAGTCGTGTGCCATCTCTCCTGTTTTGTTGGTGTGAAGAAAGGCCCCCTTCATCTGGATCACCTGGACAGTGCTGCACTTGCCTCTGTGACACAGAACTTTTCTTGGCCGGAGGGGGCGGCACAGGATCTGCACTGATTTGCCAGGTAGGTTGGGGGAGGGGACGAGGAGATGGGGGGTTGGCGCCTTAAGGGGAGTGCTGGGGGAGCAGGAAAAAGCTAGGGAGGAGATATGTGGTAGGAAATGATTCCCCAAATCTGCAATTCTAAAATACAAAGAATTCTGAAAACACTTCTTTTCCTCCAGATTTATTTGGTGGCAAACCCTGACCTGACCTAACTCATTTAGGGGCAAAAACCTGACCAGAACTGACTTGCCACTAGTTGTTTCACTGCCAGAAATATTAACGTGTTTGAGGATGAAGTACTGCCACGTGTGTAAAATACACCTTCCTAGTTTTCTAAAATTGCACCCAGTCCCCAGATTCTTAATTTGAAACCTGAGGGTTTTCAGAGTAGGAACTATGGACCAGTACAGAGACTGAGAGAGAAGAACGGAGTGATGGAAACACGATGTGCTCTCTTCTCGGCCCGGCCTGACAAACTGGTGTCTGCGTCCTGCGGAGAGCAAATGTTGGCAACAGCTGCAGCGGCCGCTTCATGCTGATCCCTATTCAGACAGGCCCAGACATGTCTCAGTCCCAGCAATGGACACAGCTTGGGTGCCCCAGCTGCACAGACTTGCAATCAGCCCTGCAAACAGGAGCTGAAGTAGCTGGTGGCAGACGTGCCTCTGAGGCAGGCACCCCGCCGCCCTGCCTTGACCCAGCCTTGGTGTGTTTTGTAGCGGTGGTTTGGTTTAGTCGCTGAGTCGTGTGGGACTCTTGAGACACCATGGACTGTAGCCGGCCAGGCTCCTCTGTCCATGGAATTCTCTAGGCAAGAATACTTCGGTGGGTTGCCAGCGCATACCTCTAAATCCACTTTTTTTTTTTTTTTTTTTGGTGGTGGTGTGTGTGGAGCGGGGGAGGGAGGGGGGCGTGGGGAGGGATGTGTGTGTACCATTCCCATTATGTGCTCTTCTGCTAGTGAGGGCAAAAGGCTTTCTGGCTGGCTAGTTCACCTCGAGCTGGGCTGAGGCAAACCATAGGCCGAGCAGTACCATCTTGCTTGAAGCACGAAACTGGAAATAGCCGGCTCTGCTGCGGCAAAATGGCTTCCCCTTTCCCAGCCACTGCGGATGTCCGGTGACTCATCATCGCTTAGCTTCGATTCCAGCGTCCCCAGCCCCACAGCATCTGCCGCGCAGCCCTCTCCATTCCCGCAAGCAGGGACTGGAAATGGAGGAGAGAGAAAAGTCACTTAATGATTATTTGCAAATATGTTTCTGCATCTTAAACCATTTCAGATTTCCCAAGAAGTGGGTAACCTCGGTTGCTGAGCACCCTAGTCTAGGGAGCAAACTGAACACTGGCTATTCTTTTAAAAAAAACCGGCCCATGAACATGCTTCAAGGTACACGGGTGCAGCGCTGATTTTTTTCTTCCCGATGCTTCTAGAATCCTGCTCCTCCCAGGCGAGCTGTCAGTCCCAGCTTCGCCCGCAGAGCTGTTTTTCCCCTCGCCGCTCCCCCTCCCCAACCGGTCCTTGCTGGTTTTGAGTATTCACCTCCTTACTACCCCCGCCCCCCTCGCTTTTCTTTTCTCTTAACTGCGCAAGCTGACGCAGGTCTGCAGGAGTGAATTAATGCTCTCCTCTTGATAGATTTGCTCTCAGGGAAACAGGGGCGTATGCGCCAATAGGAACAGAGGAAGGAGGAGGTGGCGTGGGACCCAGGGTGAGGAGAGCTGGGAAGGTGGTGTGGGCCCCCGCGTGAGCGGGGGATGCGTGAGGTAGTGCGGATCCCGAGGGTTAGGGAGGATGGGAGGAGGAATTCTGTAATTAATCAAGGTAGCAGTTCTGTACCTTGGGGTGTTGTTTTTTTTTGTTGTTGTTCCTTTTTTTTTTTCTTTCAACCAGGAGTTTAAGAAAGAAGAAAGAAAAGCCCCAAGTACTTGCCCGAGCCGCAGTTAAAACCAAAAGAGTTCTTCCCATGATGCGGGATGACGGGCAACTAAATGGCAAAGGCAACTGCCCAAAAATGGAGGCATTTTTTAGGTGCGAGCTGGAAAAGGTTATGGTTTTACTCCAACCTGTAAGCGCTGGCAAGTCTCAGTGCTGATAATTTTAAGCTTTTTCACCTTGCCTTTAAAAAGAGTGAAAATTATTTCCTAGAAAGAGTTCGTTAAGAAAAAAAAAAAAAAAGATAATGTCACAACTCCCTGCTAAATTTGGGAACATTATGGCTGAGAACCAACGGACTCACTGGGACAGATGGATATCTCCAGAGCAGTTCTCAGAAAGCAGGCCTCGGAGGAGTGCTTTGCCTACTCTATGACTCCGTGACACATTTGCTCATATTTACTACCTTCTTTTCTTTCTGTTTCCTTTTCCCGGTTTCTCCTACAACGGGATCAAGAAACCCCAGATTCTCTTCCCCGCTTGAACTTTCCAGGCCTTTTCTTCTCCCGGATGGTTCCTTGGTTCATGCTTGAAAATATTGTTTCCGGAAGTTTCCCATTTTTTTGCATTTGACCCCTTCTTCAGAGGAAAAAGCGCAAAACATTTTAAACTAAAACTTCCAAAGCGCGTGAAAAGTTATTTTTAGCAAGGATTTGCATTTCTCATTTACCTTATCTGTGATGTTTAGAACGCTGCACGAAGACAGAAGTTGATAGTGCAAAAATAATCTTTTCCTCCCCATTTACTGATCCAATTGGCAAAGCCACTGTTCCAAATAAAACTGAGCCACTTAGATCATAAAATTTAAACTCTGGAAAGCACCTCCGGAGCTTACCATCCTGGTTTTATGAAGGTCTCGAAAGCATTTTTATTACAAAAATAATACAATCATTGCAAAAAATGTAGAATAGAGAAAAAATGAAAAACATCCCTATTTTACTAATTCTACAATTATGGGATTGTTAACCATTAACATTTTGTTGTGTATCTATTTCTTTTTCTCTTTTCCAGATCCCCTTTTCCTCCTGTATTTGTATGTTGTACGTATATATATACATACACATGAGCTAGCCTTTTACAAATGGCACTTACTATTTGATAATCTATTTTTAAAAATTTAAAACATACGATGAACATATTTCCATGTCATCATGTTTCCCACAATGATTTTTTACGAACATCAAAGGATGTTCCTCTTGTTAGCTAGAATTTAAGTTTACATTAAAGGAAGGGGACCAAAAACAAAAACAAAACCCACTTTAAATGGAAAGTTAATCGACAGCACCACTGTCTACACCTCCTTCTCCTCAACCACATCAAGTACAGGAAGAGGAACAGACAAGGGTTCTGCAGCAGTGAAGCCATTCCCATTTCCATGCTCCTTTTTCAGCTCAGCACGGGAGGGAGGACATACACGGGATCCAAGCCTGGATCCAAGCCTGCCAGTGAGTTACACAAGCTACTGTGCTGTGGACTGCAAATAAGGTAATTTTGCCCCCAATCCCCCGATTATTATGTCTTTCTGGGGTCAGGCCCCGCCTAAACTCAAAGCAATATCTGTGGTCCTAACAGCTAACACTGTCATCCCAACCTCCTCTCTTGTCACAAGGCAGGAAATAGACCTATTCAAACCTAATTTGATATTGCCCCACCCAGCACCCTAGCATGCACCCCAGTCTTCCTCTGGCCTGCTGGCCACCATGTGCTCTGTTAAAAGATCAAGCTAGAAGAGATTAAGAGGGTGGGTCGGATTTCAGCCTAAGAACAGACTAGAGAAAATTGCTTTGCTGCATGGAGTTCGGAGGGCTATGGCACAGTGTACTAGAAATGTATATAATCACAAAAGGAGCTCAGATAGAAAATGTAAATAGGAGCTATAAGAGTTTACTTTGACCTGCAAATCTGAAGTGGAACTTGTTAAGGGTTTTCAGGTTGTTCTGAAAATTTTCCAAGTCTGATTTAAAGTTAGGGTGTAGTGATACCTCTCTTCCACATGTTCATTGACATTGGAGTCAGGACACCGTGCTGGGTGTGACCTACTGTGGTATTTCTTAAGTAGTTCAAAAATGACATGCTATAAATCAGAATGTTAATTCATGAGCAAAGGAAATCAATCCATATCAGATCATTCAAGCATGTGCAACCACGTGCATACTGGCTGATACATTTTCCCCTTCAATTAAAATTCGGTTACCTTTAGGGTATTATGAAATGGATATTTAACAGTTGAATAATAATGCCTTAGGATGGCTGAGCACAGGAAATGAATAAATTTTAATCCAGCAGAAACTTCAACTCTACTGCAATTGATCACAAGTAGAAATGTAATTCCCCAAATGGAATTTAACCGGTTCTCTGGATCTTTAGAAAAGTCTGCATATTTTAGTAATCTGATGTTGGTTGTGAGTACTTTGGGGAAGCTATAGTCTGTGTGGTGATTAAGAAAACTAGGAAACTGAAAAAATTTCTTTGGTTCACAGATCCCCTATAAGCTGCATACACCATTCCCCAGCATTGCAAAATGCCTCACCAAAATTAATTGGAAGAATTCTGCTTTTAAGAGAGAATGGATAAGTGATATCTGATTTTTATTTAATATAAGTAAATTATTCTGACTGGAAGTAGAAGTATCGACTTTGGCACATAAAGTATGTTAACTGGAGATGGGCTGTAGTCCTGGAAGACTCTCACTGACCTTTAGTGATAGTTCATGTTTGGAAAAAACACATTGCCTTAATAGTCTCTTCTCTGTTCCCTGGTGAAAGGGGAGTATGAGATTGACATATATGTTGTTGTCTCTGCTCAGATTGCCTCTGATTAGGGAAATGATCCATTCATCACTTTGATTGGATATGATGGATATCTTCCTGTTTCGGGTCACCAACCCCAATGGCTATGTGTTCTCTCAAAGTAAGCTTGACTTTTTCTCTTCAACAAGAATCTAAAGAGATGTGTAGGAACTTCAAAACAAAATAAAAGTGATCTTTCTGTTTCTGACTTACTCTAAACAAAATGCCTTATCTCTTAGTTGTGGCCCAGAAATGAGGCATATAGTGATATTTATAATCATTTCTTTTCCTAGCACATGCTATCTTTCCGTATTGCCTGAATCAGAGCCCATTTCAGCTGTTAGGCTGGGCTATTAGAGTTCAGTGTTCACTGTGAGTCACCTAGGAGATTTGTTCCAATTGTCTCTGCTTTTTTGTGGTAGGATTGATAGAAAAGAGGAGGCGGATGTTACCTGCTGACAATTAGATTGCTGTAAGGATTTACGTAGGCAGTACAATGCATCTGGCATTTTACTTAAAATCTGTAGAAATCCTCTGTAATATCACAAAAAGGAGTTTTGTAGTTTTTCTTTTAAAATCTCATTACAGAACACCATTATGGCAACTGTGACCCACGTATATTAAAAATGAATCAGAGCTTCAGGTTTATTTTTGGAGAGAGCCAACTACCATAGTGTTTTTCAATGCGTGTTCAAAAGGAACTTGTACAAATACTAGTACTCATCTCATGAGAATAAAGGGTTCCACAGTCAAGTTTGAGAAATACAGTCCACGGTGTCCCTCTTTTGGCACTTCATTAAAAACTTTAAAGCATTTTTAAAAAAACAAAAAAACACCTTTAGGAGCTCTGAAGTAAATTAGCCAGTTTAACCCTATATTTTCCCAAAATGTTCTATCACAAAACCCTTGTTCTCTCCCCACCTTTTTTCTTTTTAATTTTTGTTTTCTGTTGCTCTTGTTTTTTGTTACTGTATTGTTAACATTTGTGGGACTATAGTTCTACAGAACATGGTTAGAGGCAGGTATTCATTTGAGGAGATGGAGAGATTATTTACTTCTTGCATCAGTGAGACAGCCGTGGCTGAGCAGCTCCAAGCAGAACCCTGTGTGAAGACTACTGGTCACTCTATCGGCAAAGGAGGACATCAGTGCAGTTCCAACGGGCCTTCCAGGGAGGAAACGAGAGCAATGAACAGAATTCTAAAGGAACCTTCTCATCAGACTGAACAGCCATCTTTTTTTTTTTTTTCTGTGTTGTCTTTCCATTGTATTTAAAAGATTTGTATGTGGGGGAAGATCCGGTGGAAGGTATCTGGAAACCTCTGTGTTGGTGCTGATTCAAACCAGAACTTAGACTTGGGTTTGGAGGTTGAGCACAGGGGCTTGCCTCTGGGGATGGTCAGATGTTGTCTGATAGACAACAGCTAGCTATTTGCATGGCTCTGCATTGCTGTCAGCCTGCTTAGCCCATTCAGGATTGAAGCTATTTAAAAATCTATCTGAAGGAAAAAAAAACCACTTCACTAAGTTCTGTTCACAGACTCGCAGTGCTGTCACTGAGTTTGAGGAGCATTTAATATAGTTTTGTCTCACATCTTGGTTTTCACATAAGCTGTATCCCAGCTCAGCTTCTGATCTTCCAGAGCAAAGACTTTGTATGCTGGCAGGAAGGCTCAGGCAGCCCTGAACCAACCACTAGAGGGGGTTGGGATCTAAAAGAGGAGAAGCACTACATCATCCATGGATGCTTCGAGAAGGAAAACTAAAATGAAGTACAAATCAAAATAGATTCAAAGAGAAAATACTCACTTCCTACTCTGCCTTTGTTGACCTGCAGCTCTGATTTTTGAGGGTCTAATGCCGAAAGGCTGATTGAGGGGGGGCTTCTTTTTGCTTTCAGGCACCAGTTAAAACCCCTTATGTTTCTCTAATCACAGTTAAGCTGAGTTTGGTTTTTCCTCATTAGATGTAATAGTGCAGTTAGAAATAGTGTTCCTAACACCTGACACAGTGTCTGGCACATAGAAAGCAATCAATAAATACTTGTAAGACACATGAATTAATGAGAATCATTGAACCAAGAAAGGATACCCTAAGGAGCTGTGACAGGATATGGATGAGTGGTAACTTCATTCATTACTTTTACCAATTTTTTCTTTTCTTTTCTCTCCTTTTTTTTTTTTTTAAAGTGTCAGAAATAAAAATATCAAAGCATCAGATCCAAAATGTTGAACGATGTCCAGCAATTCAAAGTCAGACTTTTTCCTGGGATGTTGTTCTTATTAAATATTCTCAAAATGAGATGATAGGTTGCATATATACTTTGTCCATATTGATTAGAGATCCTGGGGAGTCCCAGCCTCCACCTGTCCCCTCAAAGTTTCTCTAACCCTGGCCAGGCCACAGTGGGCCCACTTCAGTGGTCATAAGTAACTGCTGTAGCTGAGAAAGTGAGGCCAAAGGTAGCTTTGCTGTCGACGGTGGCTGTGATTTCCTTACCACAGAAAGGGTTTCAGAGGTTCTTTGCATTTGTGAGTTTGTGACTTAGAAGTACAGATGCATAGAATCTTCTACTCTTGGGCTCTAAGAATTGGAAGAAATCCCAGAAAATGAGCTTGCTCAACCCCCACCCGATGCAGGAATTCCATCTATAATGTTAAATCTAGCTTTTCTTCCAACAACGCCCACAGAGGGGAGATGATTTAACTTGCTCTTTCTGCCATATAGAGGAACCATGTTTTTAAAGAGGAGAGATATGTCCAGATTCTCTTAAGTTAGGTTTTCTGACTGTGCCTTTAGGTAGTATCTCAATTTAATACCATGACAATCTTGCTCTGATTTCCAGAGGAGGAACGGAGTGGTGCATGGTAACTGCCTCTATACACTGTCCTCTTAAAGCTCACTGTTCTCACTTGGCTTCTTCCACATCCTATCTGAACCTGGAGCCAGCAACAACTCTTGGCTCCGACTCATACCATGGACCCAGTGCCAACTCTGAAGTTGAAGTGAAATCCATAGTGGACTTCATCGAGTCATGGGAAAGTCAAGGGCTTCATTACCTTCCACAGCTACTCACAGCTGCTGATGTTCCCCTTTGAGTATACGTGTGCCAAGTCACATAACTTTGACGAGCTGTTAAGTTTCTGAAACTTCATTTCAGCTTGGAAACAAACATCCATGGTGTGGACAGGTTAAGTTTCAGTCATAAAGATAGGTATTGAGATCTGGGTGGACTAGTGACAGGTTACAAAGATGAATGAAACATAATATGTCCAACCTCTGAGAAGACTGTGACTTAGGCAAAGATTTAAAACACTGGTTATGGACTTTCCGTTTCAAGTAGATTGTTGTCAGCAGCTAGCAGAAATGGAATAGATTATTCCAATTCAGGCATATCTTTTATCTCATAGTTGTATTTCAGTTCTGTTATGCAATTTTCAGGGTTTGATAGTGAATGTTACCACTCAACATTGAATCAGGGAAAAAAGAATGTCAGGGTTGAAAGTCAAAGGTACTTTTAGTAGCTCTGTGCATGTGCTAAGTCGCTTCAGTCATGTCCATCTCTTTGTGACCCTATAGACTGTAACCAGCCAGGCACCTCTGTCCAGTATTCTCCAGAATACTGGAGTAGGTTGCCATGCCCTCCTTCAAGGGATCTTCCTGACTCAACTCAGGGATAGAACCCGAGTTTTTTATGTCTCCTGCCTTGGCAGGTGGATTCTTTACAACTAGAGTCACGTGGGAAGCCCTTTAGTAACTCTAGATATCCTTAAATTATCCAAACCTGGTGTTTTCATCTCTACCAAATAGTCCTCCAGCCCATAATTGGATCACTCCCTGTCTCTAAGGCAGCCTATTCCATGTTGGGAAGATTAGATTGTTTGAATTCTGTCTTATAGTGAGCTCAAACCCTCTGCTTATGTTTTTCATGTATCAGCCTTGGTTTACTGTCTTGCTCCAGAGAGCAAGCTTATTTCCCTTCAGAGACAAATTCATTAATTACTTAAAGATTAGTAGACTGCTTCTGCTAGGTTTTTCCTTATCCTAACTAAGTACCCTGGTCCCTTCAAGCTCTCAAGAATATGGTTCTAACTCCCCTCACCCTTCTGGTTGCTATCTCATGAATGTCCTTTGGTTTGTCTCTATTCTTCAAGGGCAGCTCCCGGAAGTGAATGAAGAACTTGTGGATGTTAACAAGCACAGAGCAGAGCATAACCATAACTGCCCTCATCCAGCTTAGGGGATGGGTTGAGGGTCATATTCGTTTTTTGGCAGTGGTGTCATGCCATTGACTCATGCTGGGCTCACTGACAGCTGAAACCCCCAGGGTCTCTGAGGATTCCGCCCAGCCAGGTTTTCCCCATCTGGTAATTGTACAGTTGTTTTCCTGAATCCAAGTTCAAGACCTTGAATTATCCCTAGAAAGGACAGTAAAGCCTCCGTCAGTCAAAATTGGAACCCTCAAATAATGGAAAATACTTTGTTGAGCTTTACTTCTTGGAAAAAGAGACAATCATAGGGAAATAAGCCAATGTAAGGATCACCAATTTAATGGACATAAACTTGGGCAAACTCTGAGATGGTGAGGGACAGGGAAGCGTGGCGTGCTGCAGTTCATGGGGTTGCAGAGAGTCAGACAAGACTTGGCAACTGAACATCAACAACAGGGATTGAGTTAAAAAGAAAAAAACCCCAACTTCCAGGGTACATCCTTAGGTCAGTACACATTCTCTTTAGCCCCTTACTCCCACTCTCTTTCCTCCCATACTCCTGACTGAGGAAAGCTGGTGGCACAATAATGATTCTGGTGTATTTATTGCAAACACCTGGATGATCAAATAAACAATGAGGGTCTATTGCACTTTCAGAGTCAAAAGACGTAAACTTGTGCTCACTTCCCAGTGAAAATGATTGAAACAAAAACAATGTTATGCTTAATTAACCAGAGTCCAATTCATCAGACTGTCCCTTTTACATTCTGCTATTGGGCTTCTGTTTTGCCAAGAAACAAGCACTATTCACCCAATTTTACCTGGTTCCCTCACTCTAGAGTGATGTGCCCCAAAGGCAGCGCAAACTCTAGCAAGCCTGAACAGCTCCAAATACAAAGTGCAACCTATGTCCTCAGTCAAATGTAGATATCTCGAGAAATCTGTATGCAGGTCAGGAAGCAACAGTTAGAACTGGATATAGAACAATAGACTGGTTCCAAATAGGAAAAAGAGTACGTCAAGGCTGTATATTGTCACCCTGCTTGTTTAACTTATATGCAGAGTACATCATGAGAAACGCTGGACTGGAAGAAGCACAAGCTGGAATCAAGATTGCCGGGAGAAATATCAGTAACCTCAGATATGCAGATGACACCACCCTTATGGCAGAAAGTGAAGAGGAACTAAAAAGCCTCTTGATGAAAGTGAAAGAGGAGAGAGAGTGAAAAAGTTGGCTTAAAGCTCAACATTCAGAAAACGAAGATCATGGCGTCTGGTCCCATCACTTCATGGGAAATAGATGGGGAAACAGTGGAAACAGTGTCAGACTTTATTTTGGGGGGCTCCAAAATCACTGCAGATGGTGACTGCAGCCATGAAATTAAAAGACGCTTACTCCTTGGAAGAAAAGTTATGACCAACCCAGATAGTATATTCAAAAGCAGAGACATTACTTCGCCAACAAAGGTCCGTCTAGTCAAGGCTATGGTTTTTCCAGTAGTCATGTATGGATGTGAGAGTTGGACTGTGAAGAAAGCTGAGCACCAAAGAATTGATGCTTTTGAACTGTGGTGTTGGAGAAGACTCTTGAGAGACCCTTGGACTGCAAGGAAATCCAACTAGTCCATTCTGAAGGAGATCAGCCCTGGGATTTCTTTGGAAGGAATGATGCTAAAGCTGAAACTCCAGTACTTTGGCCACCTCATGCAAAGATTTGACTCATTGGAAAAGACTCTGATGCTGGGAGGGATTGGGGGCAGCAGGAGAAGGGGACAACAGAGGATGAGATGGCTGGATGGCATCACTGACTCGATGGAGGTGAGTCTGAGTGAACTCCGGGAGTTGGTGATGGACAGGGAGACCTGGCGTGCTGCGATTCGTGGGGTTGCAAAGAGTCGGACACAACTGAGTGACTGAACTGAACTGAACAGAATGTGTCTTTGCCTACTAAGCTAGCAGGCACCATGTAATTTATGATAAAAGCCTTTAAATGCACTGATATAAAATCGAATAGACCTTAAAAGTACATGAAACCCAGCCTTACCCAATATTCTTCTGTGAGGCTAGATCTCTTCCAGGAGATAGTTACTCTGTATTTAGAGCAAAGGTCTATGTTTCTTGCTGGTTACCCTGTATTTAAAGCAAAGTTCTGGGTTTCCTGCTAGTTACCCTGATCAATGCAAAGAAATAGAGGAAAATAATAGAATGGGAAAGACTAGAGATCTCTTCAAGAAAATTAGAGATACCAAGGGAATATTTTATACAAAGATGGGCTCAATAAAAGACGGAAATGGTATGGACCTAACAGAAGCAGAAGATATTAAGAAGAGGTGGCAAGAACACACAGAAGAACTGTACAAAAAGATCTTCATGACTTAGATAATCACGATGGTGTGATCTCTCACCTAGAGCCAGACATCCTGGAATGTGAAGTCAAGTGGGCCTTAGAAAGCATCACTACGAACAAAGCTAGTGGAGGTGATGGAATTACAGTTGAGCTATTTCAAATCCTGAAAGATGATGCTGTGAAAGTGCTGCACTCAATATGCCAGCAAATTTGGAAAACTCAGCAGTAGCCATGGGACTGGGAAAGGTCAGTTTTCATTCCAATCCCAAAGAAAGATAATGCCAAAGAGTGCTCAAACTACCACACAATTGCACTCGTCTCACACGCTAGTAAGTGAAGTCACTCAGTCGTGTCTGACTCTTTGTGACCCCATGGACTGTAGCCCACCAGGCTCCTCTGTCCATGGGGTTCTCCAGGCACGAATACTGGAGTGGGTTCCCATTTCCTTCTCCAGGGGATCTTCCCAACCCAGGGATTGAACCTGGGTCTCCCGAATTGCAGGCAAACACTTTATCCTCTGAGCCACCAGAGAAGGGTTTCAGTTCACTTCAGTCACTCAGTCGTGTCCCACTCTTTGCGACCCCATGAATAGCAGCACGCCAGGTCTCCCTGTCCATCACCAACTCCCGGAGTTCACTCAGACTCACGTCCATTGAGTCAGTGATGCCATCCAGCTATCTCATCCTCTGTTGTCCCCTTCTCCTGCCCCCAATCCCTCCCAGCATCAGAGTCTTTTCCAATGAGTCAACTCTTCGCATGAGGTGGCCAAAGTACTGGAGTTTCAGCTTTAGCATCATTCCTTCCAAAGAAATCCCAGGGCTGATCTCCTTCAGAATGGACTGGTTGGATCTCCTTGCAGTCCAAGGGACTCTCAGGAGTCTTCTCCAACACCACACTTCAAAAGCATCAATTCTTTGGTGCTCAGCTTTCTTCACAGTCCAACTCTCACATCCATACATGACCACTGGAAAAACCATAGCCTTGACTAGACAGACCTTAGTCGGCAAAGTAATGTCTCTGCTTTTGAATATGCTATCTAGGTTGGTCATAACTTTTCTTCCAAGGAGTAGAAGGGTTTACATGCTACTAAAGTAAACTCAAAATTCTCCAAGCCAGGCTTCAGCAATACGTGAACTGTGAACTTCCAGATGTTCAAGCTGGTTTTAGAAAAGGCAGAGGAACCAGAGATCAAATTGCCAACATCCACTGCATCATGGAGAAAGCAAGAGAGTTCCAGAAAAACATCTATTTCTGCTTTATTGACTATGCCAAAGCCTTTGACTGTGTGGATCACAAGAAACTGTGGAAAATTCTGAGAGAGATGGGAATACCAGACCACCTGACCTGCTCTTGAGAAATCTGTATGCAGGTCAGGAAGCAACAGTTAGAACTGGACATGGAACAACAGACTGGTTCCAAATAGGAAAAGGAGTACATTAAGGCTGTACATTGTCACTCTACTTATTTAACTGATATGCAGAGTACATCATGAGAAACGCTGGGCTGGAAGAAGCACAAGCTGGAATCAAGATTGCCAGGAGAAATATCAGTAACCTCAGATATGCAGATGACACCACTCTTATGGCAGAAAGTGAAGAAGAACCAAAGAGCCTCCTGATGAAAGTGAAAGAGGAGAGTGAAAAAGTTGGTTTAAAGTTCAACATTCATAAAACTAAGATCGTGGCATCTGATCCCATCACTTCATGGCAAATAGATGGGGAAGCTGTGGAAACAGTGGCTGACTTTATTTTTCTGGGCTCTAAAATCACTGTAGATGGTGATTGAAGCCATGAAATTAAAAGACGCTTACTCCTTGGAAGGAAAGTTATGACCAACCTAGACAGCATATTAAAAAGCAGAGACATTAATTTGCCAACAGCAGTCCGTCTAGTTAAGACTATGGTTTTTTCCATTGGTCATGTGTGGATGTGAGATTTGGACTATAAAGAAAGCTGAGCGCCGAAGAATTGATGCTTTTGAACTGTGGTGTTGGAGAAGACTCTTTTTTTTTTTTTAAATTATTTATTTTTTATTTTACTGGAGAAGACTCTTGAGAGTCCCTTGGACTGCAAGGAGATCCAACCAGTCCATCCTAAAGGAGATCAGTCCTGGGTGTTCATTGGAAGGACTAATGTTGAAGCTGAAACTCCCATACTTTGGCCACCTCATGCAAAGAGCTGACTCATTTGAAAAGACCCTGATGCTGGAAAAGGTTGAGGGCAGGAGGAGAAGGGATGAGAGGATGAGATAGTTGGATGGCATCACCGACTCAATGGACATGGGATTGGGTGGACTCCGGGAGTTGTCCGGGATGGATGGGGAGGCCTGGCGTGCTGCGGTTCATGGGGTCGCAAAGAGTCCAATGTGACTGAGTGACTAAACTGAACTGAGCTGACCCTGTATTTAGAGCAAAGTTCTGGGTTTCCTGCTAGTTGCCCTGAATTTAGAGCAAAGTTCTAGGTTTCCTGTTAGTTACCCTGTATTTAGAGCAAAGTTCTGGGTTTCCTGCTAGTTACCCTGTATTTAGAGCAAAGTTCTGTGTTTCCTGCTCTGTTTGTCATGATTCTTATGGCTCACTCTCATTATGTGGTATCCCCTTGCCTGAGAATGGGCATTGATCAAGACTTGGTCCTAAATGATCACTTTTTATTAGTTACACATGGCTTGGCTAAAAGAGGCTCACACCCTAAATAAACCCATGGACTGTTTAGGGACAGAATGGCTGTGGCTCTTTAAGAGCACACAGAGATTTCAGTGGAAAGACTGTTGCAGCCATTTGTCCATGAAGAGTTAGGCGAAACAGAGGAGGACAAGTCAGGAATAATAACAGTGGCAGGAATAGAGCTTGGGAGCTTGCTGTTAGACTTTCTGAGGCCAGTGCGGATGGAAGGGAAACATTTAGAGGGTAAAATCAAAAGGCTTCTGTCATTTATTAGAAGTGGAGTGTTTCTCACTGATGGTCACTGAATGGTGCCATTAACTGAGGGAGATATCCAGGAAGGTGAAGGAGGGGTGAGGTTGGAAAGATAATGAGTTCGACTTTGGATTATTGAGATTGAGATAATGGTGGTGTTTTTCAGGTGGTGATGTCCTATAAGTGTTGGGCTGTGTGGCTCTGGGATTCTGCAGAGAGACTTAGAGATAGTTAACATAGATAGGGCAGTTGGAACAGGAAAATAAGGAGACCATTTGAAGTAGGAAAAGCCCTGGGCAGCGGATGGGAGGGAGATGTTAGGCAGCGGAAGGGGTTTGCAATGAGGGAGGGCAACAGGGGGCTTCCCTGATAGCTCGGTAGGTAAAGAATCTGCCTGCGATGCAGGAGACTTGGGTTCGATCCCTGGGTTGGGAAGATCCCCTGGAGAAGGAAATGGCAACCCAGTCCAGAACTGAAAAAGCTCACTTAAAACTCAGCATTCAAAAAACTAAGATCAGGGCATCCGGTCCCATCAGTTCAGTTCAGTCGCTCAGTCATGTCTGACTCTTTGCGACCCCGTGAATTGCAGCACGCCAGGTCTCCCTGTCCATCACCAACTCCCAGAGTTCACTCAAACTCACGTCCATCGAGTCGGTGGTGCCATCCAATCATCTCATCCTCTGTCGTCCCCTTTTCCTCCTGCTCCCAATCCCTCCCAGCATCAGAGTCTTTTCCAATGAGTCAACTCTTCTCATGA
This sequence comes from Oryx dammah, assembly GCF_014754425.2. Classification (NCBI taxonomy): domain Eukaryota; kingdom Metazoa; phylum Chordata; class Mammalia; order Artiodactyla; family Bovidae; genus Oryx; species Oryx dammah. The sequence goes on from NW_024070202.1 coordinate 94,292,716, forward strand.
GGTGGCCAAAGTATTGGAGTTTCAGCTTTAGCATCATTCCCTCCAAAGAACACCCAGGGCTGATCTTCAGAATGGACTGCTTGGATCTCCTTGCAGTCCAAGGGACTCTCAAGAGTCTTCTCCAACACCACAGTTCAAAAGCATCAATTCTTCGGCGCTCAGCTTTCTTCACAGTCCAACTCTCACACCCATACATGACCACAGGAAGTCTTTTAATTTCATGGCTGCAGTCACCATTTGGTCCCATCACTTCATGGCAAATAGATAGGGAAACAATGGAAACAATGACAGACTTTATTTTCTTGGGCCCCAAAACCACTGCAGATGGTGACTGCAGCCATGAAATTAAAAGTTGTTTGGTTCTTAGAAGAAAGGAGTTCCCTGGTGGCTTAGACGGTAGAGCATCTGTCTACAATGCGTGAGACCTGGGTTGAATCCCTGGGTTGGGAAGATCCCTTGGAGAAGGAAATGGGAATCTACTCCAGTACTATTGCCTGGAAAATCCCATGGACAGAGGAGCCTGGTAGGCTACAGTCCACGGGGTCGCAAAGAGTCGGATACGACTGAGCGACTCACTTTCACTTTCCTTAGAAGAGAAGCTATGACCAACCTAGAAAGCATATTAAAAAGCAGAGACACCACTTTGCCAACAAAGTTTCATCTAGTCTAAGCTATGGTTTTTCCCGTAGTCATGTATGGATGTGAGAGTTGGACCATAAAGAAAGCTGAGCGCCGAACAATTGATGCTTTTGAACTGTGATGTTGGAGAAGACTCTTGAGAGTCCCTTGGACTGCAAGGAGATCAAACCAGTCAATCCTAAAGGAAATCAATCCTGAATATTCATTGGAAGGACTAATGCTGAAGCTGAAACTCCAAAACTTTGGCTACCTGATGTGAAGAACTGACTCACTGGAAAAGACCCTGGTGCTGGGAAAGGTTGAGGGCAGGAGGAGAAGGGGACAGCAGAGGATGAGATGGTTGGATGGCATCACCAACTCGATGGACATGAGTTTGAGCAAGCTCTGGAAGTTGGTGATGGACAGGGAGGCCTGGTGTGCTACATTCCGTGGGGTTGCAAAGAGTCAGACGTGACTGAGTGAATTAAAGTGAATTAGCTTCCTGATGGAGCTAATCCAGATACCTCTGATCTGTAATATGGTCCCTTGGTGGAATCTTAGTCATTTGTTGATGATTATAGTCACAACTGGCATTTATTGAATGCCTATTCTATGTACATGACCTCAGCTCCTTCACGTAATCTTTCTGAGATTTCCTCAGAGAGAGGAAATCAGTTTTCCTCATCTGTAAAATGGGGATAATACTAATATCTACCTTGTGACATGGTAAGGATTAAACAAACCAATTTAGCATAATGTTTAACACATTTAATAAGCACTCAACAAGTGATAGACTCATAACCATTATATTATCCTATTTAAATCTCACTGCCCTGCAAAATAAGTTGTATTACTATACTTTTTTGACAGAAGAAGCATTTGGAACTCAGATTAAGTGATTGCCTTAGATCACTTATGATGGCTAGCTGATGATGCAGAATCAGGATTGAATCTGAAGCCAGGGTTTGGTGCACTGTGGAGCTCTTAGTGGGATTATCTGTGTCATGTGGCCACATGAAAGGGGTAAGTAAGTAATCTTGGTACCCAGGAAGATAGTTCAAGTAAGCAACATATTTGGTAATTGTTAATAACCAGGTGCTACTACACCTTCTGTGGGTGAAGGCAAAGACTCAAGAAACAAGAGTTCATAGTGTTAATTCCCAGTATTAGCCACTAGTCCTACTTGCCCCTGGTATAACCTGCCTGGTCTTCACCTTTGCCCAGCCTCATTCTTAGGGACTAGGTGACTTCCTCCATCTCTTCCCAAGCCATCTCCTGTTTGACCTCTACCAGCCCTCCATGGAAGGGGCCTCAGAGTTGGCCCATTGCTCAGCCCTTCTGAGTCATGATTGCCAGAAGTCTTTGTAGGCTAATGCTTCCTTCCTTTATCATATGTCACATATCAGTGTCCACATATTACACAGGTGCACATTCTTGATTTCACCCACGCATATAGGTGCTGGGCACGTTATTTGATATCAGAACAAAGCCTGTTCAGTCCTTATGCTGAAAGTCCTCTAAGGGTAGGGGCCAAATGTCTTCCTCTAGTTTTTTTAATGTTTTATTTTATTTTTAGTAATACCATGCAGCTTATGGGATTTTAGTTTCCTGACCAGGGATTGAACCTGCACTCTAGGCAGTGAAAACATAGTCCTGACCACTGAACTGCCAGGGAATTCCCTCTCTTCCTTTGTTTGTGATTCCTCCTCTCCCACCAGAGGAAAAAATATTTGTACCTAGCACCCAACTAAAGAAGGAAGTGGCATAGCCTCCCTAAGATGTAGAAGATGCCAATGAGGAGAGCAGGCAGGATTTCAAATGGGTGGGTGAAGCCAGAAGCTCCTAAGAATACCAAAGGAAGGCTAAATATAGTCTCTATTTGATAACACCTTTTTTTCTTTTCAAATTAATCTTGTTTTTTTTTTCATAATCATGGCCCTCTACTAAATTATCCCTGTTCTCAAGGTTCGTGCACATAGGGGCTGGACTTATTTTTGATAATGAAGGAATTGCATATAGAGGTTGCATAGCTGTGAGAGGCTAGTGGGAATAGTATAACCAGAATTTATTCTCATTTACTCTTCAGACCAAGCCAGTGGAGAAATTACTGATTGGTCCTATGACTCTGGCATCAAATACTCATTTGCCTTTGAACTGAAAGACAGGCAGGTTGACATGGCTTCCTCTTGCCAGCCAATCAGATCTTTAGTTCAGTTAGTCAATTCAGTCACTCAGTCGTGTCCAAATCTTTGCGACCCATGGACTGCAGGATCCCAGGCTTCCCTGTCCATCACAAACTCCTGGAGCTTGCTCAAACTCATGTCCATCGAGTCAGTGATGCCATCCAGCCATCTCATTTTCTGTCATCCCCTTCTCCTCCTGCCATCAATCTTTCCCAGCATCAGGTCTTTTCCAGTGAGTCAGTTCTTCACGTCAAGTGGTCAAAGTATGGCTTCCTCTGTCCATGGGATTCTCTAGGCAAGAATACTGGAGTGGATTGCCATGCTGTTCTCCAGGGGATCTTCTCTTGTCTCCTGCAATGGCAGGCAGCTTCTTTACCACTAGTTCCACCTGGGAAGCCCAATCAGATCTTAGCCACAAGCAAAAGAGACTTGGCTTGGCTTGAAGACAGTCATGGAGCATGTGTGAGACCGCCCCCATTAGAACTCTGGGGACTAAATACCATTAAAAGCTCTTTGATTAGAAGCAAAATTGGGTTATGATTATTTCTTTTTCTAATCCCGATATAGGAACATTATATCTTTGATTTATGTTGCCCTGAAACACAGCGAACTGCTATTTTAAAAAACCTTTATCTTTTAAAATCCCATTTAAAGCAAATGCTACCAACATCCTTTAAAAATTAAAAGAGATTGTGGTGAAATATACATATCATAAAATGATTTTAACCATTTTAAGTGTGCAGTTCAGTGGCATTAGGTGCATTCACAGTGTTGTACAATCATCACCATCATCGATCTCCAGAAATTTTCCATCATCCCAAACTGAAACTCTGTACCCATTAAGCAACAACTTCCTGTTTTTTCTCTCTCCAGCCTGTGGTAATTCTATTCTATTTCTGTCTCTATGAATTTACCTATTCTAGGCACCACATATAAATGGAATCATATGGTACTTTGTCCTCTCATGACTGGCTTATTTCACTTAGCATAATGTTTTTGAGATTCACCCATGTTGTGGTATATGTCAGCTCCTTCATCTTAAGAGAGTAACATTTTAGAGCTAGAAAGGGACTTCTGAGTTTATTAACTCAATAAATACTAGTTAAGCAACTAGATTGTGCTAAGTATCATGCTAGGTGCTGCATACTCTGGATCCGTTGTTGACTTTTGGGTTTCTGTTTGTGATACGCTGCATGATAAAAGCTAGTGATGGCAAACCAATGACATTCCTCCCTCCAGGCTGCTCCATCAATCTGAGTCTCAGATTCCATATCATTTCTCTTTAGACATTGACTTCCATTAGAGATCTGGATTTTCTTCATGTTAATGGCTTTCCTTGGGAGATATAGGTGGGAAGTGAATTTCAGCTTGCCTGGAATTCTGAGTGCTTGATTACTTAGTTCAGATTTCTTGCAGATTTAGATCTCAGCTTCTCAAGCTGAACTCTATCTTGGTGAAGTAGAGCCCAGCTTTTTTGACAGATCAAGGTGGGCCTAGGCGTTCATTTTCAGTGTTGGAAGGACAAAAGAGCCCCGATAGAGGCCCCCCAGCTCCACAACTCCTGACGAACTCTTCTTGACCAAACCTTAGACAGGCTTCCCTGAGCCCTCTTTTCTACTTAGCTTTATCCTTGGACTCTCAGTCAGTCTTAGCAAAGAATACTGATAAGTCATCCCTCAGTCCTTGATATCTGATTAGGTTCCTTATTCTCCACCATTGATGTCTAAATCTGTAGCCTGCCTGTTGCACAAATCCTGTTAGGTCAGTTAAGCAAAAATTCTCCCTATACTTTGTGTCTCCTCTTAGCAATTTTCCATCTACTGACCTCCTTGCTCTGCTATATTTAATGGATTTGAAGTTGAACACAATTAATCTCTCCTGTTGCATGACCTCTCTTGCAATAACCTTTTTTTTTTTCTTTTTGGCTACACTGCACAACACATGGAATCTTACTTCCCCAACCAGGCTTCTAACCTGTGCGCTTTGCATTGGAAGCATGGAGTCTTAACCACTGGACCACCAGGGAAGTCTTGTTGCAATAATCTTGAATAGTCTCCCTTACAGTTGTAACAAATGTCAGAATTAACATTTCTTTAACACTCCCAACCATGACCCTTGGTTGAATCCACTTCCCTTGAGAAAGTACAGAAAGAATGTGGATGGGGGACAGTAGAATGGGGGAGGCTTGTGCGATCTGGGGCACCTTGGATGGACTAAAAGGCTCCAGAGTCCTTAAGAAGTGGAGATCGTGAGTGTCTTCCACTTATTCTTCTGTGACTCGGTAGAAAGGACACCAGACTCGGATTCTAGTAAATGTAAGAAAGTTTTATTATTAATAATACCATTAAGCCTTATCTTTTTAGATTCCAAGGAAAACTGATAATTTATTAAGACTAACACATTTCTCCTATACCATGTACCTCGTATATTTTTGCCTTTTTAGTGGAGTCAGAAAAATTAGGTGTCAGATTCAAAACAGAAGCCACAAACTTTCCATCATGATCTACTCTCACCAGAGAAGGGCTTGTCAAGTGTGTGAAGTATGTGATCTTGGAGTTGACTTGGGGTTTCTTTGAGAGTCTTTATTTTTATTCTAGAGCTAACACAATCTCAGGTTTATAATCTGGCCTCTTCTGTCTGTGTAAGTTCTATCCAGCCCTGTGGGACTTCCCTGCTGCTGCTAAGTCACTTCAGTCGTGTCCGACTCTGTGTGACCCCATAGACAGCAGCCCACCAGGCTCCCCCATCCCTGGGACTCTCCAGGCAAGAACACTGGAGTGGGTTGCCATTTCCTTCTCCAATGCATGAAAGTGAAAAGTGAAAGTGAAGTCGCTCCGTCGTGTCCGACTCATAGCGACCCCATGGACTGCAGCCTACCAGGCTCCTCCATCCATGGGATTTTCCAGGCAAGAGTACTGGAGTTGGGTGCCATTGCCTTCTCCACTCAAAAAACAATACTATAAAACCAAGTGTTGAGCAATACAGAACCCTTGTCACAGACTTTTCCAGCCTGAGGAGCAGATTCCTGACTTTGTAGGTCAAGAGGCTTGGCCTTTATCACCCAAAAGGAATGGAAGAGGCATCAAAGACCCACTTGATGTACTGTCAGAGTTGCAGGGGTGCTTGGGAATCATATTAGCATTTTTGAGGACATGAGTCTGCCTCAGACTCCTTATAAACACAGCTTGACTCAACCACTCTATGACCGGCATCCTTGGAACATGAAGTGGATACTGTTCTTTGGGGCCCTTATTGGGTCTGGCATCTGTGACCAAGAAACATTTTCTGGGTAAGTTCCTTTTGGACTTATTACTTAGTTCAGAGATACAGGAACCTAATAGATTTGGACATGAATGGCTGATTGTACCTCAGGTGGTATGGTGCTGGGAGGGAAGACCTGGACTCCTGTCCCAGCTCTGCCCCTGTTTCATCTTGGACCAATTACTTCTTTATCAGGCTCAGTTTTAGCTGTCTTGTCAAAACTAGGTGGTCTTTGGTCCCTCCCCAGCCTCGTAATTCCTGCTAGTTCTTTCTTCCTGGTTTATTCCTAAGGTCAGTTTCAGGCATCTCCTACTTTGTTACTCCTGTGCTATGAAGTACTAAGACTTGCCAATTGTTTCTAATTTCTGCTGTGTTTTGTTCTTGATTATCCACTGAGTTGTGTCTAACTTTTATGACCCTATGGACTGTAGCTCGCCAGGCTCCTCTGTCTGTGGGATTTCCCAGGCAAGAATATTGGAGTGGGCTGCTGTTTCCTTCTCCAAGGATCTTTCTGACCCAGCGATTGAACACGTGGCTCCCACACTGCCAGGTGGATTCTTTACCGCTGAACCACAGGAGAAGCCCAGTTTCTGCCATACTTAGAGGAAAACCTGGGCCACAGGCTTCTTGGTTTCACCTTCCTGTTAACGGTTAAGGTTTGGCAGACCCTTCTTGATAGCATCTAGCATCTGGAGATTTGATGGGTCTTGCTTAGCCTTCGCTATGAAAGGCAACAGTACACCTGTTCATTCTGGGTGTGCACGTGCACGTGCACATGTGCTCCACATAGAATGCCTTTTGGTTTACAAAGGCGAGGACATTTGGGAGGTAGGAGAGATGAAAGGATGCCATGGTACTCTACTGGAAGATTGAATTCTAATAACTCATTACTGCATAATGCTTTGCCATTTGCAAAGAGCTGTCACTTTCATTATCTTTTGGATCACACAATTCTGCCAGGCAGGGGTGTTATTTTCCTCAATTTAAACATGAAAAAAATTCAGCCTTAGAAAGATTAAGGAACCTGCCCAAGGCTACTTAGCTGGTAAGCAGGGGAGTTGGAACTCTGAACGCAAAACCCAAGTGCAGTCCATGGGGTCACAAAAAGTCAGACATGACTGAGCAACTGAACAACAATCTCCAGAAAGAATCCTATATCTAACTGATTTGTCTATATCTGTTAGTTTACTCTCCATTGTACTATCTGGCTAAAGGGACTTTGAGATTGTTTATTGAAGTAATTACTTATATGTGATTGAGTAATTTTTATGTTGATGACTTCCGTTCACACCTGGTCTCTACTGCCAAATAGCTCAGAGCGCTTAGGCATAACAGGTGGTGAGGGAAGGAGATTTTTCCACAGGCAGCTCAGCAGTAAGTGTGTAATACCTACATTTGCTGCTATGTGGGCTGACGCATAGAGCTCTCAGGCTCCCGCTGCACCTATTCACATGGCTGAAAAAAAACTTTATTTCTCAAGATACAGACTTCTCATATAATGCAGTGGACACCTGGGTTGATACTGCTTGCCTGGGGTCTGGAGTGCTCACCATACGAGCTTATACAGAAAGCACTGTGTGCCTGAGCAAATTTTAGACAGTTTTAATCAATAGTGTCATCCTTACTCCCAAATCTTTCTCGCCTTATAGTAGGGAACCCAGCAAAGGTGGAGGAATTCTTCCTGAGGTCCATAGACATAGCCCAACTTGGTGAACATTTAGAACAAGGGGAAGTTGGTCTCTGAGCATTCGAGTGGTTAGATAGCCAGGAAGCAGGTTGGGTTATAGGGGGAACAGTGCTAATGGAGATGGAGGTGATGGTTTCATCCCTCCTACACCCTCAGTCTCTGCTCCTTCCACCGATCTCACCTACCTCCCCAGTCTCTCTCACTCTGCTGGTGTCTTCTGTCCTGGGCTCCACTCATCTTAAGGATAGGATGGTGGCCAGGATGCCTAAAGGTGTACAGCAAGCAGAGAACAGGAAATAGTTGCAGAACTTGTAGCATTGGCAGTAACTGGTAGGGAGTTAAGAGTTCCATGAAATCATCTCAGATGTGGTGGCTTCTAAGACTGGCTGGGGATGCAAGTAAGAAAGGCACAAAGAACATGCTGCTTGGCTACCCACATGGTGAAAGCAGGGAGGGATAGAAGCTCAGAACCAAGATGACTACTGACTGTCCAGAACATGGGATGAGTGTGAGAGTGACTGAGAGTGGATCACTAACCATTGTGTTGGCAGCAGCTGCCAGTCCAGGTATTGGAGAGTTAAGAGTACAGAGTTAAGAGCTGTAGGAACACCTACCTATGCGGAGTAGGAAGGGTAAAAATGGCAACCTGCAAACCCCAGCATGTCCCCCTCCCCAGGCCAATTTTCCATCTTCAGAAAGAGCTTAAATCTTTGAAAAGATTTCCAGATGGTGGAGACAGGTTATGTTCCACCACCCACACTCTCAGGGTGCATTTTCCAAATAGAGACAAAGATAGTGAGGGCAAGAGAAAGGCTGTCCTTCACCTGGCACCCATTTAGGTTTTTTCTGCTTCTAGGTATGGATGAACTTATGTTCATGAGAATAATGTTAGATCCTCCTTGCCTCCTGCCAGTTTTTAGTGCCATCTGAAGATTGTCCTTAACATTGTCTTTTCTGGTTGAGGAAAACTTTATGGGTGATGAAGGTTGGTCCTAAAGCCTGGGTGAGAGATTGGCTAGGCAGATAAAGAAAAGGGCTGGATATCCAGGCAGAGGAAACAGCATGTGCAAAGGCACAGGAGGGCAAAATGTATGGTGAATTTGGGATTTGAGTGAGGCTGGAGCCAAGAATGTGTAGGAGAGAGAGACGGAGGAGAGACATGTGGGGAAAGACTCTATTCTGTACCAGCTCTTCCACCCTGCCTGTCTGCATGTTACAGATGTGTCTTTATCCTTTGGAGCTGGGCTAATTAGGACGTAATGAAATGAGCTGTGAGTTTAATCATCATCAGGGCCAATTAGATTCCCTGTACTCCCTTGTGGACTGTGCCCAGGAGTATGAAAGTTCTGCTGTGAAGTTATCACTTTGGGAGAATTAAAGCACATGTTGTGGATGAATGTGTAACATGATTTTAATATTCTTAAGAGCCCATTATTCTTATGTTCCTCTTTTTTTCTCTTCCTATTCCTTCTCCCTCCTTGTTCTCTTTGTGATACTCCAGTCAATGCTGTATTTTACCAATGCCTCATTTTGCTAACAGAGATGCCAGTGCACAGCCACTTTTCAGAACACCCATTTAAAAATTTTTATTTATTTTTGATCGGAGGATAACTGCTTTACAATATTGTATTGGTTTCTGCCATACATCAACATGAATCAGCCATAGATATACTATGTCCCCTCCCTCTGAACCTCCCTCCCATTCCACCCCTCCTCCTCCCCATCCCACCCCTCTAGGTTATCACACAGTCTCTGTTGAACTCCCTGCATCAAACAACAACTTCCCACCGGCTGTCTGTTTTCCATTTGGTAATGTATGTTTCCGTGCTGCTCTCTCCGTTCACTCTTCCCTCTCCTCCCACTGTGTCCACAAGTCTGTTCTATGTCTATATCTCCACTGCTGCCCTGCAAATAGGCAGAACACCCATTTTTAAGATGCTCCTTTTTCTGGAGTATTGAGGACAGGTTGTGACAGAGCATGAGTTCTACAGATAGGTCCTGGTACTCAGCTAGGAGGAAGGGTTTCCCTTTTGTTTTAAACCTGTTACTTTTGCAAGGCTGCTTGCCTGTATCAGGGAAATAAATGGTGGTTTGATTCCCCATCTTCCCAGGGCTGCAGTCCAACATCTAGCAAGTCTGTTAGGTTCGGGCTGATACCTGCCAGCCAGTGGCTTCTCCACTGTGGCCTCAGAGACTCCCATGGGCAGCACTTGGCTGCCCACCTCCCAGGACCCTGTGGAGACCAGATGAGCAGGGGGAAAGTGAGGCTTCAGCAATGGCGTTCCCTTCAAATTTGCTGCCTGCAACAGAAGCAACTCTGCAGCGGACCTTACCTCCTTAGAGGCTAGACCAGACCCCCTGGAGACCCCCCAGAAGCTCCCAGAACAAAGTTAAGCTCTGAGAGTTCATCCGGATTAGACCGGTTTTCTGATGAGGAGATGCTGATCTGCCACGTGAGGCTGCACGTTTAGCTCCCTGTGACAGAACCATTTTCTCTGTCAACAGGTCCTTCAGCCCACAGCCGTCTCCAGCAGCTCTTCCCGCATTCATTTGTGTCAAAGGGATGACGCATGTGACAGTGTTGAGTGCCGATTCATTCGGGCCGTCACCTAGCAACGGCCTAATGGCTCCCCTGGCTCTCTGAGCCGGCTGAGAGCACAAAGGCAGCTTTTCAGGCTTGGCCTTCTCCCACCCACACACAGGACTTCGGGGGCCTCTACCCCTGCTGCTGCCGCGGGAGCTAAATGATGTATAGGAAACAAGTGCAGGACGAACAACAAAGGGGGACTTGGGACTGGCCAGCTTCCTTCTGGGCCCTGTCAGAGCCCCATTGGGAGGATGAATCCCAAATTCAGCCCCAGCACCATGCATTTGTGTAGGACTCTGGAGCTGGAAGGGCCTGGAGAGCACCCAGCCTCTCCCCTCTATGCTAAGAGGAAAAATAACTAACCCTCCCAGGATGGAAGGTCTGTTCTCTTTTCTTGCTCTTTCCAGCATGGACATTCAGCCAGTTTCAGTCCTAGACCTTGACAGTGAAGAAGTGCCTCTTTATGTCTTGAGTTAGCTTTGCGTGTAGCTCAGGAACATTCCTTTCTGCAAAATATATATGTTTTTCATTATAAAGTAATATGACCACATTACAGAAAACAGATACGAGGGGAAAAAAGTAAGTCATCCATAATCCCATGACCCGAACATAAGCACTGTCAGCATTTGCTATATTTCCGTTGTCTGTTTTTCTTCCAATGCATCTGCTTTTTCCATACTTACAGTCATGGCATACATACAATTTTGTGTCCTGCTCTTTCACTTAATATTTCCCTGAAAGTTATATACCATAAGCACTTTTTCATATTTGCCACGTAGCCTTATTTTTAGTGGCTATATATTATAACCAAAGACTAGACCATTTCCTTTCATTATGTCTGGGATAGTAGACCTGGGGTTTATTTGCCAACTGAAAGCTTTACCGTTATCTTTTGCTTTTTTCCCCCCACTTTCTCCAGGCACCAAGTTTTCAGAATTAACATTAGAAATGAAGATGAGATCAGCAAACTCAATCAGCTAATGAATTCAGACAACCTTAAGGTACCTAGTTCTCTTTCTCTTGAGTATCAGTTAACCATGGTGGGAGAAGACTCTTGCAGCACTGGCATTGTTATTCCTGAAGAGTTTCTGTGTATAATCCTATATTAATCAACACGTCTTTGTACAATGGAGAGAGTTGGTGGGGAAGTGCTCTCCAGAGAGATGGGGTCCTCAGCAGAGGGCTTCATCTTTTTGCCATTGACTTGTTACTCCTTGAGCTTTGCTGTGTGTTGCCTGCTGGGCAGGCCTGACCAGATAAAACTGTGAAACAGCAGAAGTTTGCCCTTGTGCAGAACTCAGCTTCTCAGGGACCACCCAGGCTTTTGGCAGTTGTTCTAGAAGAATGAGTTCATTGTGGTTTTTACCTGAACTATCCTTTAGCCTGGTTTTACTTCTTTTGTCTTCAGCTCGACTTGTGGAAATCTCCCTCTACCCTCGGTCATCCTGCAGATGTCCTGGTCCCTTCTTTCAGTCTGCGGGAAGTCAAATCCTTCCTGGAGGACCATGGCTTAGAGTACTCAGTGACTGTTGAAGACCTGCAGGTGGGTAGGCCAAGGTCCCTCCACTGGTCTTGCATAGGACCAAGCAGCCAGAGTGGACCTGGAACATTTTCAGGTTCTGGCCTCATTCTTCTCCATTGAACAGATGAAGACATTGAGGTATATGGAAGTAAAGTGCAGTGACTTGTTAGAGGAACATGTGCTAGAAAGGGCTTACATGGCAAACCAGTCAGATCTGGATCCAAATCCTGATTTTGCTAACTACTAGCTGTGTGATTTTGGACAAACTGTTACCCTCTTGAGACTCTGTTCCTTCATCAGTAAAATGGTAATAGTTATACCTACTTCATATGATTAATTGAGATTAAGTGCTTAAATGTACATAAATGTACATAAAATGTCTAACAGTGCATGGTATGTCATGGCTTTCTCACAAGTATTAAGTCTTTTTTTTCTTATTTGAAATCAAGAGGGAAGAATAGAATGTGTGCTGGTGGGGAGGTGCTGAAGGCCAGTCAAAAAATATCCTTTGAGAATTCTTTCAAAGGATGTTTGGTCCAATGGCTTCACACTTTCATTGCAAGGGGGAGAAGTTCAATCCCTGGTCAGGGAACTAAGATCCTGCATGCCATGTGGCATGGGCAAAAATAAATAAATAATAAATAAGCATGGTTGGCGAAAGGGAGAATGTTACCAGCAGCCCCTAGCAGAGTCAGCGTCACTGCCCAAGTCAGACACCAGCCTCACGAGCTGTATTTGAACAGCAGGACAGTGTCTGGCTCACGTTCTCTCCTTCACCGAGGTGGGTTGTGGGCTAATTGGTGATTTGGCCTGGGAGTTTCCTGATGGTGTGAGCAGCTGTGAGCTTATTAATCATCCTCACATGTCACAGACATCTGCCAGGAGCCTTCAAAGTAGGAGTGGTTGTAAGAATTTCTTTGTTTCTGAATGGTTTCCCAAGCTGGGTATTTCAGAGGCACTGGATACCAGATGCAGGCTGACGTCTAGAGAATTCGTACTATAGAATAACCAAATGGCACATATGTTGCTTCCAGGGAGAAAGTGAGTTTTGAATGAGGTGATGTACATTGGGCTCCAAGAAGTAAGATTTTATAGATACAGGGAAGAAATCTGACCCCCTTTTACACCTTGACATTTGTGCTTCTTGATATGTGTGCTGAGGGTGCTGCCAGCTTAGCTAGCCATATCCCAAGGTAGAGTGGAAACAACATGAACCTCTGTCCCCAGAGAATCACTTTGTAATGTTGCCATGTCTGTTTCAGACCATTTTAGATAGTGAAGACCGACAACTGCAACGCAATGTACGCCAAGAACTGAGCAGTAATTGCTTTAACTATGGGGCCTATCACACCCTGGAAGCTGTAAGTATTTCAGAGCAGGTGAAGATCAGATCATTGGCCTTCTGGGTTTTGTAACCCCTCTACTTACTTCCAGGAGGTGTTAGTCCCTAGCACAGTATGCCTACAATGAGGGGTTAAAATGTGTACACTTCAATTTCTTTCTAATTCTTGGGTTGTTTATCTCCTAAGAGCAGAGTGAAAGGCAGACTGAACATTTACTGCCACATGCCTCCTTCTTTTCTTAAGCAGCCCCTCCAAGAAAACCATGAAGTAATTGCAACCATTTTCAGTCCTCGTGATTCAACCTTGTTATATTCCACCAGAATCCCTGTACTTTATTCACCCAGATTAAAGTGTTACTTATCCCAGGCAAATAGACAAGTGATTATTTCCAAGGTTAACCAAATATTTCCACTCATTTATCATGACTACTTATAATGTATATTTGTTCCATAATACATGTTGGTGCTGTGTTTAGTTAGAAATCACTTACATAAATGGCTTTCAAGGTAAGCCAACCCTTCAAATAAGAAATTTGGAGCAGAATAATTTAATGTAATATTGGAATTTGAAGAACCAAGAAGGACTGGAATGGAACTGAATCACGTAGCCTATGGTTTTCTTAGGCCGCTCAATGTTTTTTTCCTTAGTCTGGAAATTCTCTGCTAACGCAGGAACAAACCCCAAATCTAAACTGGTATTGTTTCCAATAGCTGAATATATATCCAAAGATAGAGTTCCTGGCATGCTTTTCATGAGGCATATACTTTGAATTATTTTTCTTTCAGATGAGGTTTTTTTCCCAAGCTTTTTTTCCACTTCTTTCCCAGGATTGTTAGTAGCTTTGTTTATTGTGTACACTTGGCCATACTGCCTCTTGATCCCTCTTGTGACCAGTGACATACATCTGCAAAACAGCTGGATAAAGTCAGGAGTTCAGTCCAGGGCCATGGACGAAAATGGAGCTGAGGCCCACACAGGGATCCAACCCGTGATGATGGCCTCATTAACATGGGACACTCTTGAGCTGAGCTAACAGGTTGCAAATGTCACCCAAGATTCTGGAAACACCATCCCCTCACCTGACTGTTGCAGGATTCTCACATTCCTATCCACTCAATTTTGTTCTCTGACTTGAGGTATCGTTGTCATCTGGCTTGCAGCAGAAGGCTGCTCGTATTCAGTTCTTTCTAAAAACAGCTTTTAGAAGCACATATCCCACAATCACTTGAACCTTCTTAGGTCTCTAAAGGGAATTTCATGTTTGTCTCTGCCAGGGTTTCTAATTTAAGACCCTTTGTGCATATTGTTGTGGTGGCAGTTACTTTTGTTATTGTTGTGGGTAAGCTTTCCCCTTGTGTTGGCACTGTGAATTTGCAACCCCATGTCTGGACACAGCTTGTTGTTTTAACTTTTCCTGAGTAATTCTCCTCTCATGACTCCAGGCAGGCATCTGGCTTTTGCTCCACTTTCTAGGATCGGTGGATAGAGTTTCCAGGCCCTTTTCATGGCCATAATTACCACTTTCCAGGTCCAAGTTGGAACTTGCTCCTTGCTCCAAGCAGGGTCCTTTGCCCTCTATTCCTCTTCCTGGTTGCTGTAAACCCTCAGAACCTAAGACAGATATCCAGCCCTAGGGCTTCATCTTTTGTCCTGTACTCTGTTAGCTTGCTCTCTCTTCATTTCTGGCACAATTTTTCCTTTTTTTTTTTTTTTGGCTTTTAAATTTGGCTGGGACTCATTTTCATAGTATTTTATCTGGCTTGCCTGTATATTTGAGAGCGAGTTTCTTGCTCAGTCTGCCATAATGTCTGCAAGTCTGATAAACCCTTTAAGCTTGATTTTATTGTGTATTGATTGCACACTTTCCTTCTCTGTAAAGCTCCTTCTTTCAAATTTAAGGTCTAAATATAAATTCATTTATTTCCTTATTTCAGCCCTCAAAAAGTTTGAACAACTAAGGTGGATGAATTCTATTTAAAGCAAACCTTTTCTTTTTTCTGAAAGCAAATGAAAGCATTCATAACCTTGCTTTATTACAGCTCTTCAATTGAGAGATCAAAGTCTTTAGAAGAATCACTTCCAAAGTGGAGTGCTTGTACAGTGGGGTGTAAGCAAGATAGTCCACTGGAATGGAGGAATAAACTGTTGCAATCTCTATTTATATTTCTACATATATTTGAATTTATTATTAATATAACAACTTTTGTTTCTATTTTTTGTTTTATAATGTACATAATATACTTGTGTGGTATTATATATATTTATAGTACATGCTAAATTTTCATTCTAACTGATGGGAAAAGTGATGAAAAAAAAAGGAGGGGAGTTCTTTCAAGAATCTTGGCTAAATGGGGCCCTTGCTGGTTATCTAGACTCAGTTCAGTTCAGTTGCTAAATCCTATCTGACTCTTTGTGACCCCATGGACTATAGCCAGGCTTCCCTGTCCTTCACCAACTTCCGGAGCTTGCTCAAATTCATGTCCATTGAGTCCTTGATGCCATCCAACCATCTTGTCCCTCTGTCCTCCCCTTCTCCTTCTGCCTTCAATCTTTCCCAGCATCAGGGTCTTTTCAAATGAGTCAGTTCTTCTCATCATGTGGCCAAAGTATTAGGACTTCAGCTTTAGCATCAGTCCTTCCAATGAATATTCAGGACTGATTTCCTTTAGGATTGACTGGTTTGATCTTCTTGCAGTCCAAGGGACTCTCAAGAGTCTTCTGCAATACCATAGTTCAAAAGCATCAATTCTTTGGCACTCAACTTTCTTTGTGGTCCAATTCTCAATCCATACATGACTACTGGAAAAACCATAGCTTTGACAGAATGGACCTTTGTTGGCAAAGTAATGTCTCTGGTTTTAAATATGCTATCTAGGTCAGTCATAGCTTTTCTTCCAAGGAGCAAGCATCTTTTAATTTCATGGCTGCAGTCACCATCTGCAGTGATTTTGGAGCCCCCCAAAATAAAGTCTGTTGCTATTTTCATTGTTTCCCTATCTATTTGCCATGAAGTGTTGGGACTGGGTGCCTTGATCTTAGTTTTTTTGAATGTTGAGTTTTAAGCCAGCTTTTTCAGTCTCCTCCTTTACTTTCATTAATAGGCTCTTCAGTTCCTCTTTGCTTTCTGCCATAAGGGTGGTGTCATCTGCATATTTGAGGTTATTGATCTTTCTCCCAGCAATCTTGATTCCAGCTTGTGCTTCATCCAGCCCAGCATTTTGCATGATGAACTCTGCATATAACTTAAATAAGCAGGGTGATAATATACGACCTATACTAGTATAGTGCAAAGGGCCACACTTTTGGAGCAGTATCTGTATAAGTGTTTCTACTCTCATTTAATGGACTATAATTTTGTGGACAAATAAAATGTGTTTTTCTCTAGAAAATCATAGAGATGGATTCTTAGGCAGTTGCTTAATAATAAGCATTTCATATTGTTAACCCCAAGGTTAGGGGACTATAAAAAAATCATTAATATCAACAAAATAAAGTTCACAGATACCCATCTAGAGCTGAACAAAATTTTTAAATGCCCCTGTGTTTACTTTTTAACACTTCAGATTCACAAAGAGATGGACTTCATTGTCAAATCTTATCCTCACTTGGTGAGTGCAGTGAAGATTGGGCATTCATTTGAGAACCGATCGATGTATGCACTGAAGGTGAGGTTCCATGCATCTTGAAGGGCCCGACTGGACTCAGGCTTCTGGTTCCTTGTGACTAGGACTCAGCCCTCACACTTTTGAAAGAGGCAGCTTGTAAGGACTTCCTTGACTTCAGGGAGGAGGTTGAGGTGGGGACACCTCTGCTCGGGTTAGAAGTTGTTCTGACACAGGGTCCCCTGCTTCTGCTTGTTGTGAATGGAGTTAGAAGGAGCACATCCCTTTCCAAGTTTTGGCTGAAAGGCAGCATCAAGAAGAGGTGAGTGGACTTCCCTGGTGGTCCAGTGGTTAAGAATCCACCTGCCAATGCAGGGGACCTGGGTTCAATCCCTGGTCCAAGAAGATTCCACAAGCTGAGGGGCAACTAAGCCGATGCTCTAGAGCCTGTGTGCCCCAACTACTGAGCCTGCAGCTACTGAAGCCTGTGAGCCCTAGAGCCTTGCTCTGCAACAAGAGAAGTCACCGCAACTAGAGAAAGCCCACGCAGAGCAATGAAGACCCAGGGCAGCCAAGAAAATTTACAAAACTTAAAAAATGAAAGAAGTGGGAGGTGGTTAGTGTTTCAGAAAGCTCTCAGATTGGCCACAGTCTTTTGCCTCCATTCCCATCTTCTGTAAATATGAAGACAAATTGGGATGGCTCTAAAAATTCCATTCTGCTCTTTAGGGTACTTGTTGGAAAAGCAATCTAGGAGGGTAATTTTGGGGTTGGTGTAATTTTAAGCCCAGTCTATGATCCTTGGCTGCATCAAGACTAATTTCCAGATATTTCTAACAGATTTTAGGTCTATATTGGCAAAAGAGGCAAAGAATTTATGGCAGTGACATAAATTACATAAATAATCCAGCCAAATGAATAAAAAGGAATTTGGAGATACAAACCATGGAACAAGTGATGGTGCCTGGAATTTGTCAAACCTTTAGATCCGTATAGGTCCTGAGGGATCCAGGGTTACAGCAATGGTGAAATTACCAGTGGGAGAAGCCCTGCCTTTGAGCTGGTTGCTGTCAAATAATCTACATAAATTTAGATTATTTGCCAACTGTTGGAGTCCTTTGCTTCATTTGCACCAAGCTCATACCCAAGGGGACCCAACACTAAAAGGGAGCAGTCAGAATTCATTTCATGCAGTGAGCAATAGTGAACCCTCCCTTCCTCATTTTAAAACTGATTTCATTTATGGCATCAGCTAGAAGAGGCTGGTTCATGCACTTTTGTGTCTCTCTCTGTCGAGATACCATTTGAGGTCATTCAAGAGACATAAAGTGAAAGTGAAGTCACTCAGTTGTATCCGACTCTTTACGACCCCATGGACTGTAGCCTATCAAGTTCCTCCATCCATGGGATTTTCCAGGCAGGAATACTGGAGTGGGTTGCCATTTCCTTCTCCAGGAGATCTTCCTGACCCAGGGATCAGAACCCAGGTCTCCTGCATTGTAGGCAGACACTTTACCATCTGAGCCACCAGGGAAGTCCATTTAAGAGACATAATACTATCTCTAATCACACTGACATTATAATTCACAATAGCAATTGTTTCCCCTTCCCATTTGCTTCCAACCTTGGAGTGGTTCAAGCTGCCTGGAGCTGTGGTGCTGCAATTGGGCCCTGCCAGTCAGCTAATTAAGCTCCTTGACCTGAAGAAGCCTGATAAATGGATGGTGCCCTCAGGAACATTTGGCCTCTGAATGATCTTAAATGGTTTAAATGAATAGGGGCGAGCTGGGAAGAGGAGAGGAGAGGTGAGTAGACACACAGCCAGACAGAAGGGTAATTTTCTGGCCTCTTTTTCCTTCCAGTTCAGCACTGGGAAAGGCAGCCGGCGGCCGGCCATTTGGCTGAATGCAGGCCTCCATGCCCGGGAGTGGATCGCACCGGCCACGGCAATCTGGACTGCGAGAAAGGTCATGTCGCCTCATATTAGCCCAGAATTCTGCAGGGCCAGGGGTGCCCTGTACTGTACTATGCAGCTGTGCCTGGGGTGGGGGTATGGTAGGTTAGGAGGATACTCTCACAGGAACAATAGGCTGGGGGTGTCTTTTCAAATTGGCGAATCAAAAGATCAGAACCCCACAGTCAGCCTCATAGTTTAGCTAAATGGCAATGTCCGCTCATAGCAGTGAGCATACTAATGAGCTGTAGCGGTGGCCCCGAAACACTGACACATAATCAGTCCTGCAGGAAGGGAGCAGGGCCTTCTCAGCAGCAAGGCTCAGATAATTTTTACCTTCAGTCCCTTTCAGGCTCCCCTGGCCCTCAGGGACCTCATGCTATCTCCATGCTCTGTCCCTCTGGAAAGTCTAGTTTAAGCCAGTTCCAAGGAGGTGGGGTGGTGTGAGTGGAGGATCCATCTTCCCCAACCTTAGCACAGGGGCTCATATTCCTAATAACTATTATGATGTGTGATTCTCCCTTCCCTTGCTCCTAACCCCTGGAAGGAAGAATAAACCAGGCAGCCCAGGACTCATTGAAGTTGATGTCATCAGGTAGCCATGTTCCCTCAGATTTTGAAGTGCTCTGTGGGCTTTGCAGAGAGCTGCACCTACAAGGGTGGCAGGGAGACTGCCAGAGGGTAGATGCTGTTCTAGGAGCTGGGCATCTGGGGAAGATACTCTGACTTTGATCTAGCAACCCAGCCTGCAAAGACATAGCTGACAAGCATTTTGTCTTTGCTTAGATTGCATGTGATTATGGGAGAGATCTGGTCATCACCTCCATCTTGAAGAAAATGGATATTTTCTTGTTGCCGGTGGCCAATCCTGATGGATATGTGTACACTCATACTCACGTGAGTAATACTGACAGGTGGGCTGGGCTTGGAGTTAAGACCTGTTTGTTGATTTCCTTGCTTTGTGACTGCGTAGACCTTTTATCTATGACCTTAGATAAAAATTCCATAAAATGTGCACTTTAGGAGCTTCCTTGGGGGAGTCTCATTTTCCAGTCATTCTCTGGGCTGAGGATTACCAGGGAATGTTTTTTTTTTCTTATAGAGAATTGTCTAATGAACTCCCTATTATGGATCTTGAACAATTATCAACACTTTACCAATCTTCTTTTCATTTCTTTCCCTCCCACATATTTTTTTTTTCCCTGACGTATTTTAAAGCAAATCCCTGACATCAGGTTACTTCATTCAAAACTTCTTTAGTCTTCATCTCTAGTTGATGATAATTAAAACACTACCACTATCAACAGTAAAAAAATTGGGTGGAAGTTTTTCAATGTCATCTGATATCCCTAATTATCTTTAAAATGTCTTTTGAGTCAATTTGTTGAAATTAGGATCCAAATAAGGTCTGTACCTGTGTTTGGTTGTTACAACTGTGCAGGCTTTTTAATTATACGACGTCTTCCCCACCCCTGCCCTGCCCCCACATGTCTTTTAGAATGACATTCATTTGTTGGAGAAACCCAAGTAAATTGTCATGTAGAGTCACATTATGAATTTGCCTGATGACTTCTTTGTTCTGTGCCATTTAATTTATTCCCTCATCCCGTGTTTCCTGTTCACTTGTGGTCAGATCTAGATGCTCGATTGGAGTCAGGTCAGTTTTTTAGGCAAGGGTTAAATAGTTGCTGTGCACTTGCTATCACATCAGTTATCACTGAGGCTGATAATGTCCATTTGTTCCACTTTGACTGAAGCTCTAAATTATTCAGTGGTTCAGGTGGCATCAGGTCATTTTGGGGAAGTCCTTTTCTCCCGATCAGGAGGCTAATTCTCCCTTCTTGGGAAGGAGAGGAGACTCTGCAGTTACAGAAGTCTGAAACCCTGATGATCCTCCAGATCTCTGAAGTTGCCTCCAGAACTTCAGGCAGCTTGCCCCATCCATGGTGCCATCTCTATAATAGGCCCCCCAAAGAAAATCTTCACCTCTTCTGTGCCCTGACCCATCTCTGAATGCTGTTTCTTCCTTGGTGAATTTTTCAGAACCGATTATGGAGGAAGACACGGTCTGTAAATCCTGGAAGCACCTGCATTGGTACTGATCCAAATAGAAATTGGAATTCTCATTTTGGAGGTAGGTGGGGGAGAGAGTTATTAAATCCTGATACCTCTGGGTAGGCTGGTCCTCAGGTCTCTGAGCTGGCAGTGAGGGAACTGGTTTGTAGGCTATCTCCATTGCTGGTTCACTGAGAAACTGGGCAAATCCCTTATTCTGTGTATCACTCTATATTATTGTTCACTGTAATTTTTTTTTTCTCTTTTTGTTCACTGTAATTTTGAAAGGGAATGACTGAGCAGTTTCTGTCCTCCTGAGAGAACACTATTATCTTTAAAACTATTCTATCTTATACAAATCCATGGGCTGACCTTCTACCTGGCCGTCCTGGTTCCTGGGCAAGTTACTGAGCGGTGGAATGGCTCTTGGTGGTAACAGGAGAGCAGTTAGCACTATTACCCCAACAGGCAGGATAACGTTGTGAAGATTAAACTATACCAGTTTACCCTTCAGTTCAGTTCAGTCGCTCAGTTGTGTCTGACTCTTTGCGACTCCATGAATCGCAGCACGCCAGGCCTCCCTGTCCATCACCAACTCCCGGAGTTCACTCAGATTCATTTCCCGGAGTTCACTCAGATTCATTTCCATCGAGTCAGTGATGCCATCCAGCAATCTCATCCTCTGTCGTCCCCTTCTCCTCCTGCACCCAATCCCTCCCAACATCAGAATCTTTTCCAATGAGTCAACTCTTTGCATGAGGTGGCCAAAGTACTGGAGCTTCAGCTTTAGCATCATTCCTTCCAAAGAAATCCCAGGGCTGATCTCCTTCAGAATGGACTGGTTGGATCTCCTTGCAGTTCAGGGGACTCTCAAGAGTCTTCTCCAACACCACAGTTCAAAAGCATCAATTCTTTGGCACTCAGCCTTTTTCACAGTCCAACTCTCACATCCATACATGACCACAGGAAAAACCATAGCCTTGACTAGACGGACCTTTGTGGGCGAAGTAATATCTCTGCTTTTCAATGTGCTATCTAGGTTGGTCATAACTTTTCTTCCAAGGAGTAAGCATCTTTTAATTTTATGGCTGCAGTCACCATCTGCAGTGATTTTGGAGCCCAAAACAATAAAGTCTGTCACTGTTTCCACTGTTTCCCCATCTATTTCCCATGAAGTGATGGGACCAGATGCCATGATCTTAGTTTTCTGAATGTTGAGCTTTAAGCCAACTTTTTCACTCTCCTCTTTCGCTTTCATCAAGAGGCTTTTTAGTTCCTCTTCACTTTCTGCCATAAGGGTGGTGTCATCTGCATATCTGAGGTTATTGATATTTCTCCCAGCAATCTTGGTTCCAGCTTGTGCTTTTTCCAGTCCAGCATTTCTCATGATGTACTCTGCATATAAGTTAAATAATCAGGGTGACAATATACAGTCTTGACGTACTCCTTTTCCTATTTGGAACCAGTCTGTTCCACGTCCAGTTCTAACTGTTGCTTTCTGACCTGCATACAGATTTCTCAAGAGGCAGGTCAGGTGGTCCGGTATTCCCATCTGTTTCAGAATTTTCCACAGTTTATTGTGATCCACACAGTCAAAGGCTTTGGCATAGTCAATAAAGCAGAAATAGATGTTTTTCTGGAACTCTCTTGCTTTTTCCATGATGCAGTGGATGTTGGCAATTTGATCTCTGGTTCCTCTGCCTTTTCTAAAACCAGCTTGAACATCAGGAAGTTCACGGTTCACGTATTGCTGAAGCCTGGCTTGCAGAATTTTGAGCATTACTTTACTAGCATGTGAGATGAGTGCAATTGTGCGGTAGTTTGAGCATTCTTTGGCATTGCCTTTCTTTGGGATTGGAATGAAAACTGACCTTTTCCAGTCCTGTGGCCACTGCTGACTTTTCCAAATTTGCTGGCTTACTGATTGCAGCACTTTGACAGCATCATCTTTCAGGCTTTGAAATAGCTCAACTGGAATGCCATCACCTCCACTAGCTTTGTTCATAGTGATGCTTTCTAAGGCCCATTTGACTTCGTATTCCAGGATGTCTGGCTCTAGATTAGTGATCACACCATCGTGATTATCTGGGTCGTGAAGATCTTTTTTGTACAGTTCTGTGTATTCTTGCCACCTCTTCTTAATATCTTTTGCTTCTGTTAGGTCCATACCATTTCTGTCCTTTATTGAGCCCATCTATGCATGAAATGTTCCCTTGGTATCTCTAATTTTCTTGAAGAGATCTCTAGTCTTTCCCATTCTGTTCTTTTCTTCTATTTCTTTGCATTGATTGCTGAAGAAGGCTTTCTTACCTCTTCTTGCTATTCTTTGGAATTCTGCATTCAGATGCTTATATCTTTCCTTTTCTCCTTTGCTTTTTGCTTCTCTTCTTTTCACAGCTATTTGTAAGGCCTCCCCAGACAGCCATTTTGCTTTTTTGCATTTCTTTTCCATGGGAATGGTCTTGATTCCTGTCTCCTGTACCATGTCACGAACCTCATTCCATAGTTCATCAGGCACTCTATCTATCAGATCTAGGCCTTAAAAATCTATTTCTCACTTCTACTGTATAATCATAAGGGATTTGATTTAGGTCATGCCTGAATGGTCTAGCAGTTTTCCCTACTTTCTTCAATTTAAGTCTGAATTTGGTAATAAGGAGTTCATGATCTGAGCCACAGTCAGCTCCTGGTCTTGTTTTTGTTGACTGTATAGAGCTTCTCCATCTTTGGCTGCAAAGAATATAACCAGTCTGATTTCAGTGTTGACCATCTGGTGATGTCCCTGTGTAGAGTCTTCTCTTGTGTTGTTGGAAGAGGGTGTTTGCTATGACCAGTGCATTTTCTTGGCAAGACTCTAATAGTCTTTGCCCTGCTTCATTCCGCATTCCAAGGCCAAATTTGCCTGTTACTCCAGGTGTTTCTTGACTTCCTACTTTTGCATTCCAGTCCCCTATAATGAAAAGGACATCTTTTTTAGGTGTTAGTTTACCCTTAGATGTATAAATATGAACCTCTGCCCTTTGATGTTATGGAAAGAGAATGAGAATTAGGAGATGTGGGTTCTGAGTTCTAGCTATGTAAAAATCACCCCCACAGTAGTGCCAACTATATGCTATATAGCTTCCCATATATTATCTTATTTATTCTTCTGACCTAGAGAGTGAGTTTTCTTATTGGAAATGGGACAATGGAAGCTCAGCGACAATCTCAAGAGCATACGGTTGATGAAATTTAGGATCTAAACTCACTTTTCAATTCCAAATTCTGGTGGTTCTCTTTCACTGTTCCACAGCTGTACTGATGTTTTGCTTTTGATGTGATGTTTTAATGTAATGGTTTTAATTTTCTTACTTGCAAAGAAATACCACACAAACCATTGGGGGAAAAATAATGTGATTGTGGGAAAGGAGCTGATAAAAATGTGGCAACTGAGGGCATCAAAGCTAAGTCACAACAGGGATGCTTTCACATACATATCAGATACCTTTGGGGGCTATATTGTGAAGTAATACAGAAGGCAATAATTTAAAATATCTGTCAAATAATCAAGAGATTTTAGCCACAACAATAGATTATTTTTGGCAGCACTTGGCCATTAAGATCTGAACCAAGAGAATTAGTTGGAGAATAAATGGAGTCATTTTCATTATTAATTAGTATTCATATTAATTATCAAGAATACATATTAATTACTCATTGTAAAATATGACATTAATTGTTGGTGATACAGTACAAGGTCAACTCTATCCATTTAAAGGAGTCTTATTAATTTTCCTGCTCAACACTGGCAGATTCAGCACCCCACTTCCACACCCTCCCCACAATATATACACATTGCAGACTAGATTCTCAGGGTAGCCAGCAGTGACCTGGGCACGCTTTCTGCCTCTCCTCTGGGTGGAGAATCCTGCATTTCTCTTTCCTTAGCCCATGGGTTAACGTTTCTGCTTGGGTCACTGCCCACAGGAGTGGGAACCAGTAGGGACCCTTGCTCTGACGTGTATCATGGACCCCATGCCCATTCAGAAGTGGAGGTGAAATTGGTGGCAGATTTCATTGCAAATCATGGGGACTTCAAATGCTTCATCGACCTGCACAGCTACTTGCAGCTGGTGATGTATCCATACGGCTACACGACTATGAGAACCGGGGATGCTGATGAACTGGTAAGTGGTATATGTGTCTCCTCTATGTGCTGGTACAGTGGTGGTTCTCAAGCTTTGTAGAGAAAGTCCAGAAGCTGGGCTTGTTTCCAGAAGGGCCCAGTGTTCTCTCTCTGTTCTCTGCAATGTGCCATCAGGCCTACTGGGAACAGGAAGAAGGTGATCCCCCTTATTTCTGTGTTTGCTGTGAGTTCCAAGATCTACACTGGATGCTGTTTTTCCTTCTCACTTGTCTTTCTGACCAAAATGTATTGCAGATCCACTGCTCGTCAAGAACTGTGGGTGGCATTGTGGTGGGCAGGGGGGAGGTACTCCTCACTCGGGGTGTGGTCCCAGGGGTGCTCTGTGCTGCATGCAGTGTTTCACCCCAGGATGTGAGCAGACACTTGGGGTGAACTCCCTGGAGTGGGCCTGACATCTGCAGAGTGACTGCAGGCCTCTCTCTCTGCTGGTGTGCGTGAGTGTGCCCCTCTGCCGGGGGTCACAGCTACAGGGCTTATGACTAGGTGTGGGCTAGATTCTGGTCTCAAGCAGGTCCTCTGTGTAGGGCACATCTATATATGGTGGCCCTGTCTCCACCTCCACTCTGAGAACACCCAGACTCTTAAAACTCTGGAACATACTTGCCCTTCCGCTGTCTTCATGAACATGACAGTGCCTTCGCTCAGGTTAGGTGAGCATGGTGATGCCTTTACTAGATTTCTAATGGGCTGGGGAGCAGCCCTCCAGATCTGCAAAGAGCGCAATACAGCACCCCACCTTGAGTTTATAATACACCTGTTTTCAGAGCACTTATCTGGCCTTCTTCCACCTCTCTCCTTACCCTGGTCCCAAACTGGAAGTAAAGAACTGAGGATGTGATAGAAGGAGTCGGAGGAACCATTACGTTTCTCTCACTTTATAGTTAGGCCTTGGCTCTGGTCAGATGGGAAAGAAGGAGGCCAGAAGGGAACTTTGGGTGGTGGGGAGGGGTTGGGGAGTGGGGGTTCGGGATCTTCCAATCCACTGCAGTACAGAACAGCTGAGAAATGTCTGGCTTCAGAGTCCATTCTTTCTCACTCTAATGATCTCCCTGTTCCTAGGATATGGTGGCGCAGAATGCAGCCAAAGCTATGGCTTCCTTGTCGGGCACTCAGTACCGAGTGGGTCCTGTCGGCTCCACTATCTGTAAGTACTCCCTGAGTTTACTGGTTACTAGGAACACTTGGAGAGGATACTTGAAGCTGGAGAAGAGCCGCAAGACAGCCTTTTTTTTATGTTGTAACCTGTTTTTGTTGCTAGTGATAGGCTGAATTTATGTCAAGTCCTTGTGGTGGTAATTGTGGCAGGCAACCATCTTCATCAAACTGGGGTGGTGGTACCAGGGCGTGGAGGGGACCCCCTCACCTTCCTGTCTGTAATGAACACATGCATAGCAGGCTTGGTTTAGGAGGTCCTCCAGACAGTCATTAGCATTGAGCTGAAAAAACAAAAAAACTCTATGAAGACTCCAGACCTGACAAGGGTCTTGAGACCCATCACCTACAACTCAATCTCAGTTTCAGGAAATACCCTTGTTTTGGTTTCTCGCTGAAGTGTTTCATCTGAGCATTTCACTCTATTCCTGCTGAGATCCTTCTAGTTCCGTTATTCTGTGATCTGATCTTTAAATTTTTAGATCAGATTGAAGGATATGATTGTTTTCCAAGGCCCTAGCTACAAATGGGAAATAGGAACACAAAACATGGGGAGCTAAGCTCCTTTCAAACAAGTGCCCTTCTTCTCCCCCTCTGGCACCTCCTCTGTAAATAGTTTTCCAACAGTTGGTCTGCCCTCAAAGCCCCTGAAAACTTGCCGATATTGCTTTCCTTTTCCATACTGTAACTTGCTCTCCCGTCCTACTTACTTTGCCCTCAACTGCTGTTCTCCTCAGTCTTCCTCTTCTGCGAAGATTCTCCATCCCACCTCCTAGGTCCTCATCTGTACTCTGACCTCAGCACTCTTGTCTGTATTTCACATGCCACCAAGCTGCATAAAACACTTAGCAGGATATTGATGTTTGTGTTGCTAATTGCATCAACAAGCTAGTAATTACTCATGGTTTATCATTACTAGTTGTTGAATGGGAATACCTCTGAGAACAAACACATCAGGAGAGATTCACCACCCTCTATTTAATTAGTCAGAACTGAGCCCTATGCCAGAGAGAGCTAAAGGAACTTGGCAGGAGACTTCTGAGGAGGTCCTCTCCAAAGATCTCTGGAGGTCACCAGATTCCTGGTCTTTGGGTCTAAATGCCAGTTTAAAGAATAGCCTTTTCCTCCCATATCAAAAAACATTCTTCTTCCCAGCTGTGCCCAAAGTAAGAGATACTCATCAGATTGCTCCAACAGAATAGGAGAAAGGCTCTCCTGAGTGTTACCAAGAGACATAATATTTTCTACCTCTTTCAAGAGCCCATCTTCTGTATTTTTAATAGGCTGTGCCTGCCCTCCTTTCTTCCCCTAAATGAAATCAATTTTTGTATAAAAATACTCTAACTCTCTGGGTTAGGGTGTGTAGGATATAAATACTTGACATTTGTTCCTTCAAGTGCTGACCCTTTCCTTAGATTAATCCTTTTAGATGAATTATAATATACATTTTAGATGAATTATAAAATTTGTATATATTATTCAATTATACAAATTATTTGTATTTGTATAAATATAAATAATTCTAAAATGGATTTTCACACTCTCCTTCCTTCTTTGAGCATGTAGAAGAGATTTAAGTTCCTTTCTTCATGACTGAGTGGCCTTCTGGATGTCAGTTGTTGTATCTTGAAAGCCTTCTGTGCTATATTGGACTGTTCAATCCTTTTGCTAAACAGCCGAGCTGGTTTTGCTTCTTTAATTCTTGTGTCTGCTTTCTAGAATTTTCATGTCTCCTTCCTTAGGCCACCTTCCTCTAGCAACCCTTTCCCCTCCTCTTCAGAGATTCTGATCTACTAAGGGCTTAGAAACAAATTCTTTGAGCTTGTTTGGCTCATGGGTAGATTGTGAGTTTTAAGGATGTTCATGACAGCATTGTTTAGTTATAGAAGACTGGGAAGCACCTAAATGTTTATCAGTAGAGTACTGAATAAAAATGTATTTGGTGCATTGCTACAGTGAAATGGAAAAGGAAATGGCAATCCACTCCAGTATTTTTGCTTGGAAAATGCCATGGACAGAGGAGCCTGGCAGGCTACAGTCTATGGGGTCAGAAAGAGTCGGATATGATTAAGCAACTTCACCTCATTTACAGTGAAACATTATGCAGCCCTTAAGTGAATGAGGTGGATCTGTATGTGCTAATAGGAAATAATCTTCAATTGTTAATTGAAAAAAAGAGTGTGCACACCAGTGTTACTGGTATGTTCCCAGTTATGTTTAAAAAAAAGTAGGTAGGTAGACTTAGCAAGGACCCAAGTAAAGTGAAGTTCTTGAATCTGATCACTTTGTTCAGCAGAGGTCCTCTTGCCCTCTTCCTGAATTTAAAACCTGTTCTGAAATACTTGAACTTGCTATGTAACTTGCTGGTATCATAGTCTGTTTCTTATTCAGCATTTTTCTCAAGGTAGAGAAAATCTGTAGGAATTATACAGGAATTTCAGAGAGATTAGGAGAGCCTATTCCATAACCGTAGGGAACATGTAATTGCAGCTGAAGCAGCATCTCTGCTACTGCTGCTGCTAAGTCGCTTCATTCGTGTCCGACTCTGTGTAACCGCATAGAGGGCAGCCCATCAGGCTCCCCCGTCCCTGGGATTCTCCAGGCAAGAACACTGGAGCAGGTTGCCATTTCCTTCTCCAATGCATGAAAGTGAAAAGTGAAAGTGAAGTCGCTCAGTTGTGTCCGACTCTTAGCGACCCCATGGACTGGAGCCCACCAGGCTCCTCCATCCATGGGATTTTCCAGGCAAGAGTACTGGAGTGGGGTGCCATTGCCTTCTCCGTGAAGCAGCATCTCTAGAAAATCACAAATGGTATCATAAGAAACAACGTTCAGAAACAATGGAAAAATGAAGGGACGCATATTTTCATTTAACAGACATGTGTATATTATGGGCTTCCCTGGTAGCTTAGTTGGTAAAGAATTTGCCTGCAATGCAGGAGACTGCCACAACACAAGAGACACAGGTTCAATCCCTGGGTCAGGAAGGTCCCTTGGAGAAGGAAATGGCAGCCCACTCCAGTATTCTTGCCTGAGAAATCCCATGGACAGAGGAGCCTGGTGGGCTACAGTCCATGGGGCCACAAGAATTGCACACAACTGAGCAACTAAACCACCACCACCGTATGTTATATATGTATATATATTACATATATATATATATATATATATAAAACATTCTAACTGAACCCCAAGTAGGTTGAAGAAAGCATGGGCTTTGTCATCAGATGGATTTGAATTCCAGCCCTGCCATTTTCCATCTATATTTTCTTAGACAAAGTATTCTATTCTGAGCCTGGATTTTTTTCTCATCTGAAAAACAAGGATAGTAATACCCACCTCACTGGTTTATTAAAGATTAAATGTAAACTTACCAGTATGATGACTGGCTCATGGTAGATGTTCAACAAATGATAGCTGCTATTGACATTGCTGTTTTATTATTCAGTATCATCTACACTACACCTTTATCCAGTTTCTGCTAGAGTTTGACTGGAAGAAGCAGGAAAACAGGCCTTTTGCCTTTCCTCAGCCTTTTGACAAAGGGAAGTCCCAAGTGCTTCCTTCCCTCTGGGTTGTTAATTACCTCTTGAGATGCAAAAAGTTATCCTAAAATTTAGCAGCTTAAAACAATAAACATAAATTTTCTTATACAGTTTCTGTGTGTCAGGAACTCAAGAGCTGCCTCACTGGGTGGCTCTGGTTCAGGCACTCTCAGGAGGTTGCAGTCAAGATGTCTTCCAGGGTTACAGTCATCTAGAGGCTTAATGGGGCTGAGGGATCTGCTTCTCAGACTCACTCTGGTGCCTGCCAAGTGATTGCTAATTGTTGGCAGTGAGTTTTCCACCACATAGACCTCTTTATAAAGGTCTGCTTGAGTGTTCTTACAACGTAACAGCTGGCTCTATCAGAGCCAGTAATCGAGAGAAAGCAAGGGCAGAAGCCATATTTATGACCTAGCTTTGAAGGGCGCACACTTTCATTTCTGCAGTCAAACAGATCATGTTGGCCCTGTCCAGTGTAGGAGGGCATTACACAAGGATGTGAATACTAGGAGATAAAGATCATTGTGGCTGTGTTGGAGGCTGCCTCCCACACTCTGCAGAGATTGGCTTCCAGTGACCTGAAGGAGTCCAAACAGTGAATTGGTGACAAAATGGAAATGAGGATTTAAAATCTCTTGGATTGAGACTGGTGAAGACCTTCATGGTGCAGGACAGTCTGAGACATAGGGATCAGGTCAACATTTGTGTGTTGTAGGCCTGATGGCTTCCAGAAAGAACTATAGATCACTAAGGAACTACAGGTTGGCAGAGCTCCTAGCCCCATCCCATCTAACCCTGAAAGGAACTAGGCTTCAAAGTGTTTTCTCTTTTTGACTTAACAGATACATCTAGTGGGAACAGTGCTGACTGGGCATATGATAATGGCATCAAGTACGCATTCACTTTTGAGTTGAGAGATACTGGTTTCTATGCCTTCACTCTGCCAGCCGACCAGATTATCCCCACTGCACAGGAGACCTGGCTGGGGCTGAAGACCATCATGGAGCATGTGCAGAACAACATCTAGAAGAGAGCCTTGTTCTGTCTACATCTTATATTCCCTTGTCCACACACACACAGAGGCCATTATTAAAGAGAGCTTATTCCTTCACACGTGAGTCGGAGTCTTCTGGCTTTGTAGAGAACACAGGTCAGCCACCTGCCAGCCCCCTTCCTTGTAGTTTGTGCATTCTGGCCGTGTGCTGAGAGAAGCACTTCAGCCAGCCTGCTGTGTTTTGGTTCCGCTGTTTCACTGAGCCCTCTGTATGCCTTTCTTTCCACGTAGCTGGGTGGGCAAGCCACACTTAGGATCAACCCTTGCTGGGTGGCATGTCTCTACCTCATGTTTAGATCAAAAGGAGTGTGAGATGGTTCTCTAGTTTCATCTGATCTAGCCACACCCATGGCCTTGCTCTGGTGGGGGCCCCAAGGGAAGTGCTGTGGGAGGTAATGCTTGTCTTTTAGACTGGTCTCGCAGATGTCATAGAACTTCCTTTAACTGATCTCACTCCTTCTTGAACATATTTTTCTTTGAAAAATAAATCCCATAGGGTCATCAGTACAGGTCATCCCCTTTTTTTGTTTTTGTTCACTCTTAGTCTGAATATAAAATATAGACTCACATCTCATCACTGGGTCAAAAATTCCCAGATATTACAATTCTGATCACATTCTCCCCTTTATTATTCAGTGTAACTGGGATCCAGAAGGTGATCTGTGTCCTCATAGGTACTGCTCACTCAGAAAGCCTGGATTAAGCGCTGATCTAATCTAATAGCAGGATAGCTAAATTATCCCCATCTGTCCTGATGGGCTCACCTCTACTTTGCCTTTTGAACTTCAGAGATCTTTCTCTCACCCTGTTGGTCCTAAATTACACTTCTGGCTTGAGTAATCTTACTACACTTGCACATCCCTATTTGTTCTCTGGTGTACCTTGTGTTTCCTTCTCCTGGTTTTCATTTTTTGGTTTTGATCTTTAAAGTTGCTTTTTCTATTTTGCATCCTGGACCTTGAGTAGCAAGGTGGAGCAAAGATTCATCAGTCAGGCTCCTCTTGTTACATTCTTCCTTAGCATATACCATCTGCCTCTTTTATTTTCTCTCTCTCTTTTATTAAATTTGCTCTTTTCAAACATGTCTGTAAATCTTACCCTTCTGCCTAGGATTTGTGCAGCATCTGGTATGTCCTCATAAGCCAATAAATATTCAATATGAGTCTCCTGATCATCTTCTATTCTTTGCCTTCACCTGAATGGAACCAAGCCATGGTTTTGAATATGCAGCTCTTTATAATGTCAAAAAGTCAATTTTAATCCCTGTCCATATCACATGACATATCCTTCTCCATCAGGCTGAGGGCCCTCCAGGGTAATGTTACCTTGGTGACTGCGCTCTGGTCCTGGGTCTAGTTCTTAGTTTTTCAGCTCAGAGGCTTGATATTTTTTGTGTCTGTATTGATTAGACTTGGGGATGCTGACTCACGCCTACAGAGCTCAGATGAGGCACATGATAAAATCAGAATACAAATTTATTAATTTACATCATGGCATGTAACTGTTTAGTGGATTGGGTCCTCACGTCGGCCTGAACAGTACATTCTCTCCCTGTAGGCAAAGATACATGGGAAGCCAAATTATAATCAGAAGGTTGTTTAGTGAGCGGGGCGTCAGAGCAAGGAAAGTTAATTACAGTCTATGATTAGAATTTTTAATGGTATCCAGCTCTAATAGCATGAAACATCCAATTCTATAACCAGAGCACACCTGCCAGCCAGCTGGTCGCTTGTGCTGGCTAGTCAGGGCTGCTTCAGACCAGATAATGCCTCAGTAGATATAACATGCTTGCCTCTGTGACTTGCCTGTAACCTCTGTTTGTGGAACCCCTTGCCCACCCCCAAGACTGAAATGGTCCTTTAGATTCCTTAAGAGAAAGATTTATTGAACAAGGCATAAAAAACCTTAAAAGAATACCTGTGACTATAATAACATTAAGAGATATCATTAAAAGACACTATAAAATGAGAAAGCAAGTTGGAAATTAGAAGATAGCCATAATATTCATAATACACTCAAAAGACAAAAGACATACAGAGAACTCCTACAGATTAGTAAGAAAAGGACAAATAATCCAATAGAAAAGTGGATACAAGACATGAGCAAGCACTTCACTTAAGAAGCAGTAACAGGTATTCTGATAACATAGAAGAGATGATTGGGGCGTCCCCCATGGCTCAGCGGTAAAGAAACTGCCTGTGGTGCAGGAGCTGTAGGAGAAGCAGGTTCGATCCCTGGGTCAGGAAGATCCCCTGGAGGAGGCCATGGCAACCCACTCCAGTATTCTGGCCTGGAGATTCCCATGGACAGAGGAACTTGGCGGGCTACAGTCCAGAGGGTGGAGTTCCCTGGTGGCTCAGTGGTAAGGAATCTGCCTGCAGTGCGGGAGACATGGTTTCAATCCCTCGGTCAGGAAGATCTCCTGGAGAGGAAATGGCTGCCCACTCCAGTATTCTTGCCTGGAGAAGCCCATGGACAGAGGAACCTAGTGGGCTACAGTCCTGGGATCACAAAGAGTTGGACACAACTGAGTGACTGACACTTTCAGGAAGAGATGATTACTGATGGAAGACATATAAATCAAAACCAAAATGAAAAGCCATGTTATACTCATTCAGTTTATATAAGTCAGAAAGTTGGAGAACTTCCCTGGTGGACAGTGGTTAGGAATCTGCCTACCAAAGCAGAGGATACTAATTTGATCCCTGGTCTGGGAAGATTCCATATGGCGTGGAGCCACCAAGCCTGTGTATCACATCACTGAGCTTGTCTCTAGAACCTTCGCACTCCAACTACTGAGCCAGTGTGGTGCAACTACTGAAGTCGGGGTGCCAAAGAGCAGCCCCTGTTAGCTGAAACTCTTAGAGAAAGCTCACAAGCAGCAGTGAAGACCCAGTGCAGCCAAAAAAAAAAAAAAAAGGAAAGTTGGAGAGGAGGTAGATAACAGGATCTCTTATACCTTGTTGGTGGGTGTATGAATTAGCAAATTCACTCTGGAGAATAGTTTGGCATTATCTTCTAAATTTCACACTTCCATCCATCCCTTCCATCTCTTCCGTCCCAAGCATTGTTGTTCAGTCGCTAGGTTGTATCCAACTCTTTTCGACCACATGGACTACACCATGCCAGGCTCCCTTGCCCTTCACTGTCTCCCAGAGTTATAAACCCAAGAAATTCTTGCAGTATGTAACAGGAGACATATATGAGAATCTTCACAGCAACACTGTTCATAACAGCAAAAAACTAAAAACAACTTAAAAGTCCACCAGTGGGACAGTGGGTGAATAAATATGGTATTTTCACATACTGAAATATTTTACTACAGTCAGAACAAAATTTAGTGTGATTTCCTTTCTAGAAAGTTCCAAGTAATTGGGAGGTAAATATATATAAAATTTATATATACACATATACACACACTTATAAGGAAGACATACAAAATCTGATAAAACTATGTAAAAAGTAAGCAGTAGTAAAATAAGTCAGACAGAGAAAGACAGATACTACGTGTTACCAGTTATATGTAGAATCTGAAAAATAAAAGAGTGAATATAGCAAAAAGGAACAGACTCACAGATCTAGAGAACAAACTAGTGTTTAATAGTGGGGAGAGGTAAGGGGGGGGCAAGATAGGGGTAGGGGATTAAAAGGTACAAACGACTATGTATAAAATAAATGAGCTACAAGGCTATATATTGTCCAGCACAGGGAATATAGCACATATTTTATAATAAATATAAATGGAATATAATCTTTAAAAATTATGAATCACTTTGTTGTACACCTAAAACATACAATATTGTAAATCAGCTATAACTCAATAAAAAGGATAGGAGGGAAGCAAGATACAGTAGACACACCCAGACCCCTTTTCCTGGTCAAGAGCGCTTATCCCTAGCTACTATGAATGTTGGCTGTCAACATATCAGGCCCCATCCCTCTCTGGAGTATTGCCATTAGCCAAATGGGGGTTGCCTTACCCAGGAAACCATGCACCTGCTTTCCGTTTATCACTTCCCCAAATGGCAGTCCATCACTGACTGACTGTGGGTACAAACAGGTAGTCTTTGCTTCAAGGTAGAGTCAATGCTGTGCTTCACTGTATGCCTGAGAGCTCTGAATCCAGGCTTCAGCAGATTCCACATCCTTGCTTAGCTATTTTTCCCTCTCCATCCCTGCTTCCCAAACTCCCCTTCTCCTGAGAACTCCCTCAGTAAATCATCTAAACAAGAATCCCATCTCAGGCTCTACTTGTAGGGAAATGGAGAACCTGGGATTTTGAATGATGATTACCTTAGATCGGGAGAGGTTGGGACATGAGATAAGGGTCAAAGCCCTTTGGTGAGTTGAAGGACCTGAGCTTTTGTTTTAGGTTACCTTTTTTTTTTTTCAGGTAAAAAACCTAATTCAACAGCTAAATAACAAAAGAAGGCATGCCATTAACCAAGGATTACAATTAATCCTTAATTACAATTAATTTGTAATTACAATTGCAATCAATTTGGATTAATCACAATTAATTACTTTGGCCACCTGATATGAAGAACTGACTCACTAGAAAAGACCCTGATGCTGGGAAAGATTGAAGGCAGGAGGAGAAGGGGACAACAGAGGATGAGATGGTTGGATGGCATCACTGACTCAATGGACATGAGTTTTAGTAAGCTTTGGGAGTTGATGATGCACAGGGAAGCCTGGCATGCTGCAGTCCATGGGGTTGCAAAGAGTCAGACATGATCAAATGACTGAACTGACAATCTATTTCTAGGACTTCTCAGGTGGCTCAGTGGGTAAAGAATCTGCCAGAAATGCAGGAGACACAGGAGACATGGGTTTGATCCCTGGGTTGGGAAGATCCCCTGGAGGACGGAACGGCAACCCACTCCAATATTCTTGCCTGGAGAATCCCATGGACAGAGGAGCCTGGTAGGTTACAGTCTATAGGATTGCAAAGGGTCAGACACAACTGAGCATGCATGCATGGACCTGAAATCCATTTTTAAAAATGTTTACAAAGATACAGTTTTTTTTTAAGGTTTTACTATGCAACATACACGCAACATGCATTTATTGAGATTCTAATGTATGCCAGGGACAATTTTAGATGCTGGCAATGCAATGTTAAACAAAAAGACAAAAATCCTTTCTTGCATGGAATTTCACTGTAGTTGGAGTACAGGAAGTTCTCAAGAGAACTGTTAAATTAAAATTTTAATTTGGGAAACTTCCCTAATGGTTCAGTGGCTAAGGCTTCTTGCTTCCAGTGCAGGGGGCCTGGGTTGGTGAACTAGATCCCATGTGCTGAGACTAAGACCTTTCACAGCCAAATAAAATAAATTTTAATTTGGGTAATGAGAGATGCTATTTATAGCTGCTATCAGGAGAGTGATGGGTGGTGGTGGGGCCTCTAGATTGGAAATGTTAGAGAAGATGGCATCTGGCTTGTATAATATTATAAAATTATTCTTACCTCTCTTCCTTGTATTCTTTTATACTCTCCCAAACCACGTGAAAAATGTGGGCTAATGTTATCCACATTTTACAGGTGGAAAATCTGAAGAGCGATAAGGTTCTTGCCCAAAACAATATCTTTTGTTCCCTAAGTGAAGACCCCCCTGAAAAAGAGAAGATCTAAATCATAAACATTCATGGACACAACTTGAATTTCTGAATCACATTTCAGTTCAAAAGGCTCTCATACCTCATCAAACCAGTCTCCATGGAATTTTTCACTATTAAGGACACGGAAGAGGATAGAAAAGGGATAATCCATTGATAATGGAAAAAAAGTATTTTAAATTCTCTTTTTTGTAGTACTGGGAAGGGGCTCACTGAGCCTTTTTCAAGTCTTATACCCAGTCCTGTTGGGGACCAAAAGAAGACCTTCTGTGAAGTAAATAATAGGATGGGGTAGGGGTATAGTCCATGGCTGTGGATGCGATTAGCTACTTGAAACCAGAGCTGCTTGTTGAACTGCAGCCATCTGGGGACTTCAAGGCAGACCATATCCACTTGTCTGTGTTACACATGGCAAGGGG
The DNA here is from genome assembly GCF_014754425.2 of Oryx dammah. Lineage (NCBI taxonomy): Eukaryota > Metazoa > Chordata > Mammalia > Artiodactyla > Bovidae > Oryx > Oryx dammah. The sequence goes on from NW_024070202.1 coordinate 94,329,503, forward strand.
CAGCCAAATAGCCCAACTCCTTCACTCAGTCATGTGACCTTGGGCCATGCTATTACCTCTGGGAGCCCTAGTTTCCTTTTCTGTAAGATGAGGATAGTGACTGTATTTATAGGAACTTATGAAGAGGATTCAGTAAGCTAATGCATGAAAGTCTTCAGCACTTTACCTACAGGTGGAAGTACTCCATATGTGTTAGCTTGAATTATTATTTTCACCAAATGTTAAAAATTCATTTATGAATGAGGCATTGGCATTTTCCCTTATTAGAACCCTTATTTATTTATTTGCCACACCTCATGGCATGTGAGATCTTAGTTCCCTAACAAGGGATCAAACCATTGTGCCCTGCAGTGGAAGCACAGAGTCTTAGCCACTGGACTGCCAGGAAAGTCCCATAGAAGCCATATATTTTTTTTAGACTAATCTTAAGACTTAAAGATCTCAATAATTCACAGAAAAAGGACTGGTTGGATGTTTCCATTTTGAGTATTATTTGGGTTTTGAAATTGCGGGGTTCTTTCTCTGGGAGCTTTTCTATGTTAAACAGATATTGATGCCCTTTTCAGTAAAAGGATTAGTCAAAGGAACATGGTCTGAAACTTCCATAGGTCCAGCTTCCATGCACAGCCATGTCAAGTGTATAGGGTTACAATTGGTTTTTACAGGTGCTGCCTGCTATAAGTCTATTTTGGGTGAAGTTGAGGATATGTTCCAGTTTTGGAATGTCTTATGTAGATTGTACTTTTTTTATGTCACTATCTTCAGACTGACTATGAAGAATCATTTTTATCATTATCATCATCATCCTTATCTTTCTAGTTGATGAATTCTGGGATTTTGCCAAACCAGACAGCTTGTAAAATAAATTCTCTCTGCTGTTTGTACTGAGCCTTAAATCATGAGCACCAGCTGTTTCTTGTATTTGAAGTAAAGCTCCAGGTGTACTGGTGGCATCCAGAGAGCACAGGCAGTTTTTTCCTCCTTAGAATATACGGGTACCATGTGCAGCTGGGCAATTTGTTCCTTTAACTCAGAAAGTGAATCTCATAGTTTTTGTATTTCTTACAAAGCTGAGCTCAGCAACTAGTAAATATTTGTCGATTTGATTTGCTTTAGGGCAGCAAGTTAACAATTGCATAAGCCGTACTCTCAACAAGTTCGGGCAGCAGAAAAAGAGTACTTTTTCCAACAAATATTATCAGTGGAATTCTGGAAAATAGGAATGTATATCCCTCAGTTCGAAGAGAAACAGAACATAAATTAAACCTTCAGAGATAAGGAAGACTTGATATTAAGTTGCTTGCATTTTTGTAATGATTTATATTTTAAAAATGCTTTTATTTATACTGGATAATTAAATTATCACAACCACCTGGGGATACATGCAGGCTGGGTATTCCTGTCCCTGTTTACTGATGAGGAGTCAAAGAATTAAAGAGGTGAAGTAACCTGTCCAAACAAAAACAGATGGAAATGGTGAAGCAGATTCTCTAGGCCAGCTCTAGAAATTGTTGCTGAGAAAGCAATTTGAATGCTTTTAAAATGCACAGAGTTCCTCCAGCTCTTTTGGTCTCACAACCCTATACTACTTTCCTGACCTCTGATAGCTTTGAGTTTCTAGGTTTGCAGCGATAAGAGGGAGTTTAGGGAAGAAACAGGAGCCACATTCTCCCTCTCCAGCTACCATTGCTGGCTGATGACACCCACAATTGAGGAGCATTGTGTGGTTCCCATGGGTCTGCCCCTTGTGCTTGCATCTAACATTGTCATCAAGGGACAGTGTTTTAATTATTATGAAACATCTGGAATGGACCAAAGACACTATTTCCATACATTAGGGACTTCGTGCACTTTCATAGAGATTAGACAGCCTATGGAACCACCTACTCCCATCTTTGACTATTAGCCTCTTGAAACCTTGGATGACAAAATGACTACTGCTCTCAACAAACAGATAGATATATTCTATTTGAGTATTTAAACAACTTGACCTAACCTTCAGTTCAGTTCAGTTGCTCAGTTGTGTCCAGCTCTTTGCGACCCCATGAATTGCAGCATACCAGACCTCCCTGTGTATCACCATCTCCCGGAGTTCACTCAAACTGACAGCCATCGAGTCGGTGATGCCATCCAGCCATCTCATCCTCTGTCGTCCCCTTCTCCTCCTGCCCCCAATCCCTCCCAGCTGGTTCCAAATAGGAAAAGGAGTACATCAAGGCTGTCTACTGTCACCTTGCTTATTTAACTTATATGCAGAGTACGTCATGAGAAACGCTGGGCTGGAAGAAGCATAAGCTGGAATCAAGATTGCTGGGAGAAATATCAATAACCTCAGATATGCCGATGACACCACCCTTATGGCAGAAAGTGAAGAGGAACTAAAAGGTCTCTTTATGAAAGGGAAAGAGGAGAGTGAAAAGGTTGGCTTAAAACTCAACATTCAGAAAACGAAGATCATGGCATCTGGTCCCATCACTTCATGGGAAATTGAAGGGGAAACAGTGGAAAACAGTGTCAGACTTTATTTTTGGGGGCTCCAAAATCACTGCAGATGGTGATTGCAGCCATGAAATTAAAAGACATTTACTCCTTGGAGGGAAAGTTATGACCAACCTAGATAGCATATTGAAAAGCAGAAACATTACATTGCCTACAAAGGTCTGTCTAGTCAAGTCTATGGTTTTTCCAGTGTTCATGTATGGACATGAGAGTTGGACTGTGAAGAAAGCTGAGCACCGAAGAATTGATGCTTTTGAACTGTGGTGTTGGAGAAGACTCTTGAGAGTCCCTTGGACTGCAAGGAGATCCAACCAGTCCATTCTAAAGGAGATCAGCCCTGGGATTTCTTTGGAAGGAATGATGCTAAAGCTGAAACTCCAGTACTTTGGCCACCTCATGAGAAGAGTTGACCTAACCTTAGAAAACCATTAACTCAGATTTTGGACTCTCAAGGGCAGAGCCAAGGTTTTATTTATTTTGGGTCCATAGTACATGAGCAAAAATTGGTGACCCCTACAGCAGTGTCATTTTCACATCTGATCCACTTGGCTAATGGGCTGAGGCAGTCTCCCTTCCTTGGCTCTGAGTACCTTGCCATGGTATTTTTCTTTTCTGATGGATGTAAGAAGCCCAGAGGTCAGGGAAAGCGAAGACCTCCTGCTCTCATTTCAGCAAATCTGTATGAGAAAACTCAGAGAAGTCAGGCTCAGTGGGAAAGGAAGGATGACCTATCTCATTGTTGTGAAGTGGTATTATTTCTTTATTTAAAATTTAAAAATACATATATATTTCAATATTTTATTATTTGTTTTTGGCTGTGTCATGTCTTAGTTGAAGCATGTGGGTTCTGGAGTTGTGGTGCACAGGTTTAGTTGCCCTGCAGCATATGAGATCTTTGTTCCTCCGTGAGGGATCGTACCCACATCTCCTGCGTTGGCAGGCTGATTCCTAACCACTGGACCACTAGGGAAGTCCCTAAAGTGATATTTCTAGATACTTCTAGCAGCAGTTGGCGGTAAGCAGGTATTAACTTGCTAAGGAGGCATGTCAAAGAAGGCCCCATATCTTCTTCTCTCCCTCTTGCCCCAGGGCCACCAATAGGATAAATATCTTACAGGCATGCTTCTTTATGTCCTCCAGGCTCCTTGATCCCTGGCAGGAAGTCTAGGAGCCTTCTGTTTACTCAGGAATACAAATAAGGGACTCCTGTAGCCAGAAAGATATTTGTTCAGGCTGAAAGTGGACAAATTGCTAGGCTGGGATGCGTGCATGCTGTCTCTCCAGTTGTGTTCGACTATTTACAACCCCATGGACTATAACCTGCCAGGCTCCTCTGTCCATGGGTTTCTCCAGGCAAGAAAACTGGAGTGCGTTGCCATTCCCTTCTCCAGGGGATCTTCCTGACCCAGGGATTGAGCCCATGTCTCCTGAGACTCCTGCCTTGTAGGCAGATTGTTTACTGCTGAGGCTGGGGAAGGCCTGCTAACTAATAGCACTGGCCCTGGAAGAGGGATTTCCCCTGCTATTCTTTGCCAGGGCTGCAGGATGGGGGAGAGATATAAGTGCCAGCTCTGCGGGCTCAGAGGTCAGTGGTATCATAACCTTTGGAAATTAAACTGAAAGATTGAGAGGAGGCAGTCCAGAGATAATTTTTCATACTCCCATAGAAGGAGAAATAATAACACATTGATCAGTGTTTCCCTGGGTTGCTCAAACCTGATGGACTGTTTGCTCTAGTAGTATCAGAATTGCTCTGACACTTGAATCCTAATTTGTGGACCATTCCTCAACTATTACCACCATCCATATTTGAGCAATGTGAGATTCAGAGTAAAGCTGTTGTTTAGGATTTACTGGCCATGTATTCTAAATCTCTGTGTTTTTGTTAACACCCTGAATTGTCTGTCAAATTTTTCAAGATCTTAACACTCAAGGTGTTTCTGTGATCTTGGGAACCAAAAGGTCTCACTCTTACTGCAAAACCATCTTCCAGAGTCAAGCTGCCTTTTCCTTTCATATATGGTAAATTTCTGAACATGTATATATACAAAAGTTTACAGTAGACACATATTATAGTGATAACCTTTCTGACCCAGGGATCGAACCCGGGTTTCCCGCATTGCGGGCAGATGATTTACCGTCTGAGCCACCAGGGAATCCTGGTCTCCTGCATTGCGGGCAGATGATTTACCGTCTGAGCTACGAGGAATCCCAGTAACCTTTCTACTCAGAGTCAAATGACAGCATTAGGCTATATCCAGGAGCTTGTCAGAAGCAGAATCCCTGGCTCCACTCCAGACCTACTGAATCAGAGTCTGCATTGAACATGATTCTCAAGTAATTCACATGCCCAATAAACTTTGAGAATCACTGAGCTAAAAATATATTTACTAACTATACCTCACCTCAGCATCTTTTAGACAGGTGTTCTCCACCCTGGTTGTACATTAGAATCACCCAGGGGTTCTGCAAACTACTGATGGCTTGGGTTCCACCTCAGGCCAATTGAAACAGAATCTATGAGCTTTGGCTTATAAAGATCTCAGCTGATACTCATGGACAACCAAGGCTGAGAGCACTTTAAAATTTCAGCTGCACCATGCAACTTGCAGGAATCTTAGTTCCCTGACCAGAGATCGAACCCAGAACCACAGTAATGAAAGCACCGAGTCCTAACCATTGAGCAACCAGGGAATTCTCCCTGAGGAAACTGTTTTGAACACAATTTCCAGTGCAATTTTCACAATGTTTTATACATGGATAAATTCTCCATGGATCTCTTATCTGTCTGCACATCCAGCTGATCTTTTCAAGGATGTTAGAACAGTAAATAGCTCTGGAGGATGGAGATAATGTTCCTTCTGGAGTGAAGGAAACAGTTGTTTACTGTTGAGTATAGTAGAATAATCAGCATATTCAAACTGCATAAAAATAAAGACAAAAAAATCTTGAAAGCAAGAATGGGGAAAATGACCTTACTACTTACAGAGCAACAAGCATAAGAATTACAGTGAAATTGTCAGAAACTGTGAAAGCAAGGGGAGTGTGGAGTGAAATATTTAAAATTTTAAAGAAATTAAGACAAACAGGATTCCTACCCAGTGAGATTATCCTTCAGGACTGAAAGAGACTCAAAAAGGCTATACCGTCTTGAGAAAAGGACACAGCTGGAGATATCCTGCTCCCTGATGACAAACTATACTACAAAGATCTAATAATAAAACAATATGGTACTGGCAAACACAGACCCACAGACCAATGGAACAGAAATGAGAGCTCAGAAATAAACCTATATGTGTAAGGACAATTTATGACAAAGGAACAAAGAACATACAGTGGAAAAAGGATAGTCTCTTCAATAAGTAGTGTTGGGAAAACTAGATGGTCACATGAAAAAGAATGAAGAATGAAACAGTGGTCTCACTGTCTTACACTGTACACAAAAGTTGACTCAAAATGGATTAAAGACTTGAATGTAAGACCTAAAACCACAGAAGTGCTAGAAGAAAACGTAGGTGGTTCCTGGTGGCTCAGATGGTAAAGAATCTGCCTGCAATGCCAGAGACCCGATTTCGATTCCTGAGTCCAGAAGTTCCCCTGGAGAAGGGAATGGCAACCCACTCCAGTATTCTTGCTGGTAGAATCCCATGGACAGAGGAGCCTGACTGGCTACACAGTTCATAGGGTCACAGAGAGTTAGAAACGACTGACTGAGTAACACTTAACACTCAGCCTCAAAGAACTCATATAATTCAACAAAATACAAGCAACTTTGATTAAAAAATTGGCACAGGACCTGAATAGACATTTTTTTGAAGAAGGCACACAGATGGGCAACACGCATGAGTAGATGTTCAGCATCACTAATTATTAGGGAAATGCAAATCAAAACCACAATGAGAGATCATCTCCTATCTATTAGAATGGCTATGATTGAAAAGACAGGAAATAACAAATGTTGCAGAAGGTGTGGAGAAAAGGAAATCCTCATATACTGCTGGTGGGACTATAAATTGGTACAGCCACCATGAAAAGCAACATGGAGGTTTCTAAAAATATTAAGACTGGAATTACCATTTGACCCAGCTATTTCACTTCTGTGTATTTATTTTAGAGAACATGAAAACATTAACTCAAAAAGATACATGCAACTCTATATTCATTACAGCATTATTTACAGTACCCGACATAAGGAAACAACCTAAGTGTCCGTTGATGGATGCATGGATAAAGAAGATGTGTGTATACAAAATAGAATACACTCAGACATAAAAAAGAGAAATCTTGCCATTTGCAACAACATAGATAGATATTATGAAATAAATGAACTAAGCCAGAGAAAGATAGATACCATATGATTTCACTCATATATTGTATCTGAAAAATAAATGAACAAATAAAACAAAGATAAACTCATAGAAACAGAGATCAGATTAGGGGCTGCCAGAGGGGGAGGGAGTTGAGAGGTGGGTAAAATAGAGGGAATGGGGTCAACTGTATGGTGATGAATGGTAACTAGATTTGTGATATTTATTTTATGGTATATACAGATGTTGAATTATAATGCTGTACACCTGAAACTTATACAGGAATTAAATTGTTTAGTCACTAAGTCGTGTCTGACTCTTGCCTACCTATGGACTGTAGCCTGCTAAGCTCCTTTGTCCATGGGATTCTCCATGCAAGAATACTGGAGTGGGTTGTCATTTCCTTCTTCAGGATAATAATGAAATATCAACATTTAAAAAAAGAGTGAGGGGATGACAAGCAGAGAGGCAAAAAAAAAAAAAAAACAAAACCAGGAAGGGGACTTCCCTTTAGGTCCAGTGGATAAGACTCTGAGTTCCCAGTTCAGGGGCACTGGTTCAGTTCCTGGTTGGAGAACTAAGATCCTGCATGCCATGCACAGCCTGGCCTAAGACATTAAATAATAAAGATGAAAATTTCTTTAAAAAAGAGTGAAGAAGAAATACTTTTTCAGACAAACAAAATCTGAGGCAATTCATTGCAGCATGCCGGCTCTGGAAAAAATATTTTTTTAAGTTTTTCAGGGAGTAGGAAAATGACATAGGTCAAAACATTGTATCTATATAAAGAAAGTGAGAGGAATAAAAGAAGGTAAAATAAAATATTTTATTTTTCTTACTCTTAAAGTCATCTAAAAGATAACTTTAAAAATAGTAACAATTAGATTACAGTTTATGGATATGTGAAATATACTATATTTCAGCAATGTTATATGGGGCAAGAGGAAGAAACTGAAAATATTCTAAAGTACCCATACCACATGTGAAGCCGTCTTGTTTGAAGGCAGACATAGAATAATTAAAAGTGTACATTGCAAATTCTAGGGCAATTACTAAAATAATTTTTAAAAGAAGCATTCTTGATAACACCAAGGGAGAGAATAAAGTGGAATTCTTTGAAGAAAGAAAGTCGCTCAGTCGTGTTTGACTCTTTGCGACCCCATGGCCTATAGCCTACCTGGCTTCTCCATCCATGGGATTTTCCAGGCAAGAATACTGGAATGGGTTGCCATTTCCTTCTCCCGGAGATCTTCCCGAACCAGGGATTGAACCCAGGTAAGAGTTGGATTATAAAGAAAGCTGCGTGCTGAAGAATTGATGCTTTTGAACTGTGGTGTTGGAGAAGACTCTTGAGGGTCCCTTGGACTGCAAGGAGATCAAACCAGTCCATCCTAAAGGAGATTAGTGCTGGGTGTTCACTGGAAGGACTGATGTTGAAGCTGAAACTCCAATACTTTGGCTACTTTGGCTGACTCATTTGAAAAGACCCTGATGCTGGGAAAGATTGAGGGCAGGAAGAGAAGGGGACGACAGAGGATGAGATGGTTGGATGGCATCACCGACTCAATGGACATGGGTTTGGGTGAATTCTGGGAAGTGGTGATGGACAGGGAGGCCTGGTGTGCTGTGGTTCATGGGGTCGCAAAGAGTCGGACATGACTGAGCGACTGAACTGAACTGAACTCCTGCGTTGTAGGCAGACACTTTATCGTCTGAGCCACCAGGATAGTTCTTTGAAAGGCTCAATTAAAACAAGAGAAGGTGAGACTTCTCTGGTGGTCCAGTGGTGGGTGATCCTAATACAAGAGTTAGATCCCACGTGCCATAACAAAGAGTTTACGTGCCACTACTAAAGATCTTGCAGGATGCAACTAAGACCCAGGACAGCCAAATAAATAAATATATATATATATTTAAAAACAGAGAAGGCAGGTAAAAAGGGGAACAAAAGAAACGAAAACAAGTATAACAAATAGAAAACGGTTATAATCATGGTAGATATCACTACAACTATGTTGTTGTTGTTCAGTTGCTCAGTTGTGTCCTACTCTTTGTAACCCCATGGACTGCAGCAAGCCAGGCTTCCTTGTCCTTCACCGTCTCCTGGAGTTTGCTCAAACTCACGTCCATTGAGTCGATGATGCTATCCAACCATCTCACTCATCCTCTGTCACCCCTTTCTCTTCCTGCCCTCAATCTTTCCCAGCATCAGGGTCTTTTCGATTGAGTCAGCTCTTCTCATCAGGTGTCCAAAGTATTGGAGCTTCAGCTTCAGCATCAGTCCTTCCGAGGAATATTCAGGGTTGATTTCCTTTAGGATTGAATGGTTTGATCTCCTTGCTGTCCAAGGGACTCTCAAGAGCCTTCTCCAATATCACAGTTCAAAGCATCAATTCTTCGGCAGTCAGCCTTCCTTAGGGTACAACACTCACATCCATACATGACTACAGGAAAAATCATAGCTTTGACTATATGGACCTTTGTTGGCAAAGTGATGTGTCTGCTTTTTAATATGTTGTCTGGATTTGTGATAGCTTTTCTTACAAGGAGTGAGTGTCTTTTAATTTCATGGCTGCAGTCACTGCAGTGACTTTGGAGCCCAAGAAAACAAAGTCTGTCACTGTTTCCATTGTCTCCCCATCTCTTTGCCATGAAGTGATGGGACCAGATGCCACGATCTTAGTTTTTTTAATGTTGAGTTTTAAGCCAGCTTTTTCACTCCCCCTTTCACCTTCATCAAGAGGCTCTTTAGTTCCTTTTCTCTTTCTGCCATAAGGGTGGTTGTTATCTGCATATCTGAGGTTGTTGATATTTATGCTGGCAATCTTGATTCCAGTTTGTGATTCATCCAGTTATATCAGTAATAGTTCATTCCAATGATAGTTCGAGTAATATTGCCTCCAACTATATCAGTAATAAATTTAAATGTGAATAGTCTAATACATCAGTTGAAAGGCCAAAATTGTCAACTGGATAAAGAAGATCGAACTTTTAAGTTACCTGCAAGAACCCCCCTTTAAATATAAAGGTTCAGATATGTTAAAAGTATAGTGATGGAGAAGCTATTCCATGTTAACACTAGTTAAAGTTGTAGTAGCTGTCTTAATTACAGACAAAGCGGACTTCAGAAAAAGGAAACTTATCAGGATTAAAGAGGGGCATTATATAACAATAAATAATTTAACTTTCCAAGACTATATAATAGTTCTTAGCATGTTTGCACTTGCTGCTGCTGCTAAGTCACTTCAGTCGTGTCCGACTCTGTGCGACCCCATAGTCGGCAGCCCACCAGGCTTCCCCGTCCCTGGGATTCTCCAGGCAAGAACACTGGAGTGGGTTGCCATCTCCTTCTCCAATGCATGAAAGTGAAAAGTGAAAGTGAAGTCGCTCAGTCGTGTCCGACCCTCAGCGACCCCATGGACTGCAGCCTTCCAGGCTCCTCTGTCCATGGGATTTTCCAGGCAAGAGTACTGGAGAGGGGTGCCATTGCCTTCTCCCTTAACAGTGTTATAATTAATGAGACAAAAACTATAAAACTGCAAGGAGAAATAGAAAAATCTGTTATCTGGTTGGGAATTTCAAAACTCTTCTTTCAGTAATTTTTAGGTTAACCAGGCAGAAAATCAGAAAGAATATGATTGACCTAAACAGCACCATCAGTTGACTTGATCTAATTGACATTTATGGAACACTTCATCCAACAACAATGGGATACACATTCTTCCTAAGCGCTCATGAACTTTCACTAAGATAAGCCACATTCTGGGTCATATACACAAAAAAATCTCGTGAATTACCTGGTGGTCCTGTGGCGAGGACTCCATGTTCTCACTGCCAAGAACAGAGGTTCAATCCTGGATCAGGGAACTAAGATCCTGCAAACCATGGTATGACCAGAAAATTTTAAAAAAACTTTAAAAATTAAAAAAACTAGAAATCATAGATTTCAGGTTCCCTACACTCAGGGTTCCTCTCCTATAATTTGATGTATTGCCTGGGCAGATGTCACTTGACTCTCTTTGTAGAAAACAGGGCTCAGGGAATTGGCACAAGTGCTGATATTACCCTCAGTAATAAAATCCTCTGTGACCCAGGGTTTTGTGTCTTTTGCTGGTGTCCATGAAACAGTGGCAAGCCAAGTTAATTTGAAGTTGGGATAAAAATTTGGCCTTTCAGTGTCCTTGACAACATCTTTTATAGTTTTAATCTTTTCCTGTCCAAATCAATACCTAGCTACCTGGGTTTTGCAGTGAGTGTCCAAGTGAGGCTATTTGTTTCCAGAATGTTTATTTCCATTCATGTTTATCTCAGTTGCATCAAGTTTATCTCCACTGTTTAATCATTGGCACTACAATTTTCAGTTTGTTATTTTCCATTTTTACAAAATGTGGGCAAAATGTACAAATGACGCCATTTGGATGAAATCAGGTAAGGTGAGGAACTAAATTGCAGGCACCACCCCCACCCCCCAGCAACTCCTTCTGTTGCAAAAGAGGCTGAATTCAGCACATACAGGAAGTGTTACTGTGCAGTTGGTGTAAGTCAAGGAGAGCATGATCCTTGACCACAGACAGTCCTTCAAGGTTCATGAAGTAAACACCGACCCAGAAGTAGTCTTAAAAGTCTTGATCCCAAGGCCTGCCTTAGGGGAAGATGGTTCTAGTGCTACACGACAAAAAGGAGCAGTGAAGATTCAATATCTTGACCACACATTGGATTCCAAAGGCAGAACCTTGTTGATGTGTGCGATGCTATGCTAAGTCACTTCAGTCATGTCCAACTCTGTGTGACCCCATGGACTGTAGTCTGCCACAATCCTCTGTCCATGGAATTTTCCAGGCAAGAATATTGGAGTGGGTTGCCATGCCCTTCCCCAAGGAATCTTCCCAACTCAGGGATCAAACTCGTGTCTCTTAGGTCCAGCTTTGGCAGGTGAGTTCTTTACCACTAGTGCCACCTGGGAAGCCCGAACCTTGCTCATAGCAGTGCTCAGATAGCTTTCCCCCTCTCATAAAATGTTGATTTCAAAAACAGGGAGAAAAAAAACAACAAAAAAACAGGGAAATCCTCTAGTATCTGTCAACATTGATTTAAATAAATTTTAATTTAAAAAAACCTCAACACTATGTTAGAAAAGAGGTACTCATAGAAATAAAGGCAGGACAGTGTGAGATTTTTCAAAATCAATTAGTGCCAGATCATTAGGCCAGCATTCTTCAGATTTTTTTACCCTGCTCTCCTACAGTTAAAAAGTTTTTAGTACATCACACCCAATATAATTAGATATCTATAAATTCTGTATACATACCATTGTATTATCATGTATTTTATAAAACACAAAAATTGAAATAAAAAGTATGAGATAAAAATACACTGGAAGTCATTAATTTCTTCCTTTCTCCCCAGTAGGAGTGAATGCCTAGCTTTGGAAATCATTGGCTTTGATTGAAGAAGGCTTCTATAGCTTTGGAAATCATTGGCTTTGATTGAAGAAGGCTTCTATAGCTTTGGAAATCATTGGCTTTGATTGAAGAAGGGTTCTAACGCACATCTCTGATTTCCCTTGAGCTTTCTAATAGCTTCTAATAGTCTTGTAAATGAATTCTTGCCTCTTCAACCACACCAGGGGGTGGGCAAACTACAGCCGGCAGGCCAAATCTAGTTCTACTTAGTTTTGTACAGCCCCAAAACTTTTTTAGAGTTTTAAATATGAGAAAGACTATTCAGTGAGAATAGTTACTCTGTCTTGCCTCATGCCCTCCCCCACCCCTCCCCGCCCTGCCAAAGACTGAAATGTTCACTATTTGGTCCTGCTGGCCCGCAGATAGGGAAGATGTCTGGTCACCTTGCCTTTCTTCCACACAGTAGGGTCTTCAGCCGCTCCTCCCAGGGCTACATAGAGGGCTCCCCGGCTGTAGGCGTGGTCCCTGGCTGCAGATGCCTTTCCTCCAAAGAGTAGGAAGTGGGTTCTTGGGTGGTGGCTGCCAACCCTCTGCCTCACTGGGGAGCAAGCTCTTGTCCTGTGATCTGGGACACCTCATCATCATTTGCTGGGTGGTCCTGCTGTGGCCAGACCCTCAGCCACAGTGTGGTGAGACCTGTGGACTGAGGGCCAGAGAATGTCACTGGGCAAACCCTCTGCCCTTCAGGGACTGAGTGGAGGTGGAATAGAGCTGGGGTCTCCCCATTAGGTGGCTGAACTGGTAAGGCAGAGGGAGGGTGTACTGCAATGGGGAGGAGGCCAGCTGGGTGCCTAAGTGGAGGCAGCTGTGCGGCAGAGGATGACCCGAGAGCCTGTCATTAACTGCTGGACCTAGGTTTGGGGATGGACACCAGTTCTGGGGGAAGGGAAGGCAAGACCCTGATATCCAAGGATTATACTCAAGTATGATACCATGTGAGGTCTCTGACTGTGCATGATAAGAAAGGAGTCCAGTAACTAAAAGTGGGGAGCAGAACAGAGCAAAGATTTAGGTTCTGAGCTTGTGGATGCAGAGCTGGTAGATGCAGGCAAGGACAAAAGCCGAGAAAGAAGGGTTTGTTTTCCTAGGCTTTGGGCAGTTGGTAGAATGAGTGGATCAACATAATCAATCAATAAGTAGGTCCTGGGCAGTGCCTGGGCTGTATGCAGATGTCCTGGGGTCATACAGATGGAAGACACAGCCCCAGCCCACGATGAGCTTGTCTCGTATTAGACAGATTCTTGTGAAGAATTAGAATTTATATGGTGTGTGATGATAGAGGGAGGCATGAGGTATGATTGGAGATATGGTTGGTCAGCTACAGCTTCCCTTGTGGGGATGATCCCAGTGTGGGATTTTTCAATAATAAAGTTGATTTAGAAGCTCTAGGCTAGAGCAGCCTTAACCCACTGTATGGTGGGTCATTGTTTTCTTGGATTTTCAGTTCTCAATTTCCTTTGAAAGCACCTGTTTGGCATATTTCTGAAAGGTGGGATAAGCCTGTTTTGTGTTAATTAAATCACATTTTGAGTGTCCTGGGGGAGTTATATTAAGAGACTGTAGTAAATCCTCTTGTTAGTCAAAGAATCCTTTTGTACTGTGAATAATGATACTCGAGTTTTTCTGTTTTTTAAGATTACTTTTGATGTATTTATTTCCATTAAGCACCCGAGGAATTTTGGAAATTAAACATAATTTAGTTTGTGAGTTTTATGTTGGAGCACCTCATGTGGTCTCTGGAGATTCTTAGGGAGGTCTCTAACCAGGAGTGGGAATTAATAGTTTTAATGAAGAAAAGATCCGGGGCAAGAATCAGATTTCCTCCAGCCTCTTCACCCTGCCTTGGATGGTTAACTCCTTCATACTCTGCCTAACTTAGCTCAAATTCCAGTCTCTCTCTTTTTTTGTTTTGAGAGCTTAAATTTTTTTGTGTGTGGTAAAATATGCATAACATAAAATTTACCACTTTAATCATTTTTAAGTGTATGGTTTATTTGCATTTAGTACATTCACATGTTGTACAACCATCAGCACCATCCATTTCCAGAACTTGTCATCTTCCCCAACTGAAACTCTGAACCCATTAACCACTAACCCCTGTGATCCTTTATCCCCACTAGCCCTCAGTAACCACCATTCTACTGTCATTATGCATTTGACTATTCTAGGTATCAAATGCCACTTCCAAAACTTCATTTTTACTTAAATCAATTTTACAGCGCATGGTTTAAAGAGTCAAGTAGTTCTATAAAGACTTGTAAAAAGCAGCTAAGTCCCGCTCCCCTTTCCTTCTTCCCATGTCTTGCTCTCCAGCAACAACCAAATTGAATTCTTTTAACCTTGACATTCACATCCATAAACCTTGATGTGGTGTTTATATTGCTACTTCTTGCTTTTTTAAGTTTTAGGCATTTTCTATTGATGTCTCACTATGAAAAATAAGAATTTAGCTTTCCCATATTACCTTTAAAATAGGTTTTACTATGAAGTATATGTACAAGAGCCTGTGTAAAACTTTCATTGCCTGTTAAAATTAACTCTTTTACCCACCATTCAGCATTAACAAGAACAAACACACCTTAGAAGCCTCTTTGCACTCCCTTCCCTTCCCCAGATGAAACCACAAATCCATGATAATAATTTCCTTCCTTTTCCTTGTAATATCAGCTGTGCACATATTCCTGGACAATGTATTGTTCTGTCTTACCTGTCTGAACATATATAATGGAAACATACAGTGCATGTTCCAATTTGGCATCTTTCACTCAACATCGCTGTTTTGAGGTTTGTCTGCTGGATGCATGTAGCTGTACTTGGTTCATTTTCTCTCCTCTGTTGTATTATAGCTACGTCTCCATTTTAGAAATACAATCTTGGCCGTAAATCTTGCTGCACAGGCACAAGAGTTTCTTCGTGGCGTATAGCTGGGTGTGGAACTGTTCGGGTGTAGGATATGCGGCTTTACTAGGTAACAACGGTGTTCTGAAGTGATTTCACCACGTTAAAGCTCCACCAGGAGTGATGAGAGGTGCTCTTGCCCTCAACTCCTGGTATTGACTGACGTTTAACTCTTTGACAATTTGGTGGTATGATATGGTAATTTCATTGTGGTTTTAATTTTCTTTTCCCTGATTACTAAGTATAATTTTCATATGTTTATAGATCATTTGTGAGTCTTCTTTTGAGAAATGGATTTTTGTGTTCTTTGCCCATTAAAAAATGATTCACAGATGTTCTTTTTATATCGTGGATATTGTTTTCCAGTTTTATGTATTACCAAAAAATCCTCTCAGGTTGAGGCTTATTTTCTATTCTCTGTTGCAAAGCTCTTAATTATAATCTGGTTGATTTTACTCATTTTTTCCCTTTATGGGAAACTTTATAGTTATGTTATTTTTTGCCTTTCACATCTTATTTAGAAAAATTATTACCTATTCCAATGTCATAAAATATTGTTTATGTTGTCTTCTGAGCGTGTTTTAATTTGTCTTTTACATTTAAGTGTTTTAATCTACCTGGAACTGATTTTTGTCTGTGGTAGGACTGAGATTTAATGCCATTTTCCTCATATAGATCTATGGTGGTCTCAGCAACATTTACTGAATAGTCTTTCTGTTCCACAATGATGTGCAGTGCCAAGTCTGCAAAAAAACAAAGTTTCCAAATATGCTTGGGTTTGTTTCTGTTATGTTCTGTTTATCTGTGCCAATACCATGCCATCTCAATTACTATAGTTTTGTGTTATTTTTACGTTTTTGCTTATCTCTTTGTTTTTGGCTGTGCTGGGGCTCCATTGCTGTGCGGGCCTTTCTCTAGCTGTGGCGGGCGGGTCTGCTCTCTGGTTGCGGTGCTCTGGCTTCTCCTCGCAGCGGCGTCTTGTTGCAGAGCACAGGCTCTTGGGCACATGGGCTTCCGTAGTCGCAGTTCTCAGGCTCTAGAGCAGAGTTTCCGGAGAAGACGATGGCACCCCACTCCAGTGCTCTTGCCTGGAGAATCCCATGGACGGAGGAGCCTGGTAGGCTGCAGTCCATGGGGTCGTGAAGAGTCGGACACGACTGAGCTACTTCACTTTCACTTTTCACTTTCATGCATTGGAGAAGGAAATGGCAACCCACTCCAGCGTTCTTGCCTGGAGAATCCCAGGGACAGCAGAGCCTGGTGGGCTGCCGTCTAGGGGGTTGCACAGAGTCGGACACGACTGAAGCGACTTAGCAGCAGCAGCAGAGCAGAGTGTCATATAGTTTTATAATATGTACTAGTGTCTGATATAGAAAGTTCTAATTAGTTCTCCAGGATTGGCCTGACTCTTCTTATGGCCTTTATTTTTTCATATACATTTACATCCGCTTATGAAGTTGTATGGGCTGTTGGGTTTTTGATTGGAATTATATTGAATCTCTAAATCTATTTGGGAAGAATGTAATTTTCCCAAATTACATTCCCAAATTTGGGAAGAATTGAAATCCTTATCCTACGATAATGTATATCTTCAGATTTATTTCGAATTTTAGCATTTTTCAGTAAAGCTTTATAATTATCTTCAGGGAGGATTGCACATTATTTGCTTGAATAATTCCTAAATATTTTTATATGTTAAAAATTCTTGGGAAATTGAAAGTAGTAGTGACCCTCTTCGGAGAAGGCAATGGCAACCCCCTCCAGTACTCTTGCCTGGAAAATCCCGTGGATGGAGGAGCCTGGTAGGCTGCAGTCCATGGAGTCTCGAAGAGTCAGATACGACTGAGCGACTTCACTTTCACTTTTCACTTTCATGCATTGGAGACGGAAATGGCAACCCACTCCAGCATTCTTGCCTGGAGAATCTCAGGGACAAGGGAGCCTGGTGGGCTGCCATCTATGGGGTCTCACAGAGTCGGACATGACTGAAGCGACTTAGCAGCAGCAGCAGTGACCGTCTTGTTTCTGATAATGCCTTTTGCCTTGATGTTTATTTTTATCTTATGTTAATAAACCTACAGATATTTTCTTTTGGTTAACATTTACCTGACATATCTTTTTTCCCCCACTTTTGACTTTTAGTTTCTTTAGTTCTTATGCTTTAAGCATAGCTCGTGTGAACACATAGCTAGGTTAAAAAAATCTATTCTGATAATTTTTGTCTTGTACTATAGAGTTAAAATCATTTAAATTTAAACTGAAATATATATTTAGGTAAGTTTCTTCTTTTTATGCTCTCTTTGTCCTACTTTTACCCCCTGCCTTTTTAACTTTCCTTTCTCATTTTTTGATTTATTTTTCCCCCAGTATTTTATTTCATCTTTACCCTTTCTACCTGTTTGGAAGTTACTGCTTTAGCAAATTGAACATACATACTTAATCTACGTCTAGAAAATTATCACTATCTACCCTTTCTTCCAACAGGGGTTCATGTTTGGGAACGCATGTACACCTGTGGTGGATTCATGTCAATCTATGCCAAAACCAATACAGAATTGTAAAGTAAAAATTAAAAATAAATAAATAAATAAATTAAAAAAAAAAAAAACACTTAAACACTAACTCTGATTATCTACTTGCAAGTAACTTGCTTTATTGTGCAGGATTTAAAGTATTGATGTTAAGCAATCCAGAGAAAAGTATTTTCCAAGAATTCTTAACAATAAGTAAGCCTCTACGTGAGTCTGTGATCTAAATTTATGCTAACTATGCTGTCCAAAATAACTCAAGCAAATAATTTAGAGTGATCTCAGGTTGGTAGTGCCCCCCACCACCACCCCGTCCCCCCCACCACCGGCATCTCATAAAAGTAAATACAAATCCTCTCTGGAGGAACTCAACGTCAATCTAGGCCTCAGAGGAATTCCACAGATAAAGGTCCAGAGAAAATGATTGACTCACAGATAAATGGCACAAGAAAACAATGCACTTTGAATAAGAACCAGCAGAAATAATATGCAGTAGACATAGACTTACAGTCTTCAGATACTGCAGTTACCTGACACAGAGTCTAAAATTACTAAATTTTATAAGTTTAAAAAAACAAATAAGAGGTTCTAAAATAGATAATAATTGCAAGTCTTTGGGGCTCAAAAAGAATCAAATAAAAATTCCAAAAAATGAAAAAGGAATACCATATTGTGTTGACTATAAAATAAGATTGTAAGCTGCAGCATAATTTTGTGGGCCATCAAAAACACTGCCAGTTATCATTCAAGATGCCACTGATTATAAGATGCCCCTGGACTGCAGGGGTGTTTAAATCTGAGAGAAAAGTTGTTTCAGAATTGATGAACTATATAAATTGAAAGTTAAAAATCTAGCAGATTGATTAAATTACAGATTAAGCTCAGCTGATGAGAGAATCAGTTAACTGGACTAAAGAAACGGTATTCAATGTTAGTAAATTATCCAGATTGTAGCCCAGCGAGACAATGAAATAGAAATATGATAGAAAGACTACATCTTAGAGGATATAATGAGAGCACAAAACATATACCTAATAAAATTCCAGAAGGTAATAAAGAGATTGGGTAAAAGCCAATGTTAAAAAGTATAATGACTGAAAAATTTATGAGAATAGTGGAAAGATAGCTATCCCCAGATACAGGAATCCAATCTCAAGCAGGATAAACCAAAAGAAACTTGTACCTAGACACATTATGTGTATCTGAAGAATACATTAAAACTGCAGAACATCAAAGACAAAGAGGTCTTCAAAGCAACCAAAGGTAAGATCACATACTAAAGAACAGTAAATAGACTAATTTATTACCTTTTAACTGTGAAAGTAGAAGCTAGAAGACTGGGGGATAATGTTTTCAATGTGTTGAGAGAAAAACAATCAACCTAGAATTTATACTCGGTGAGACTCTTTCAAGAATTAAAGCAAATAAAGAATTTTCAAACAAAAACAGCTTTTTTTTTTTTCACTGAAGTAAACATTTAAATATATACTTCAAGTAGGAGGAAAATGACCCTAGATACAAGGTATATTCTTCTAAGGAGGAAGATCAAGAACTCTATAGAGTTGAAAGACCTCTACTCGTCATGGGAAAAGTTTGCTTACCTCTCATGGGTCTTGCTTTTACTTCTTTTGGGATCTGTGGATTCTTACTTTCATGCCAACCCAGTGAGGCATTGTATTAAAAATATTTTATCTAGCATTTTACTTATTTCATTTGGGCAGGATTGGTCAGGTATATGACAGGAGGTGAAAGTCCTTCTAACAACCTCTTTAGAGTAACTCTCCCTGCGTCTTCAGTCTATATGGAATCTATGTTACCTGTCCTTCTGGCACATTGTACCTTCCCCTTGTAACACATGCTGCTGCTGCTGCTAAGTCGCTTCAGTCGTGTCCAACTCTGTGTGACCACATAGACGGCAGCCCACCAGGCTCCCCCATCCCTGGGATTCTCTAGGCAAGAATACTGGAGTGGGTTGCCATTTCCTTCTCCAGTGCATGAAAGTGAAAAGTGAAAGTGAAGTCGCTCAGTCGTGTCCGACTCTTTGCGACCCCATGGACTGCAGCCTACCAGGCTCCTCCATCCATGGGATTTTCCAGGAAGAGTACTGGAGTGGGGTGCCATCGCCTTCTCCCTTGTAACACATACATCAGCTATGTTTTCACATTTATTTGTATGCTCTTTCAATTGTCTACTTACCCCAGTAGAAACCTAAGGGCCAGATCTGTATCACTCTATTTCCACACCTTAGCAAGTGCTTGGCCCATAGTAGGTCTTCAGTAAGTATCTACTGAGTAAATAGTGGCTACTTAATTAGACATTATCTAATGTCTAACTAATGTCTACAAATAAAAATTAATTAATGAGTAATTAATTTTGAGTGAGAAGCCGATGTTAGGTATTAAACACAGCTGTGTGTGTCTGCTTCAGATCCAGCCATGGAGTCAGTACTTAGGGCTGGTGAATTCCCACAGAACTGTGCTGTCTTATAATACGGCACTCATTAGCCACGTGTGGCCATTTAAATTATTTAAATCAACTAAAGCTAATTAAAAATTGAAATTCCTCAGTCATGCTAGCCACTGGTGGTTATCCTATTGGATACTGCAGACGTAGAACATTTCCATTATCACAGAAAGTTCTATTGCATGTGCTGCCGTAGAATTCTCAAGCATTCTTCTTAACTGTGCCTCTGTCTCTCTTTTGCTCTTGCTCTCGATCTCTCTCTGTCTCTTTCCCCACCCCTAAAGCAAGTGCAGGGGTTGTCTTATTATTAGTGACTTATAATGATGCTTTTGAACAAGAAGATGCTGGGTACTTTGGGTGACTAGTACCATCCCACTGTTTTTCTTTTAAATTCCTGAGCTATTGTTTACTAGTATATTCTTTTATTCCAAATTTCTACTGACGCTGAATGTTACTTGAGTAGAAAGCCTAATTGCTCTCTTTTCTAGGTCCTTAAACTCTTTGCTAATGTTTCAGTCTGAGAGTTCTCAAAGCCAGGGTTCTAGGAGAGTTTGGCATGTCTGAACAGCTGAACTGCAAGATAATGGAGTAGGTCCGGCGGGGTGTGGGAGCAGGGCATTCTCTCAATAAAAGAGCTCTCCTCTCTGCACACATGGCCGGTTAATTGGCCATTCTGGGAAAGCATGGATGGGGAGGGGGGCTTCTGAGAATCGCCGGTGACAGTTAAGTGGCCTTTTGTTGACGTCCTCTGCTGAACAACTTTGTTGGATTTAGTCTCTGCCTTTCCTCACCTCCTGCAGATTTTCTGTTAGATTCATCATTTACCATTCAGGCATCATCTTTCACTTTCTCCTTCCAATATGACTGCTTTGTATGCTGGACTCTGCTTTATTCATACTGTTCCCAGACCATAAAGGGGGCTGTGTGGGGCTTCAGCAGACTGAGAAATTGACTCTGCTCTCTGTTGAGAACTGTAATAATGACTGCAGTGACCTTCATGTCTAGCAGAAAATGCACTACCTCTCCAGGCATAATGGTGACCACCTGAAGACAGCGAAAAGGGACCCTTCACTGAATTCCTTCTCATAGAATAGACATTTCCTTTGTTCCTCGCTCCATTTTCTTCTCTCCCCTTCTCTCCACTGCAGCTAGAGTCCTGACCTAAGATGCAGCTGTGACTAAGAGCTAATGCTTTGAGATAATAAGACATTCTATTTTGCAGGCTTTGCCAAGCCAATTCACCCAAGTTGTCTCATCTAATATCCCCCAGAAAACCCTGTGAGGTAGGGAGGAGAGATATTATTAACCCTATTTGACTGATGAGTAAATTGAGGCTTAGAGAGACTAGGTCAGTTGCCCTGGATCCTTTAGACAGGAAGTGAGTACCCAGCTCTGTGTCTAAACTCGGTGTTGTTTCAGTGGCTTCCACACCTTTATCAAGGATCATGTGTGTGAGTGGATGGGGAGGGAGAAGGAGCACAAAGAAGAGATTAGCAGGAGACTGGAAAGCAGCGATTTCCTTGGGCCTATGACTTCTCTCAGCCTTTCTCTGGAGATGGAGGATTCGATATTCACGAGAGGCTGGCCTAGTAAACCTCTGGGAAGGAAAACAGCTAAAGGCCTTGACTTCCTCTTTCCCTACCCCTGCACCCTGCACCTTCCCAGGAGAGGACTGGCCTAGAAGTGGGGAGGGATGCCCCACTTCTGGAAGGCCTGACGTGTGGGAGTCCCACACAGGGTATCCCCAGAGAGAGCCTAACGCACGTCCTCTGCCGGGCCTGCCGGCTTTTAGGTGCTCTGCTGTCCTGAGGCCTGCCCATGCCTGTGTGCGAGGAAAACCCCTGAAGTTCGCCTGGAGGAAGAAGCATGCAGAGTTCCCCTGGAGGAGGCGTGGTTCGCAGGTGGTCCCCTGTGGGCAGGCGGACACTCCTGGTCTGCAGCTTTATCCTGGCAGCAGCTTTGGGCCAGATGAATTTCACAGGGTGAGTGGCTGCTCCTTAGTGGGAGAGAGGATTGCCAGGAGCCGGGTGACTTGGTGGCCCAGTGGGACCTGATAAGGGCAGAGGGATTCAGGATTTCATTTCCCATCCTGAACCCACTTCTTACTCCTTCACCTCCCAATTTCGCGTGTGAGGGCAGGACGCACAGGTGTCTTATTATTCCTCCCCAAATCTAGAGTTCTTAGTCTGCATGAATCCCAAGAATCCAAGAATCCCCTGAAACCATGTGTAAAATTTTGTGTGTAGCTACTTTTTCTCCAGTGTTCATAACTTTCCTCTGATTCTCGAAAGGATCATAACCTCCCAAAGACTATGTGTTCCTAATGTGTGGGTGTGGTATTGTCCTCCTTTGAGTAAAATTAAGTATGAGTATTACATACCAGGCCCTCTACAGACATGATTTCTCAGCCTTCCAAAGGCCCTGCAAAGTGAGCACTCCATAGTATTTCCGTAGTGGAGAAGAGGAGACGCAAGCTTAGAGAGGGGGGTTCATTATCCAGGGTATCAGAGCCGGCCAGGGAGGGAGCCATGGCCATCCGGGCTCAGACCCCAGAGGCCACACCGCAGGCTGCTCAGTTGCCCCGGCTCCCACCCCCTCCAGGGGCCCGGGGAGGGGCTCAGCTCCCCCCGTGAGGTAGGGTGAGATTCATCTCTTCCATGTCCTCCAGCTCTTGGGAGAAGGCAGCGGTGTTGGGGCAGACATGGCCTGGACCCTTGTATAGAGAGTACATGGGGCCACAATCGGTACCTCGACTCCCTGTATCTGTCCTTTCTCTCCTTCATCCCTCTTGTTTTCTTCCTCCCTTCTCCACCACCGTGTGCCTCAGGCGTCCTGTTTGCCCTGTCTTGGCAGGGGGTTCGTCAGCAGCACTGACAGGCTTTATGGAGTCCCCAGGTGGTCTGTCTTTGGGTCTGGAGAGACCCCTTGGCCTCAGGCTAGAGGAGTTGGAATGCCCCAGAGCTGCAGGTCCTTCTGCTGAGGGGTCCTCTAGCCTTCCAGCTATCCCGCCAGGTTCTCTTTTCCACTCTGCGTCCTCCAGGCGGCACAGCCTTTCCGGAACCCCTCTGAGAAGCCCCTTCGGTCCCCTCTGTGTCTTTCCAGTGACCAGGTTCTTCGAATCCTGGCTAAAAATGAGAAGCAGCTTTCACTTCTCAGGGATCTGGAGGGCCTGAAGCCGCAGAAGGTGAGGACTCCGCGGGGCTTGGGGCCACGTCCTCTCCTCCTGCACCCTCGGCTCCCTGTCCCATTCCCTCCACCCAAACCTGGCTTTCTGGGTGTGCCTGCCAGAGATGACAGCACTGGGGGAGAATCAAGCGAAGCTTCTCTTCGGGAGAGGCTGGGAACACTGGCCCAGAAGGTGGGCCTGCTTGGCTTTCCCCTCTGCCCTATAAGGGAGGGCTGCTCTGAAAACGGCTGGAAGGTCCTAAAGCCGCACGAGAGGCACGTGAGTCTTGGGTGGGATGCCATGCCGCACGCACTGGACACACCTGCTTCCCGACTGAAATGGCTTAGCTTGGCAAACCTGTTTTATTTGGGCTTGTCCCTCAGCCTGAGCCCTGGTTTCTGAGAATGTGTGTCCTCCGCAAGTATTCCACTAGGCAAGACGTTTTCTTCAATATAGAAGAGTTTGGTCTGAGGGTTGTTGAAACCACCAGATATTTCTGGATGTGCCCCAGCGCCCACCATTCTATTTGTGTGAGTGCCCCTATCAACCAGGACTCAGAACACTTTACAATAATTCTCTCCATTTTACAAAATGAAGATCGGACAGCACAGGGCTCCGGATCGGGCCTCTCCTACCCCTCTGGGGCTCAGGGGCAGTGATGTCTCCCTCTTCTCCCCAGTGTTCTTGACCACGTGAATGTCCCAGATGATAAGCTGTCTCACCTTTAGAAAACTGTTGTGGGCTCTTTGGATCTGGGTGAAGTTACATGGAGTGAGAGAGGCTGGGAGACAAAGGTGCTTAGTGTTAGGGAAGGAAACTCCATGACCTGGGGATTTTGTTTGTCTCCATCTTTCTGGTCTGCCTTAAGCCTTTCGTTTTGGAACCGGGGCCCTCTCAGCTGTATAAGAGAAGATCACCGGTTCTCTGGGTGCCTGCAGGATGTGTGACACACATGCCTATTGTTTTTTCTCCTTCGTGATACAGGTGGACTTCTGGCGTGGCCCAGCCAGGCCCAGCCTCCCTGTGGACATGAGGGTTCCCTTCTCCGAATTGAAAGACATCAAAGCTTACCTGGAGTCTCACGGCCTTGCTTACAACATCATGATAAAGGACATCCAGGTGAGGTCCTGCCCCAACACTGATGTTGGGGGTCTCACCTTCACATCCCTTGCAGGTTTGGGCCCAACCTGGAGAAAAGGATAAAGGCTAAAATGGATGTTTTCTTTCTGGAGTTTCATCTGCATTTTTGTGAACCTTCCAGGAAAGGAATGAAACCTCACACTAGTCAAAGAAAATTTAAATCTAAGAAAGATCTTTCTAAAAAGTTTAAATGTAAGAAAAATCCAAGAAAGAGTTCATAATTCACAGGTCAGGGTAGCTTGTGGAGTCCTCTTCAACGAAAAAGCATTTTTTAACTTTATATAGTTTTAAAGGTTGCTTTCCACTTATAGTTATTACAAAACGTATTGGCTGTATTCCTTGTACACTGCATCGCAGGGCCTGTCTTACGCTCACAGTCTATACGCCCCACTCCTCTGCCTCTGTCTTGCCCCTTTGCACCCCACTAGCTAACCACCAGTTTGTTTTCTAGATCTGTGAGTCTGCTTCTCTTTTGTTATATTCACTAGTTTGTTGTGTTTTTAAGAGTTCTCTTATGGAGGAATCTGTAGTTCATGGCAAAGGAGAAAACAGGGAGAAGGGAGACAGGAGGAGGCAGCTCAGCTCTCTCCTAGGCACTGAGGGCAGGGAGGGCTCTTCTGGACGGCTCCCTTTGCTTTTCTGACTGCTCCTTCCTGTCCCTGTGTGTTTCACCTGTCCGATAGCAGGGAATTCCTTCACTCCAGAGAAGCAGGAAGAGGGGAGTGAAGCCGCTCCTGTGAACCCTGCTGTGCTTCTCTTCCTGCCGCCTCCAGTGCCGGCTCTCAGTACTGGGCGTTTCTCCTGGGGCAGGACTCTCCCAGAAGAACAGCTCTGGGAGAAGTGACTACAGACCTGCCCTTGGTTAGGGCGCAGGGAGACTTCATTCCAGGCACCCCATTCTCTCCCCACCCTCACTCTTTGCTGCATCTTAATGGCGTCTTTTCGGAACATCATGAAATTCTGTTTTAATTGATCTGTCTTCCAGAATACCCCCAAGGATCCTCTTTCCCAAAATGATTCTTCCGGGGCATCACTGGGTTAGACCTCTCTGGCTGCAGCCCTCTGCAAGATGCTGCTGCGTACCTGTAGATTTGTATACACACAGGTTCCTGCCCAGCCATGTTGTGCTGCCACTGGTCTCCTCTACGGGCTCTGAGTGCGGGAATGCACAGTCCGCGGAGTGCACACACTCACCACCCGCTAGGGGATAAACACATTTAGCTGCATTCCTTTTCATGCAAGGACAGGGCTGGGGCACTATGGTCCATTCAAAGACCTTTCCTCCTCCTCAGGCACATCTGTTTCCTGCTCGACATCTGGGAGTAGGCTCTTTGCCCAATTTAATCCCCCACAAACAAAAATGGGGAAACTCGCATAGACAAGAGAAGCTACCACATCAAAAAATTCAGTGCTCAATTCTCATTTTTCGCCCATGCCTGGATTTCTAAGTTTGCATTTCCCTGCATCTGCCCTGCCCTGGAGACTCTGCAGTATTTGGCAAACAGATATGAAGAGGTCTCTAACATTTTTCTATTGGTTTCTGTGTATCAGGAGTGGCCCCAGAGGCACCTGGGAGTCTCCCTGAATCACTGGCTCCTCTGAGGCTGTCCTCTCCTGTCACCCCCAGCCCTGGATTCCCTTTAAGGATAGGGAAAGGGGAGATTTTCACTGGGCGCTAACCCAGTCAGGCAGGATTTTCACCAGCAACTTGCTCTGTCTGCAATGCATCAAGCTCTGATTGTCGTACTTGAGATCACATTTTGGCTTCCAGGAAGCTGGGGCTGTGGGGAGACTGCTGTGTTGAGTTGATTTGTGGTGATGATGGGGGAAGGTGTCCATGAGGAGGGAAACTCAGAGGTGTTAACAGAAGGGAAGGGCTTTGCACTACTCAGGTTGCTGGCCTCCAGTCTCATGTTTTAGTTATTGACGCACAGGACTGATTGCTTTCTGTCTTCTGGATAGTCTCACCCCAGTGTTTGGCATAGTGTCTCCTGCACGGGACTCCTGCATGGGACCCTCAGTAACTGTGTGCTGAACGAATTGCTCTATTGGCAGGTTCAGGAAAAGCGTGCCCAGAGAGACCTGATTAATATATTGGTCTTTGTCTCAAGAGTCCCCTCCTGAAGCCCCTCAAGGTATAGAATCATTTGCCTTATCTATCTTTATACCCCAGCATCTACCATAGGGCCTGCCATTTAGGTAGGACTTAGTAAATGGCTTCCCTGGTAGCTCAGCTGAAAAGAATCCGCTGGCAATGCAGGAGACCCCAGTTTGATTCCTGGGTTGGGAAGATCCCTTAAAGAAGGGATAGGCTACCCACTCCAGTATTCTCGGGCTTCCCTGGTGGCTCAGACAGTAAAGAATCTGCCTGCAATGCGGGAGACCTGGGTTCAATCCCTGGGTTGGGAAGATCCCCTGGAGGAGTGCATGGCAACCCACTCCAGTATTCTTACCTGGACAATCCCATAGATAGAGGAGCCTGGGGGCTACAGTCCATGGGGCTGCAAAGAGTCGGGCATGACTGAGTGACTAAGCACGGCACAGCACTAGTAAATGTTACTTCACTTAATGATTGTGAGAAGGAAAGGAAAGAGGGTGTGTTTGCCGGTGAGTACCAGGCTGAGAGAAAGTGTGAAAAGCCTCGATCCCAGCTTTCACCTTGGCCAGAGATACTGGAGATTTTTGAGGAAGGGAAGTGCCCCTACTCCCTCCTATCTTGTGATCAGAAAGATGCTTGAGATAGACTAGGTGGACTCATTCATTCCGCCCACAGATACAGAGATGCCAATGTGTGCTGGGTATTAGGCAAGGTACTAGAAAAACAAAGAGAAAGAAATCCAGTCCCTGTATCCAGGGGAGCTGGAGTGCTGTGGGGGTGGGGAAGCGGAGGGGAGTAAATCAGTGATTACAATGGAGTGGATGATGCACTGATGGAGTGGAGCAGGTTGCTATGGGAGCGAGTACAAGAGGCACTGCATGGTCGCTCTGAGGCTCTGAGAAGGCGGCAATTACGGTGTGGCTGAAGAGCAGGAGAAGGGAGGGCCGGGGAGGGGAAGGGGCCCATGATTGGCAATGAGGCCAGACCAGAGCACAAAGGGCACCCTCCACCAGGTGAAAAGGTCGAGAGAAAATCCCGAAAACCGTGGGGGGAGCCTTCGGAGGGCTCTGACACGATCAGATTTGCATTTAAGAAAAATCCTTCTGACAGTGACAGTGTTGACAGTGTTGAGTTGGGGACAGGAGCAGGGAGCGACTGACAGGCAGGAGGGTGGTGAGGAAATTGCAGTGGGCCAGGAAAGAAATTATCTGATTTTGAGTGAGCTCTATTTGCATTTAATTTTTCTTCACCTCCTCATTCTTTTTAGCCCTTTGGTTTCTTTTTTCTTTTTTCTTTTTTTTTTTCCCTGGGATGAGTCACCATGGAAAGGCTTCACTTGAGCAATCAGCTCTGTGGATTTTAATGGCTTTTTTTTCTGATTACAAAATTAATAAATATTCATGGTAGATAATTCGGAAAATAGGGGAAAGCACAAAGGAAAAAACAAAAATCACCCATGCTCCGAGCACGCTCTAGAGTAAAATACAATTTAGTGTAAACACTGCTTGGCCAATTTTCCCCTCTCTCCTGGATCATTCCCATTAGCATACAAATATAGAGTTATTTCTCTCATCTTAAAAAGGTCCTCTCTTGATCCCTTCCCCCAACCTCCAGCTATCACCCCACTTCTCCTCTTATTCCAAGAGCAGAACTCCAGGAAATGTTGATTCTACATGCCATCTTCATCCCTCTTTTTGGGTAAACTGTCCACCGCTACCTTCACCCCAGCGTCACACACAGCATCACACACAGCTCCCAGGTTCCCTCAGCAGTCAGCTCTGAGTGTGCATCGTGCTTCCAGCTTTTAGCCCGACCCATCACCCTCTCCTCTCTGGACTTCCGGGACATCGCACTCTCCTGGGTCGTCCCATCTTCCTGGCTGCTTCTCTGCACGTTGTTCTCCTGTTTCCCAGCTCTGTCCTTCAACCTCTTCTCTGTCCCCTCATCCAGGATCATGGACTTGAATACCTTCCACCTCCTGGGCACTCCCATGTTGGTAGCTCCAGCCAGCCTCTCATATCTGATCTGAACTCCAGGTTCACATCTCTGACCATCTACTTGGCATTTCTACCTGGGTGTCTGATGGCCATCTCAGACTTCACAGGTACAAACCCAGCTCCCCTGGCCTGCTCCTCCACAGCCTCCCCTAGTGCAGCAAATGGCAATGCTGTCCTCAGACAAGAAACCTGGAGTCATCCTTGACTTTTTCCTCACATCCCCCAGACAGTTCTTCAGTTCAGTTCAGTCACTCGGTCATGTCCGACTCTGTGACCCCATGGACTGCAGCACACCAGGCCTCCCTGTCCATCACCAACTCCCGGAGTTTACTCAAATTCATGTCCACTGAGTCAGTGATGCCATCCAACCATTTCATCCTCTGTCGTCCCCTTCTCCTCTTGCCTTCAGTCTTTCCCAGCATCAGGGTCTTTTCCAATAAGTCAGCTCTTCGCATCAGGTGGCCAAAGTATTGGAGTTGCAGCTTCAACATCAGTTCTTCCAATGAACATTCAGGACTGATCTTCTTTAGAATGGACTGGTTGGATCTCCTTGCAGTCCAAGGGACTCTCAAGAGTCTTCTCTAACACCACAGTTCAAAAGCATCACTTCTTCGGCACTTAGCTCTTTCTTCACAGTCCAACTCTCACATCCATACATGACTACTGGAAAAACCATAGCCTTGACTAGATGGACCTCCATTGGCAAGGTAATGTCTCTGCTTTTTAATATGCTGTCTAGGTTGGTCATAACTTTCCTTCCAAGGAGTAAGCGTCTTTTTATTTCATGGCTGCAGTCACCATCTGCAGTGATTTTGGAGCCCCCAAAAATAAAGTCTGTCACTGTTTCCACTGTTTCTCCATCTATTTGCAATGAAGTGATGGGACCTGATGCCATAATCTTTGTTTTCTGAATGTTGAGCTTTAAGCCAACTTTTTCACTCTCTTTCACTTTCAAGAGGCTCTTTGGTTCTTCTTCACTTTCTGCCATAAGGGTGGTATCATCTGCATATCTGAGGTTTTTGATATTTCTCCCAGCAATCTTGATTCCAGCTTGTGCTTCATCCAGCCCATCATTTCTCATGATGTACTCTGCATAGAAGTTAAATAAGCAGGGTGACAATGTAGAGCCTTGACGTACTCCTTTTCCTATTTGGAACCAGTCTGTTGTTCCATGTCCACTTCTAACTGTTGCTTCCTGACCTGTGTACAGGTTTCTCAAGAGGCAGGTCAGGTGGTCTGTCCCACAGACACTCCATTCCATTAGCAAATCCTATCAGTTCTCCCTTCTGATAGTGAGATGTAGAGAGATGTATCTTGCAAATTCTATGCAAGCACCATGGGTCAATACCCCATCAGTCCTCACCTGGATTATTCTAGTAGTTTCCTAACTGTTCTCCATGATTCCACCCTTTCCTCCTTATTGCCTAGTCTCAACACAGCAGTCAGAGGTGTTCTTTAAAAGTATACAAGTCCTGTTATATCAGCCCTCTGCTTAAAACCCTCCATGTCTCCCCATTTCATTCACAGTAAAAGCCAAAGTCCTTAAAACTGCTATAAGGCTCTACATGATCCATGTGCTGCCCTGCACTGCTGACTCTTGCTTACTCTGCTCCAGGCACCATCACCTTCTTGACATTCCTCCAGCTTGCCTGAGCTATCCTTGCTCAATGCCTTTGGCTAGGATTATATCTCAGGGCCTTTGCACTTGCTGGCCCTATATTGCAGGAATGCTGATTCTGCAAATATCAGCAGGTGGCTCACTGCTTTCAAAACTTGACTCACATATCAACTTTTCACCTTATGTTAAGTTGTACCCTTCTCCCACATTCCCCCGGTTCCCTCCCTCCCTTTTCTTCTTGGCACCTATGGCCTTCTAATATCCTATATGGTTCACTTCCTTGTCTTGTTTATCGTCTGTCTCCCCTACCAGATTGTAGGGCTCCATGAGGGCAGGCAGTTTCGTTTTGTTGACTGCTGTGTTTTTAGTGCCCAGTGTGTGCATCACAGACATTACTCTGCTGAATGTGTGTGCATGCTAAGTCGCTTCAGTCATGTCTGGCTCTTGGTGACGTCATGGACTGTAGCCCACCTCTGTCCGTGGGATTCTCCAGACAAGAGTACTGGAGTGGGTTGCCGTGCCCTCCCCCAGGGGATCTTCCCAACCCAGGGGTCAAACCCGAGTCTCTCATAAATCTCCTGCACTGACAGCTGGATTCTTTACCACTAGCACCACCTGGGAAGCCCAGTCTGCTGAACAGAAGAGATTAAAACGTGGGAATTGTGTTGGCTGGGGTCAGGGTGGGTGGCAGCTCTAAAGAGGAGAGGAGGACAGAAATAGGTGAGGAAAGATAGGAATCATGGGCAAGCCCCTGAGGGAGAGGCAGAGGCTAGCTGTCTGGGGGTGAGGGTTGAGGAGGGTCCAGGGGGTGGGGAGACAGGGACAGAAGGGCCAGCCCCTCTGTTGGTCCTGCAGAAGGCAGGGGCAGGGACTGTTTGACTCACCCGAGTGACCACTAATGGTCCACTTACTGTCCAAGTCTAGCAGACACCAGGTTTCTGGAGGAACCCAGGTTTCCTGGTTGTGCCCTGTAATGACTATTCCACCTTGGAGTCCTGGAGTCACCTCGAGAGTTACTGTTATCCTGTTGTTGTTCCTTGTCATCATAGCTGGCATTTACTGTGTGCTAGGCAATGTTCTAAGCAGTTTACATGTATTCATCCTTCTAATCCTCACAAGAACACTTCAAGTATGTGTGAAAGTACATGATAACATGACCTCCATTTTATGAAAGCTCAGAAAAATTTGTAATTTGGAGACCAAGGCACAGAGAACTTAGTCATTTGCCCATCAGTGACAACAAAGGATTTAACCTGAGATAGCCTGACTCCAGGCCCTGGACTCTTTACTCTTATGCCGTCTGCCTCCTTAGTGGGTGTCACTGTTGTTCATATGGTGTTTTAACTTTGCCTTTAGGATAGTGAAGCCCCAGTTCAGTTTTGACTTCCGAAGGGTTCATTCTAACAGTCCCAGATCTGTACCCTCCCAGCCCCACATCCCAGCATAGGCATGGACTGTGGTTGCTACCAGCCATGCAGCTACCACTGCAGATGTTAGGCCTGCAGAGGAGGTCAGGGGTGGGTAAGGAGAAGTGACTGCCGTCCTCACAGAGCTGTATTAGAGCCGTCTCCTGTCCCCCACCCACCGCTTCTGGGAGCTGCTTCCATTTCACGTCTGTGGTTGGAGAGAGCTGTGAATGCAGGTTCCTTTCAGGTGTCATCCTCACCTTTGGGGGCCTCAGTTTGCTCCCCGCACTCCCCCCCCATCTTGGAGGTGCACTTCTTAATGTTTCCATCCTTCCTTACTCCTGTCATAAATTAATTTACACCAAGGTACTGCTTTTTCTGTCAGGTTATGGCTTCCAGGAGGCAAATGGCTTACTTCTCAATCTGTTTTTTTCTCTGAGAAGCCTGACAGGGCTGTGGTGAGACGAGACTGCATTCTTAGATCTCCTGTCCCCTTCCTTCCCTCACCTCAGCCCTATGAAGGGAGCAAACATCTGTGTATTTTTCAGGCCAGGACAGATTCATGTTCCTGGAATCCAGGGCCCAGCTGTGAGGGCTGAGCATTTCCAATTTGTAAGCGGGTGTCACATCCATTCACAAGGCTGTGAGGGTGTTTGGAAAGTTATTTGCAGTTGGGTGCCGACTTCCCATTTGCCTCCAAGCTGTTGTGTAGAACAAAGGACAGCCTTGTGTGAACTCTCTTCCTGTGAGTGTCCCTGGGCTGTGTAGAAAGAACTGGGTCCTCCAGTCCTGTCTTCTCTCTCCTCCATCTTCACCCACCACCTCCACCCCTAGGAAGTTAGTCCTTTAACTTCATGGCGGTGGGACCAGCCTGGGACAGAACTGGCCTTGACTCCGGGTACATCGGCCTGACCTACTCTTTCTGCAGCTGCTCGCTGCAGCTGGTCGTGCCTGGCCCACGGTGACAGGCACACATCGGTCATGGGGGCTGCTGAGATTTCTGTCGATTTTCTGGGAAGAAGACAAATTTCCTCTGCTAGGACTTCCCAGGATGGTGCTTGTGTCAGTGAAGATCGGGGCTCCTCCAGCCATCTCTCTCTAAACCAGCAATCCCTGCTTTGCGCAAGTGGGAACGTCCCCAGCCCAGCCAGTTTAGCTAGAAAACGTCACAATTATAAAGGCCACATGTGTAGTTGGTGCTCAAAAAGAAATGAGCCCCCAAGCTTTGATTTCCACTCCCATTTCTAAATTTGTGATTTGAGGTTTGTGAGTAAGTTGACAGGGGGCGTGGGGTGAGAGTGTCACCCAGCAGTGACCTCGGCCTCAGCAGGTGGGGATGGAGAGGGGCTGTCTTCTAGCCCTGGGACTGGAGACTCCATGGATGGCTGCTCCTTCATTTTTAGACATTGGGGCATTTTTGCCTTTGTTTTTGTATTTATTCATTTAGAAGATTTTACTTATTGAAGTAATATGAGCATGCTGAGAAAAATGTAAAAATAGAGAAAAGGAAAAATTGCTTAAAATCACAAGCTTTCTATCCTAACAGTCATGTTAACATTTGGGTAAATTTTTTGGCATTTTACTGTCTTGTTTTCCTATGCTTGGGGTATTGCCTTTTTATTATTTTAAAGCACTTTTAAATTATAAGAATAGTATGATGGACTTTTCACCTGTTGTTAATATTTTATACATGTGCTTTCTCTTTCTCTATGTATACACACACACACACACACACAGATACATAGATGTGTGTGTGTGTGTGATTCTTATTTGCCTTTAATTTTGCTAGCTAGCTGGCCTTAAGGGACATAGTGCTAGAAACTAGGATATCTGGATTTTTATCTCATCTCTGTCCCTTGTTAGCTTTGCTGTTAAGTCTGTTTATCTCTCTAATTTGCTTTATCTCTAAAACATGAATAGTTAATTCTTGTCCTGTCATCAGGTCATAAGATCAACTGAGATGATGAGTATTAAGATGCTTGGTGAACTAAAAGGCCCTGGCCTGAAGCAAGGCATCATCAGGATTTACTTGTGACCCAGAGGTGCATGGACTTTCCCAGTGACTCAGTGGTAAAGAATCCGCCTGCCATTGCAGGAGACACAGGTTCAATCCTTGGATGCAGAAGCTCCCCTGGAGAAGAAAATGGCAACCCACTCCACTGTTCTTGCCCGGGACATCCCAGGGACCCAGAAGCATGGTGGGCTACAGTCCATGGGGTTGCAGAGTCAGACATGACTGAGCCTGACATGACTAAACAACAACCACAGAGGGGCAAACCAGGGTGATTTTGGGTTGGGGGCCTTTGCTTTCCCTTTTGTTGCAAAGAGGCCCAGACCCCTCCCATGCTGTAGTCATCGCTGAGTCCTGGGGTATCTTCGTCCCTGGGTGACAATGTAAGGGTATGAGTTTAGTATGAAGGGCACCTGCCCATTTCACTGACTCCAAAAGTGGGGAAAATGCCCCAGGATGATGTGAGAGGTCAATTCAAAGTACCACAGAAGGACTGAGAGCCAGCTCCCAATTGCCACTCAAGTAAGGATGCTGCTTTGGCTCATCTGTACTTGTGTTTAAGAGGCAGTTAAAATGGCGAGT
The DNA here is from genome assembly GCF_014754425.2 of Oryx dammah. Taxonomy (NCBI): domain Eukaryota; kingdom Metazoa; phylum Chordata; class Mammalia; order Artiodactyla; family Bovidae; genus Oryx; species Oryx dammah. The sequence goes on from NW_024070202.1 coordinate 94,363,678, forward strand.
GAAAGACTGTTGGCACATTAGGTAAAGTGATTTGGACAGGTTTCTCAAATGGCTTGGACGTCAACTGTCAGGGCTGCTTCCTGGAGTAGAGTTCATGATGTGGGCCAGGTGAGCCTTCTGCTCTCCCAAGGGTCAGTGTACATAGTTCAGCTTGGGCTTTCGCTCAACAGAGTGTTCACAGAGGGCAAAAGCAATGTTGGCAGCCACCCATGAGCATATTTTCCAAAGCACTTTGGTATCTGTTATTACATTTTATCCTATTGAAATGGGCAAGGCAAGTCCTGATATTCAAGCTGAGGAAACCAAGGTTAAGGTTCCACGGCAAGTTAGTGGCAGTGGCAGACTTAGGACCACATTCTCCAGACTCCTTGACCCATGCTCATTTGGGAAAAGGCAGGATGAATGCCAGCTTGCCAAGCAGAAGAATCACCCAGCAACCTGGCATCTCCCGTTGCACAGCTCACACTCATTCTGGCTCATTCTGCTATGTTGATGCTATCTTTGTGCAGCCAGCTGAGGCAGGGCCCAGAAGTGACATGCCTGGCCCAGCCTCGCCTTCCCTTCCAGTATGTGCTTCTGCCTCCCAGGTGCTGCTGGATGAGGAGAGAGAAGCCATGGCGAAATCCCGCCGGTTGGAGCGAAGCACCAGTAGCTTCAGTTACTCCTCTTACCACACTCTGGAGGAGGTGGGTCTGCCCCGTCAGGCTCTAGACTCTACCGTCCTCTTGGACTCTCAGGTTGTCCAGACTCAGGGCTCTGGGGATATAGAAGACTGTGAGCTGATGCCTAGAGAGTGAGCAGACACTGGGAGAAAGTTATTGATGTCTGAGATAAATAATCCTGCCTTCAAGAAGCTTAGAATATAAAAGGGGCAGGATGACTAAAAACAACACTGCAGGGACTATGAGATCTGTAAGTGGATGGAAGGGGCCAATAAAATGGAAGTAAGAGAAACTTCCAACCAGAGAGAGCCTTGCAGGCTAACCCTAGGGGACTGAGTCGGCTCAGCACATGGTGCTCTTCCAGGCAACGGCATAGCGCTGCACGGAGGTGAAAAGTCTGGGAATCTAGGCTGACCACAGCTCCTGCCTTAGACCTGGAGGGAGTCTTTGGTTTTTGCAGTTCTTTTAGATCCTCAAAGGAGATGGGAAAGCGTTAAAGAGGGTGGTAGGATCAGGGAAGGAGAATATTCAGAGAGACCCTGGGGTTTGCTCCCTCCCTGCTTAACTGCCCATCTGAGAAACTTCATTCCTTTCAGATCTATACCTGGATTGACAACTTTGTAACTGAGCATTCAGATATTGTCTCAAAACTTCAGATTGGCCACAGCTTTGAAAATCGGTCCATCCTTGTTCTGAAGGTAAAAGCTGGGAGCGTTGACCGCTAGACTGTACAGTGAGTGCCTCAGGCATAAGACTGAGCTCATGTGGGGTTGTGGCTGGGTGGGGAGTCAGCCAGTCCGTTTAGGGAAAGAGATGTGTACACTCGTGTCCTGAGGTGATGCACAAGCTTTGGGATGGTGGTGTTCAGGGACCCACCCCTTGTAGGTGTGGACAGTTGGCAGTGCAGTGACCTGGGCACGTCCTGGGTCAGGAATCTGGTGGGAGGTTTGTTAAGGAGATGGAACTGCAGAATGGCAGTCATCACCTTGAACTTGGGATGTGAGTGTGAGTGAATCACCATTCTTCCTGTTAACTCAGCTGCTTCATCTGGTCAATGGGAAAAGAGGTACACAGAGGCCTCACTTACAAATGACTGAGGCCCTCTGGCTTAGGCAGCCCCATGGATAGGCCTGAGTCTGTGAGGAGACCTTCTAGCCCTTCACAGAGCCCACTGAAAACAGGGTTCCAGTAAACTTCGCGGCAGCAGTGCCCTTGGCCATGAAGGCGGCAGGAGAGGTGGAAGTGTGAAGCCTACTGGAAAACGATTCTTCGTATGTGCCCTGAGGGCACTCGAGAGGGTGGACTGCGCAGGTCATTTGACACGCAGCTCTCAGAGAAGACAGACTCAGCTGTCCTCAGAAGTGCTCTGGGGGACTCTTCTGAAGGGTCATTTGGCTAACGTGGGACTTGACTTCACCTGTGTCTGCTTTGATTTCTCATAAGGGCTGCCTGTGTTCTCTCTTTAATGTTGTCTAAGCTCTTGCTACTCAGGGTGGTCCCTGGACCCACAGGAGCAGCATTTCTGAGAGTTTGTTAGAAATTACCAACCTCACCTTCCAGATCTACTGCATCAGAATCTGAATTTTAGTAACATCCCTGGAGGATTCACGTGCCCTTGAAAGTTTGCGAAGCACTAGTCTAAAACACTTGCAGACCTGGGCAGTTCTGTGCTTCTAACTAGATCACTTTGCCCCACAAGAGCATCACTATGTTGCCAAGGTCCCCACATGTGTGCACTTTCCATGGGCTCCTACACATGTACCCGCACATATGACCCCCCTCTCAGGAACAGGGAGCCACCCCAGGCACTGAAGATATATCTGGGGCCTCCTTCTAGGCAGTCTGGGGACAGCCCTGTAGCTGTTGTGGATCAAACTTGTGTGGGGCCTGGTGCTTTTCCCCAGTTCAGCACTGGAGGTTCTCGGCGTCCGGCCATCTGGATTGATTCTGGAATCCATTCCCGGGAGTGGATCACCCATGCCACCGGCATCTGGATTGCCAGGAAGGTCAGCATGGACCATGGGGGCTGGGATGGGGTGGAGGGTTGGAGCTGCTCAACTATTTAAGGGCACCTCCATTTGAAAACTTACTTGGTTCATCTGATTTGGGATGCTTTTTGCACACCTGCCCTGTGGAACAGCTGCCACATGCTCTGGCCATTTGCAGCCCAGAGCCCCCACCTTCTAGTTGTTGAAAATCCAAGCCTTTGGTTCTGCACAAGGATGAACCTGATGACCTGATGCCATCCCTGCCTGTAGCCAGTGGCTGTATCGATGTTCTGCTCTACTCTGGAGGAGAGCCCGCCAGGACCTCCTGTCCCTCAGTCTGTACCTACTCTGCCCTTTCTTGCAGATTGTCAGTGAATACGGCAAAGACCACATCGTAACAGATGTACTGAACACCATGGACATCTTCCTGGAGATTGTCTCTAATCCCGATGGGTTTGCTTATACCCACAGTATGGTGAGAGCACCTGAGAGGGAGGGGCTTAGGAATCAGGGGTCAGCTCTGGGGGTAACGGAGGAAAGAAAGGTCATGGTGGCTTTGGGATGCTCTGCTGAGGTTCTCTGGGGACAGAGCCTTTGGGGGCTCCTTGCAGAGTCTCCGTGAGGCAGGCGGGCTGCTCAGGTGCTGTTGCTGCAACTGTTGCCCTCCAACTGCCCAGGGAAGTCCACTGTTATTTGGCTGTGCTCAAGCCTCTCGCCATACCCCAGCTTTAACCAGAAAGCATTTGATCTTCAGCCATGGCTCAGTATGCCAGCCCCCTCCTGCCCTAGAGATTCCTTCCTTTCATCCCTCCCTGTCCCACCAGACCCGCTTCCTAGACGAGGATGTCAGAGGCTCCCACCCAGAAAGGGCTCAGTCACCTGCCCTGCACTTTTTCAGAACCGCTTGTGGCGGAAGAATAAGTCCAGCAGACCGGGAACCTTCTGCATTGGTGTGGATCTTAACAGGAACTGGAAGTCAGGCTTTGGAGGTACCTCAGTCTGCTGCACCCCAGGGGCAGGGCTGGGGAGAACTTGGTCCTTGGCACATCTCCCACACAGATTATGTTGGCGCATAACCGGGGAGGCAGAGCACTTAGCTAATGCGAGTGAGTCATGGCCAGGGACAGGCGGGCACATGCCTAGGATTGGCTGTGATATATGGGGAGAGGTTGCATATGTCTGTTAAATGTATACATATGCTAAGCCTTCGTGGGAAACAGCTCCTTGAATGGGGACTAACTGCAAGGATCAGATCCTAAAAATGGCAGAGAAAGGCTTAAGGAGGTCCAAAGGAGTCTTGCTTGTTGTTTAAAACCCAGGATTTATGGTGCCCCCTGAATGTCTCTAGCCCTTCCTTGAAGGGAGCACGCCACAAGAAAATGTCTCAAAACTCATTCCTTGAGAACTGTGACCCGAATTTTGCCCTCTGGGGAGGCCGGGACAAAGGTTTAAATATAGAATAAGCTCGTTTCTTATCATCAACACTGACTTAAGCCTGGCTTTTATTTTCAGTCCAGTTACTTTGTGACCCTGGGCTGTTGTGTATCCACAGGGCCCTGTGATCCTAGGGAGGAGTGGGCAGCTTCCTCCTGAGTCCCCTTGGTGCTCTTCCTCATTATCTCCCTTGCCATGCCAGGGGCAGGAGGGCCACATGGGGAAACTGAAACAGAGACCAGTATGTGAACCTGGGAGCGTGGCAGCTTGATGGGTGGGATGCTGGGTCTAACCAGGACAGTCTCCAAAGCAGGGGGTTGGATAGGCATAGCCCTTGGCCTCCAGATGTGGCTGCCACGTTATGCCAGGAGTCAGAGTTTAGCTCCACAGGAGACAGTGCTATTGAAAAACAGATCTGCAGACCTGTTTGTTGGCTAATCCAACAAGGCAGAACATTCTAGATCCAGATGCCCATTGTTTCGAAAATCTGGCTTCTTTGAATCTGTTCTGTGAAAATAAGGATAGCTCTGAAGTCTACAGAGCAAAGCCAGTCAGCCCACAGTGTAGGGGTTGCCTGAGAATCTGGGTTGTACTTGTAACTGCTTGTGTAAGGAAACACAGCTGTGTAAAATTAGGCATTTCCATCTCCAAATAACCAGACATTTGTCCCAAGAAAGCATCCACGTGGGCCCCTTAGAACTGGCTGAAGTGAGTGCCTATCTACTCTGAGACAGACTGGCTAGAAGAAAGACAAATTACCTCTTAAAGAAAATATCTTTTGTGGGTTTCACCACAGGGGGGGAAAAACCAGTATATACACAATGTGGAAAAAAAAAAAAGTGGAAAAAAAAAAAAAAAAGCCCAGAGGGGACAAAAAGCTCCCATAATCCCACTGCCCAAAGATTACTGCTTTTAATAATTTACCGTGTCCTTCTAGCGAGTTCCCCGTGCTACAAATTACATTTTTGAGAAGGAAAAATAAATAGCTAATGAATCCATTAGCAGGTACTTGTGAAACAGGCATGCTCGGAGGACTTTGTGAACGTCAGAGAGAGGCAGGCAGCTAATTCCCATTTGGTCAGGGGAAGATTAGTTTATTCTGCTTAGCTCAAACCAGAACTAATGGCCTGAAGTGTTTCTCCATATTTGGGCAAAGCCACCTGGTCGTTGGCAGGGGAACCGCTTTCCATGCGTGGGCTGCAAAAGCAGACAAAGCTTGCAGCCTCCCCCGCTCTGCTCATCTGTTGCTATTTGTCATTCATCAAGTGTAGCAGGTGCAGAAGCTCCCAGCAGACACAACAAACAGGGCCGCTGTTAGCTGGGCCAGCTCCAGCCCACCAGGCTGCTCCTACCCCTTCATTCCCTGCAGGCACACCCCCTTCCAACCAGGGTCAGTCCTCACCCCCAGCGAGGTTGTGCAGACCAAGAGGGGATGTGCTTCCAGGTGACAGAATTGCCTCTGGGCCTGCCTGTGGCCAGAAATAGCGAGTATCTGGTTAGTGACTCAGGCGGGAAGATTTTGTTTATGACTTTATTATTGCCTTAATTTGATTTCTGCATAATGAGTAATCTGTAGATCATCCTTCCCACCTATACTGCCCTCACCTGCACCCTTGGGGAAGACCTGTTTGCTGCAGTCCTAGAACAACATCTGAACCAGTCCATGGGCCAGCCACCTAGGTCTGCAGCCAACTCATTGCCCTGGGGGTCAGGGGGCTGCTCTGACATCCTCAGGAGGCTTCAGAAGTTGGGCAGCCCCTGGCTTCTGACCGGGCTTCTGTGCAGTCATTTCAGGGAGAAGTGAGAGCAGGGCCTGGGATGCTCCTTTCATGTGTTCCTAACCCCCAAATCTTGACCAGCCCAGCCTAGCCCTCTACCAACTGGCCACTGGGGAAGAGAGGAAAACAGGAGAGGAAGAAAAGAGATGAGGAGCAAAGAATCTAGCAGGAGATGGGAACAAGTTAAGTCTGTGAGCAAAGTAGAGGAACAGTTACTCTTTGCCCTCCTTCCAACTTAGGTACCCATTCAGAAGAATTTTCAAGGATTTTTTGCATCTGTGCTTCCCAGAGCAGTCTTAGGCAACTATGGTGATCTATTCTCTCTTTTTCCAGCTCCAAGTCCATGCTGCCCTTGGGTTGGCACAGCTTGTGCAGACACTGTATCTGAGCACTCAACTGACCCAAGCCTTCCCCATGGAAGTGGAGGGTCAGCAGAGAAGGGTCAGCTCACAGGGGTCACTGCTCATAGGGGAAGCCAGGTTGGAGACCTAGTGGCAACTGCTGAGGCAGGCCTGACTTTCTAATGGAACCACAGTCAGGACTTAACCAAAAGACAAGCTAAGGGAGCACTCTGCAGGGCACAGAGTTGCTGAGTTGTGGTGTGGCAACACTCCTCTGATGTATTAGACCAGGGTATGCAGCAGTAACAAGCATCCCTCCAAGTCTCAGTGGCCCAACACAGTAAAAAATTTATTTTTCATGTACATAAAGTCCACTGTGGGTAGGTGACCCTCCTTGATAGCTGTCTTCCATTGGTGACAGAGAGAGATCCAGGACACTTCCTCATTTAGAGGGTTTTTTTTTTTTTTTTGCTTTAACCACATAGAAGAGAGTATCAAGAAGTCATGCTTGCTCTTAGCCTCAAACTAGAGATGACCCATCATTACTGCTCACATTCTCATTGGTCAAAAGTAGCCACGTGATCTCAACCAAACTGCAAAGAAGACTAGGATTAGAGAGGAATACGGAATATTTTGTGAGAGTCTTTCCCACGCCTGGGAATTTGAACCCTGTGGGTGCCTTTATTCTACTTCCAGGAAACGGTTCTAACAACAACCCCTGCTCAGAGACTTATCATGGGCCCTCCCCTCAGTCAGAGCCAGAAGTGGCTGCCGTCGTGGACTTTATCATGTCCCATGGGAACATCAAGGCTCTGATCTCCATCCACAGCTACTCTCAGATGCTCATGTACCCCTATGGCCACTCTCTGGAGCCTGTTTCAAACCAGGAGGAGTTGGTGAGATTGGCTGCTTAGGGCTTGGGGGAGGCATCCAGCAGACTCTCAACTGGCCCCCTGGTAGGGAGCAGGGTGGGGGTGAGGGGCTTGTCCTCACGTGTGATCCAGTTCACAGCTGGAGATGCTGTGCTTCCTTCCCACAAGAGCCATCTACACATTCAACTTCCAAGACTCCTAAATCCCTGGTTCGCAGCAGCTGGTGAGGGTGTGGGGGAGTGGGGACCCCCTGCCTCTCACTCCCTGGATTGAATCTTGCAGTACCATCTCGCCAAGGATGCAGTGCAGGCCCTGTATGAGGTTCACGGGATCAAGTACATTTATGGCAGCATCAGTACCACCCTCTGTGAGTGAGCCGTCCCCTGCCTGCTGCTCCTGCAGGAGCCACATCCACCTGGGCTCAGGCAGGTGCAGGCTCTGCTGGCTGGCAGGCCTGGTTGGCCACAGGGCTGTGCCACAGATCCAGCAGGGCTGGGCCAGAGCTGATTTCCACATCTGAGTACAAGGGTGAATAGTGGTACCTAGACTCAGCACCCGCTTCTCTGCATTGTTAATTAGTGCACAGCCCCTGATGGCTGGCTCACTGCGATGCCCCTTAGGCGTAAATATCCCAAGTCTGGTGGCCTCCAGGAGCTTTCATTTTGCTAGAGCAGAGCGTGCACTGGGTGAGCAGGGTGTGGCCCAGATTGAAGCCTGGGCCAGGAAGCTTGGTGTGGTCTGGGATGAGTGGGGGTTTGGTCTCCAAGGCACACTGTCTTTGCAGGAAGCCTCTGTACCTTGTGACCACACCCTGTTCTTCCTTTTGGGGGGCATGTCTTTGCCCTTTTGTCCCCAGATGTGGCCAGCGGGATCACAGTTGACTGGGCCTATGACAGTGGCATCAAGTATGCCTTCAGCTTCGAGCTCCGGGACACGGGGCGCTATGGCTTCCTGCTGCCGGCCGCTCAGATCATCCCCACGGCCCAGGAGACGTGGATGGCCATTCGGACCATCATGGAGCACACACTGCATCATCCCTACTGACAGAGCTGCTGAGGGGAGAGCCAGGGGAGTGGTTTTCTTTTCCGAGGCCTGGGCTCCTCCTGAAATCCAAGTTATGGATCCCTTCCCCATCCCTGCCCTGACTCCTTAGGAAATAAAAACAAATTTGAAGAGGCTTGGTAGCTTCTGGTGCTGTCTGCCACTCCTTTGGGTTCAGGAAGGGACAGGGGCCTTGAAAATGCCTCTTGGCCTCCTAGGTACCCAGGAGAAAGGCGAGACTAGCAGGCATTCCCTTTTCTCCTCTTACAATGGTCTTGGGGCCCCAAACAGATAACACACTCCTTGGAGCTACTAATATCCACATCATCCTTTTGGCACTTAACTGTTAAGAGGACCCTGGAAGGGGCAGTGGTTGATCTGAAGGAGTGAATCTCCAGGGGCGGCGTTTCTGGCACCCTGAGTGAGAGGTGGGTACAGACAGGCGACCTCCTCTTCCTGCTGCATTTCCCATCCTGGGTAGGAAGGAGTTGCCCATATTGGAGAGACCTGTTCAGAGTCCCCCATTTCGTCACCCGGATAACAAAAGTGAACAAGTCACTGGTTTGTGACCTACTCTTCCTGGGCACCCTCAGAGGCTCCCTTGGTCTTGGGAGCAGAGTTGCAGCCCATCAGAGCCAGTATAGCAAAGTGCTGCACATCCAGAGAGAGAGGTCCTCTTGCTCCTCACCATAGTCGTCATGCACTGAGAAGTTAGTCCAGGCAAGGCCATTTACTAAGAAAGCACTTTATCTCAAGGGGAGATTCTAAGACACAAATGAGCTGCCTTCTCCCATCCTCAGGCTGCCTTGTCCCTTTTGCATTACCCCATCACTGGGGAGCAAGGATAGTGGGTCTGTCTGCCCTGCCTTCAGGGGCAAGCAGGTACCCCCAAGAACAGGAGGTCAACTAGAGAGCTGAGTGGGCTTGTGTAAGTCTGAGGCAGAAAGCAAGACCTTCATTTGGAAGGGCCAGACTTTTGTTATTGTTGTTGCTAAAGGATTGTGGGTACCAGAGAATGGATACATGTATGTGTATGGCTGAGTCACTCTGCTATGCTGCTGAAACTTTCACAACTCCAATATAAAATAAAAAGTTAAAAAAAAAAAACAGAATTGTGGGTACCCATGAATTAGCCCCTGCAGGACACAAAGAATGCAGGGTTTTACAGACAGGGAAGAAAAGGGGGGATGGTGGGAACAAGAACAAGTTCTGCTTCCCACCCGACCTGTAGAAGAAGACAGGAGCTGGACCAGATAGTGGAAAGAGCATCAGTGGTGATCAAAGCTCTAGGTGCTGGCCATGTCCAATATGGCGCCTGAGCCAAAGATTAACAGTGGCTGATAGGGAGTCTGGACAGGTGGTTAGAGGCAGCCACATGGCTGGGTACACATCAGTAAAGCAGCTGTTGAGAGCTCTGAGCAAAGAAATGAGAAGGTTGGCATCCGAGAAGACCTAAGGTAGAGGCGAGAAGGCTGAGCTGATGGGCCATGCAGCCAGTGGCCATGATGGCATGGTGGTCATGCCTGTGTCCAGGGCCAGCTGTACGTAGATCATCTCCAGGAAAAAGGCCAGCGACAAAGGAGGAAAGAATCCTGACTTGGGCTAGAGTTTCCTAAAAGAGACTTGAGTTTTTTTTTTTGTGTGTGTGTGTGTGTGTGTGTGTGTGTGTTTTAAAGCTGGAAGCGGCCTAGAATTTCCAAGCTGAATTTTTCTGCTATTAACAGAAACCCAAGGCTGTGGGCTAAGTTAATATAAGCTATAGATAAATAAAGCAAGTCATACTTTTGCACACTGGAGTCTGTGATTATAACTTTTATGCCCTTTGCACAAATATTTTTATTTCAGCCTTGAGGGGAGGATATTCCTGGTGTATAGACTCATTAATAAGCTCAGATAAGGAGAGCATGATTTGGAGAGGTTTTAAAGATCATAAAAGGCCACACAGATGGAAAGTTGGAGATTTGAACTTGGATTTGTCTAACTCCAAACCCACCATGTCACCATTTGTCTTAGTGTGGCCCGGGGCAGAATCTGTAGGGAGTCATTTAACATAAAGATGGCTAGATTCCACCTCCAGACTGAAACAGACTCTCTGGGGTGGGCCCCCAAATCCACCTTTTTACCATCCTGCCCGGAAGGTCTGAGGTTTCTAAAAGGCTGAGGACCTCTGATCCCTGCTCCCCTGACTTGAAGGAACATGTTCAAGTCTCCCAGGGACTCCTGGGGCTTTGAGACTCCTACCCTCTGCTGCTATTAGGGCCGTAGGTGGCTACAACACTGGGGATTCAGTCACCCTTCTCCCAAATATTTCCCAGGGACTGCCTTGACCCTAGCCTGGTGCAGAGTAGTCTGCAGACCACAAGCATCAGCAACACCTGCGAGCTTGTTGGAGCGGCAGATCCTTGGCCACCTCAGCCCTCCTGCATCAGGATCTCTGAGGAGGGAACCCAGGTGATGCTAAAGCCTAGTCAGAGAAGCACTGTCCTAGAGGCAGCAGATCTGGACTCTGATGGGCTTCCCAGTAACAGTGAAAATAATCAACTCTCTTCTGGCACACACTGCACCAGGCATGTTTCCAAGGATTCAACCCGTGGCCTCCTCGCAGCTCCACGAGGTAGGACTAGTACTGTCTTTCATTTTCCAGAAGAGGAAGCTCAGCCTCAGACTGGACATTGGCTTTTAAAAGGCACACAGCTACTGAGTGGCAGGCCTGGGACAGGCCTGCAGGTCACCCTAGTCATGCTCAAAGCTCTTCAGGACCAGGGCCAGGAACTCATTCTCACAGCCACGTTGGCGAGATCTCTGTGCAGCCAACAGGCCCTCCGAAGTTGACGCTGAAACGGCTTTCCAGAGGCTGGTCTTCTTAAAAGGTAACTTTGCCCTTAAAAATCCTTCAGTGACTTAAAACCCGCCCAAGGTACTGCTTGGCAGGCCCTGCCAGGCCCTGCGAGTGGCCAGCCATGTCTCACCTTTGTTTTAACGCCTCATTCATCAGCCCGAACCTCGCCAGTTTTCTCTCCGTTCCTTCAGCTCCTTCCCAACTAGAGGCCTTGCACGTGTTGCTCCTCCTTGTCTGCAATATTGTGTCCTCTTCTTCTTCCCTCATGTGTCCCTCTCCTTAAGATTTCCCCTTCAGGATAGTTTCCTTACTAGTCCTTCTCAGACCACCCACTGGAAGTAGATCTATCGTTTCCTTTTCTCAAACCTTATTTATTTATTTGGGTAAACTCCGGGACTTGGTGATGGACAGGGAGGCCTGGCATGCTGCAGTCCATGGGGTTGCAAAGAGTCGGACACGACTGAGGGACTGAGCTGAACTGATTAATTTCTTTGACAGCAGTGATACTAGTTGACTTCTTTATCTATGCTTCTGTCTACTGCTATTTGAGAGCCTATGAGGGTACTGACCATGTCTGGGTTTTTCCGTCTCACTCAGCTCCTGTCAGGCACACAGTAGGTACTCAGTATTGGAGGGGTGTTTCTTCTCCTCTGCCTAGTGTAGGTTTAGCATAGGTGACAGAAACCCATCTTGCTGCTGTTGCTGCTAAGTCGCTTCAGTCTTGTCTAACTCTGGGCAACCCCATAGACAGCAGCCCACCAGGCTCCCCTGTCCCTGGGATTCTCCAGGCAAGGATACTGGAATGGGTTGCCATTTCCTTCTCCAATGCATGCATGCATGCTAAGTCACTTCAGTCGTGTCTGACTCTATGTGACCCCATGGACAGCAGCCCACCAGGCTCTTCTGTCCACGGAATTCTCTAGGCAAGAGTACTGGAGTGGGTTGCCATTTCCTTCTCCAAATTCATCTTACTGTGGCTTAACCAGATGAAGGTTTTGTTTCTCCTAACAAGTCATCTGAGCTGGGCAGTCCAGGGCTAGTTCAGTGCATCCATGATGTGCTGGGGACACTGACCCCTCTGGCCTGTTCCGTCTTGCCACTCTGCAATCCTCTTGGCCGCTGGTCTGTCACCATCATAGGACTGAATTCCAGACAAAGTGTAAGGGGCTGAGCTGACTGTCCATGAACTTAAATGTACGTCTTATTGGCTGGGACAGTCAGGTGGCCATGCCCACCTGCAAGAGAGGCTGGAAAGTTGCTTTCTAGCTAGTGACATTGCTGACCCTCCCCCCAGATTTGGAGTTCTGCTGGCAAGGAGGAAGGGGAGTATGGATATTGGAAAAGCAGCTGGCAGACTCTGTTGCAGCTTCTCTGAGAGGGCAGAGGATTTTCAGGGGCCTCTGAATCCATTTCTTTGCTCTAGCTCATCAAGTGACTGACTTAATCATAAAGCCGTAGAACTTTCCAGCTTAAGGAGTCCTTTGAAAGTTTCTAATCCAACACTTTGCAGTTATAAAGATTGGAGGCCCTTGGATCATCCGACTTATGCAAGGCTCCACATAAACCTAATGGCTGAGAGAAGCCTGGGATCGTCCCCCTGGGACTGAAGGGTCTCTTCTAGCAAGCCCTGGGGGTGATGGTGGGGTGGGGTGCGGTTTAGATTTATCAAGTAAAAGCTCAAGACTTAGACATGCAAGTTTGGGAGCTATTACAGAATAATCTCTTTTTCATAAAGCTTGAACTCCACCCCCCCACACCCTGCCCCATTTCTTAGGTATATAATACTAAACAAGACTTTTTCCCCCCCTGCATTCTGCTTGTTTTTTTCTCCCAACAGACTGTCCTTTTTTGGTATGTTTTTCATCCTTTTCACCAGAAAAATTTATGAGCATTTATTTGAAAGAAAAAAAACATTGGAAAAACTGAAGGGAGAAAGAGCGATTATACATATGGAAAGCTATAAAGTACCACAGTGAATGTGCTGTGGTTATTGCTTTCTTAGAAAAACAAACTAGGCAGGCAGTTTGGAATGTGAAAGAGTCCTGTGTGAGGGCAGGGCAGGCGGCAGGGGCCGAGGGTGATGGGCTAATGGCTGGGGTCCTGGGAGTCCAGGGAGGTGCTGTCCGCTTCCCCTATCCTCCTCCCTCTCACCTCTGCATGCCCCCGACAGGGTCAGAGAGAAAATGACTTTACTGAAAGATAAAGTAAAAATTTAAAAAGCTTCCTTAGGAAAACAAGAAGGCCCAGGCAGCCACACAGTACAAAGTGAGGGAGAACCCAGTTGACGTGGGATCTGTCAGAGCTTGATAAACTGGCGAGGCCATGTTCCTCTTGCTGGTGGGGTGTGTGTCCTGAATAACAACTCCAGCCTGTTTGCCTTTGGAGGGTCCACCCCCCAGGATTTGGAGCTATCCTTGGGAATGATGACACAGTTGCAAATCTATTCATTTGGTTTGTCCATTGCTAACCTCTCCCCAGGGTCTGCACTCGGTCTCTTGCTCTGTCCTAACTAGCTTCACCAAGTTCTGTGATTCTCCATCTGCACCTCACCTCCTTACCCATGACCCCACCTCCCTCAGTTCCCTCAGAAAGAGTCAAAACCAGGGGTAACATCTCACGAAATTTTACTTGGGAACACAGAAGGGAAATGCAAGGTAGAAAATAAAACACCTAAATTGGATGCTGGAGATTGCTGCCACTGGAGTTGGTGGTTCAGAGGTGGTTTCCTCTGCCTGTTCCTATTTTGCTGGGGCAGCCCATCCTGGCCCCAAGGGTAGGAATGCACCCCCAAGTGCTCCCCAGGTTCTCTCTCAGGCTCGGTCAGGAACATTTTCCCTTGTGTACATGGGGCACCCCCGCTCACTGTCTCTCTTCTGCATCTCTGTCCTGAGATTTGGGCTCTGATTTTGACTTTTTTTTTTTTTTTCTGATTTTTCCTAAAAACCCACTGGAGTGCTTCTTTCTGCAGGTGACTTCTTCCAAAGAAAATTTCTGCCTCCATTCTGAGGATGAACACTGCTAGCTATGTTAAAGTGACAGCTCCATAACTTGAAAGCAAACAAATAGTCTCTACTGGGCACTCAGTTATGAAAGCAGAACTCAAGGAGGGCTGCTGATGGACCTTCTTCTCCTTGGCTTCCATGCCCCCCACCAAGACCGCCCTCCCTAATACAACCTTAGCAGGACGTGGTCCCTCTCAACCTACACTGCCCTGGGAGTACTTACCCATTGAGAACTCCAGGGCCCCTCTGTCTCTATTCTGACCTTCCCACAAACCTGGCAAACCTCTCTCCACTCTGCCCAGGGTAAAAATATAAATGTCCTAGAATCATAAAGGGTCACAGCTGTAAGGGACTGTGGAGATCATTTTGACCAACTCCCTCATTTCATAGATGAAGAAACTGAGGTCCAGGGATGTGCAGGGAGCTGCCCTAAACCATATGCTGGGTTTGTGGCAATCACTGTACAAGGCATTGCTGTCCCATTTTTCCCTCTTCTGAAGCTAGGCAGTGTCTGTGTTAGGCGGGTTCTTTTTTAAAACCAAAATTTATTGGAGTATAGTTGATTTACAATGTTGTGTTAGTTTCACAGAAAAATGAATCAGTAAATATATATATATATCCATCTCCACTCTTTTTAGACTCTTTTCCAGTACAGACCATTGCAGAGTATTGGGTAAAGTTCCCTGTGCTGTACAGTGGGTTTTTATTAGTTATCTATTTTATAGCTAGATACATTTTTCAATCACGTGTCACAGAAAACCAACCTGAAAAAGCCTGTGGGAAAGAAGTAGAATTTGTTGGCTCGTCCCTAAAGCTGGGGTGGGGGCAGAGTGGCTCCATCCATCTGAGTCACATGGCCTCAGAGTTGGGAATGGTGGACCTTAAGAGAAAATGAAAGTGTTGTTATCAGAAGGAGGAGGATACTGGGTGGGCAAATAAGAGATGTCCTTTACAGTCCACCACTTGGCTGCCCCAGATTCCCATAGACGTCTCTTCCCATGCACACTGTACGTAGCACGTACAGCCTTAAACACAGCTGCTAAAGCGGGACAGCTGATGTCTCTCATTCCTTTACTGCATCTAGCCACTCTGACTGCACCCATTTGTCTTCTCTTCCGAGATCTCCCTCATCACTTTCCCCCTTGGATCTCTAATGTGGACGTGGGGACTGTATCTCCTTATGCTGCTTTACCAACGCATTTTCTAGGTTTTGCCGTGGGGATCTCTAAGCACTGTCTTAGAGCTCCT
Organism: Oryx dammah; assembly: GCF_014754425.2. Classification (NCBI taxonomy): domain Eukaryota; kingdom Metazoa; phylum Chordata; class Mammalia; order Artiodactyla; family Bovidae; genus Oryx; species Oryx dammah. The sequence continues at coordinate 94,378,883 of NW_024070202.1, forward strand.
ATTGGCCATGCTTGGGTGTTTTCTGGCAACAGGGCTGCCATGGATGTTTGTCCAGCTTATGCACTGCACAAAGGTATTCTGCTTAGGACAAGGAATGATGTCTGTCCAGAGCGGGAGGGGTGTCTTTCTCCATTTCCCATAAAGGCTCTCCTGGGCTAAAATGTATTGTTTTCTGACAATACAGGTACTTTAAAAATACCTGTATGCTTACCTTAGTAAGTGCATCAGTTAGAATGCTTTTTACAAGAACAACAGAAATCCCAATTAATAAAAACAAAATGTATATTCTTTCATATGATATAGTCCAAAGGTGGGACAACAGACTGGACAATGTCCAGGGAAAGGTATCTCCTTCTCAAGAATAGGGAAATGTTTTCTAGAAGTTTTCTTGCTGGTTTCCCCTCATATCTCATTGACAATACTGGGTCACATGCCTACCTCTAACCAATCACTTGCAAAATAGAATGAGATTCTTTGAAGACTGTCTTAGACCAATCTTAGAATTTGGGCTTCCCTTGTGGCTCAGCTGGTAAAGAATCTGCCTGCAATGTGGGAGACCTGGGTTCTATCCCTGGGTTGGGAAGATTCCCTGGAGAAGGCAAAGGCTGCCCACTCCAGTATTCTGGCCTGGAGAATTCGCAGAGTCGGACACAACTGAGTGACTTTCACTTTCATTTCACTTTCAATCTTAGACTTTATCCCTAAGCTGGGAATGGGGTGACTTTGCTGAAGGGTGGCACCTGCATATACTCTGGGTTAGCTCAGCCAGTTCAGCAGCAGGAGGGAGGGAGGGACACTGAATAGGTCGATGTGGTGACAGCAGGGCCATCTGTTTGCACTCGGGCGCTTGCCCAGTGGCTTGTCCTTGAATCTAGATGCCAGCCTGTTTTCTTTCTCATGCGACCAGGTCTTGGTGCTCTGCCTGTTCCCCCAGCTTTCAGCCCAGTGGCCCTCATCTTTGCCCTTACTCTGGACTGATGTGAAGCATGCCCGTGGGTACAAAGGCAGAGCTGTGGCCCTCTGCCCCCGGTTCCAGTCCAGCAAATTGCTCTTTACCAAAAGGCAATGTTCAGCATTTGGAGGGACCCCAGAAATTAGGCTTAACCTCTACTTGAGACCCACGTTCCTCTGCCATGGTGCTCTCAGCTTGCTGCTCAGTGCTGACCCTAATTTCGGCTTGTGGCACCCTCCCTTTCTGCTCCCCCTTTTCCAACGGGCTTGTCTTTTCTGAAAGGAATTCACAAAAGACCAAGAATTAGCCAGCACCTCCTTCAACGTGGGTAGTGTGCATGAAACATTAAAAACTATAGGGCAGCTTTTGACTTAGAAAGAAAAATACGTTTTCATAATGCAAACTGAAGAAAGGCCCTACGAAACTTTCCTGGGGTCGGGGGGCACTGATTAGAGCAGCTCAAGAGCCCTGTAGGACACTTAAGAGATGAGGGGGACTGTGAGGGATGGGTGAGACACGGTTCCTGGTCTCAGGAAGTGTATAGTCTCACTGGGGAGACAGAAATAACGCTTTAGGAATGATTAAGGAGAAATAACTGTGTGTTTGTGTTCAAGCACCAAACAGTGTGATAAACATCACTTCCCTGCCCTACCTGGCAAAATCCAGTCATTAAGACCCAGGTCAGATTTCACTTTCTTGGTAAAGTCTTTGCTGGACACTCTTGGCTGGGTCCACAGTTCTGAGTCTGCAGCCCTACCGGTGTCTCTCACACCACGTTACGGAAAATGCGTATAGGTCTCCTATAGCAAGGGGAGCGGCCCAAGGAGTGTCTTGCATGTTTCATCCTATCTTGATGACAGCTTCTTGGAGACCTATTGCAGAACAAACACGTTGGCTGGTTATTTCTGTCTTTCCCACTAGAACTCTGTCAGCATCCTAACAAGTCACTGGGGAGCCTAGGGGCCCGATGGCCCCATCGCTGAGGTGTGATGAGGCCACGCGTCCCCTGGGCTGTTCTCAGCTGGTGACTGAGCATAGCACTGCCCTGGCAGCAGCGTTCCTGTCGGAGGCAGGACTCCCTGAGCTGCCGTGTTGGCTCCAAGGTTCTGCATCAGCCTGGCTGAAATGTCCTCAGAACTGTGCTGCTGCCCGAATTCCTCCCACCCAATCTGCCTTCTCCCTGCTCCCCTGCCACGTGTCGGTCCTGTGGCGAGCTGAAGGCTCTTGTCCCCCTCCCCTTTATCTCTCATGGGTGTGTCTCCCCATGAATGTCATGCATGTTTAATTCTGTCTCGGTGACTGACAGCATCTAGGAAAACTTGAGAGAACACAACCAAGTTGGTTACTTCTGTGGGCCCCATCAGACCAAGTTCCACGAGATCAGGGGCCCATCTGTCTCGGGCATCATGTCAGGATGGAACGGAGGATCAGGCCCAGAAGGATGAATGAGCAAAGAGATGAGCGTTCATTCAGAGGTGGGACGGAGAGGTGGGAGAAAAGCCAGAGGAAGCTTCAGGAAGGAGGTAAGATTTCCCTGGGGTGTGGAGGGCAGGCAAGGGTGCCAGAGTATAGAAAGGAACAGTCTTCATGGAGGCTCAACATCTGTTGAGGATGAATTCAGCGTTTTATCACCTTCCCAGAGCTATGTTCGGGAAAGTTGTCGATAAACACAATGGGTCACTCTGCCTTGGCCTAGGAAGTTTGGCCAGGTAGGGAGGGGGTGGGCTGGAGAGGCAGAAGGAACAGATGGAAACCAGAAGGGGCCGCCTTGGCTGTTTCATCAGTGCCCGAGCCTGAGGCCCTGACGCAGAGCAGGGCCCCCAGATGCCGCGAGGGAACCGCTTGACCCCTGTGGATTAGGGTGGATTTGTGTTAGATGTCTCTTCAGTGAGGTCAGCATCCTGTACACTGTGCAGTCCCCATAGGGGTCTGGCCCTGGTTCCCACCATCACACTTTTTGCTCAGAGGACATCTGATTACAGCTCCCACCGAGGGCAACCCTTGATTCCCAAAGCCCTAGAGCAGCAGCGAGGGAGGGGAACTTCTGTTCCCGTGCTGTGGCCTGATTCCCACAAGACCGCCTAGACTGGTGGGAGTGGGGCTGGGAAGTTTCCTTCCCAGGGATGTGCCCTTACAGGTCAGGCGACCTTAGACAAAACCAGGGTGGTTGAGGAGCCAGCAAGTCTGGCTCCCAGCTTGCTCTCTCGTGGGAACAAAAGAGCTGGCGTCCAGGAACATGGGAGAAGGGGACACCCCACACAAGGTCCCAGCTGGTGCAGCCAGGCTACAGGGTCCCGGCTTCTTCTCCATTGCCGGGTCAGTAATAGGACTGGAGGGCTGCGGGCAAGCAGGCTTCCAGTTGGGAGGCCTCAAGCCCTAGCTGACCCTCAGGCCCAGGCTGGGCCCTCATGGCCAGAGGTTGAGGCCTGGCTTATCTCTCCAGCTGCCCTGTTCCCTGCCACTTTATCATGGAGGGTGGGCCAGTGTCAGAGCCTGGAACTCCCTTCCCCACTGCCCGTGGGAGAGGGCCCAGGTGCGAGCAGAAGGACTACTCTTGGGCTCAGCCAGGAGACCTCTGTCCTGGGAGAGTTTAAAAGGCCCCAGGACCTTCTCCGCATCTGCTGACCTTCCCAACTGACTGCAGCATGCAGGGGCTGCTGATTTTGAGTGTGCTGCTGGGGGCTGCCCTCGGCAAAGAGGACTTTGTGGGGTAGGAGCATGGAGAGGAGGGGGTGCTCGAAGGAGAGATGGGGGAGCACTCATCCGCCAGCCAGCACCTGGGGGAGATACATGGGAAGATGGCCAGAGGGCAGCAAATTAGCACATCCCAGAAGGCAGGCTGACCGGGGACCAGGACTGAGAAAGGGTCCAGTCTCTCAGGACAGCCTCGTGAGCCCTGGAGAATCTGAACCCTAAAGAGGAATTTTCAAAAGCGGAGGCAGGAGGAAGCCTGGCGGTCTTTGGAGAGAGAGAGTCTAAGCTGGGGCGGTGATGGCAGCAGTGTCTAGAAGGTTCCAGGGAGCCCAGGGCTCCCATTGCTGGGATCCCTGTGCTTCCCCTTCTTGGCCCAGCGCCCCCTGCGCCCACCTGGGGAGTGTGCATGGCCAGCAGGAGCTGCTCAGGCCCTCAGCCTCCCCTCCTGCTCTGCCCAGGCACCAGGTGCTCCGAATCTCTGCCGCCGATGAGGCCGAGGTGCAGACGGTGAAGGAGCTGGAGGACCTGGAGCACCTGCAGGTCAGAGGACGTGGGAGCAGCCCCAAGGCCCCAGGGCACCTCTGAGAGCAGACGGGCTTGCCCCAGACCTCCACCCACCTGGGGCCACCTGGGACCTGGGCTCTTTCTCCCCAGCTACCCAGGAATGAGCTATGGGACTGATGATCCCTGTTAGGATGTGACTTAAACCTCCCAATTCCGGAATCTTGCTGCGTTTGTGCATCTGAGAAAAGGGCCTCCCCCACCCTCCCCCTGTCCCAACTTCTGGTTCTTGTCTCTCCCTTGCTACCTCCAAGCCCCTCCACTCTGCTTCCTGGGCCAGTCACCCGACCAAACTGGACTTTGTGCAGTGCCCAGGGGTTCCCCTCATCCTCTTCCTGTCATATTCACGTCCTGTCCCCAGTTATACGGGAAATTCTGGTGCCAGCACCCCCTCCCATGGGTGCCCTTCCCCAGCCCGCAATGACAGTGGCTCTTGTCTTCCCCAGTTGGACTTCTGGAGGGGCCCTGCCCAGCCAGGCTTCCCCATCGACGTCCGAGTGCCCTTCCCCAGCCTCCAGGCTGTTAAAGTCTTCCTGGAAGCCCATGGCATCAGATACAGGATCATGATCGAGGACGTGCAGTCGCTGCTAGACGAGGAGCAGGAGCAGATGTTCGCCTCCCAGAGCCGGGCCCGCAGCACCGACTCGTTTAACTACGCCACCTACCACACCCTGGACGAGGTGCGGGGCCCCGGGAGGGCGCTGCTACAAGCGCCAAGCTCTTGGTCAGACTGGCAGATGGTGTCAGGGCCAGCCTGGAAGTGTGTGGATTCTGCCCCGTCTCCACGTTGCCTGGAGGCTCTGGGTGGCAGCTCCTCCACACTCAGGGCTCACAGCAGGCTCGCTAAGGGAGCTGCTAAGGGAGGCATCCAGGCTCCCTTTGGAAGCCACGAAGGCAGCCTTCTCTCCTCTGCCCCTTCAGATCTACGACTTCATGGACCTGCTGGTGGCCGAGCACCCACAGCTTGTCAGCAAGCTCCAGATTGGCAGCAGCTATGAAGGCCGTCCCATCTACGTGCTGAAGGTAATGGGTGCCTGCCAGTGCATGTACGTGGGCACTTCCGCAAGAATGGACCCCCGCATCTGTGCACAGGGCTCCCGGGGTGGGCCCAGGGTGACAGAAAACACACTGTTATACAGACTCTGTGTGTGGCACAGGTGTCCACATACCTGTACACACAATTTAAACTTTTAGGTGACTCCCTGCTCCCAGTCAAGTGTCACATTGTGCAAAGTATCCCAGAGTTGGGTAGTCCAGATAAAATGCTCATGACCTTTGACAGGACTATGTGTGGGCCTGGGAACACGGTGGGGCCCGGAAGTCTGGCCAAGTCATGTTTGCCCCATGCTACCCACTCCAGTATTCTTGGGCTTCCTTGGTGGCTCAGACGGTAAAGAATCCACCTGCAACGCAGGAGACCTGGGTTTGATCCCTGGGTTGGGAAGATCCCCTGGAAAAGGAAATGGCTTACCCACTCCAGTATACTGGCCTGGAGAACTCCATGGACCAAGGAGCCTGGCGAGCTACAGTCCATGGGGTTGTAAAGAGCTGGACATGACAGAGCGACTTTCCCTTCCCCTTGAGCTGAGGGCAGCAAGCTAGGCTCTGCAGGGTCCCGGTCCAGACCCACCTCTGCCTCCCACCTGCTTCAACCTGGGGTACAGAGACCAGACAGCCTAGGGTGCACTCCCTTTCCGGGGGATGAGATGGGGCCCCAGCTGAATGATTTCCTGCTCTTCTCATCCAGTTCAGCACTGGGGGAAGCAACCGTCCAGCCATCTGGATCGACTTAGGCATCCATTCCAGGGAGTGGATCACCCAGGCCACTGGGGTCTGGTTTGCAAAGAAGGTGAGTCTGGGGAGGTGAGGGTGCTCTCACCTGGTGGAGCATTGGTATCCACAGTCCACAGGAGCCCTGGCCCCTGCCTCCCATCCAGAAGCAGTGACCACAGAGGGAGGCTAAGGGCAGGCATCCATTGGTCCAGCGCAGCAGATGCCTGGCCTGCTCTGCCCCACTGCTCCCTAACACGGCCCTCCCCCCAACCTCAGTTCACAGAAGACTATGGCCAGGACTCGACTTTCACCGCCATTCTTGACAGCATGGACATATTCTTGGAGATTGTCACCAACCCTGATGGTTTCGTCTTCACCCACAGCAAGGTATAGCCCTTCTCCTGTTCTTGGGGGAAGCAGGGCAAGCCTCTGTCCTCTGAGCCCCACAAGCTACTCTCCCCTAATCTCAACCCCCAGAAGTTGAGGGAAGGACAAATAGACCTTTCCTCCTTGACTAGGGATTCTTGACCTTGGCATTCTTGACGGTTTGGGCAGATAATTCTTGGTGTGTCGGGAGCTGTCCTGTGTAAACATCCTTCTGACCTCCTCAAGCCCCCAGATGAGACAACTGCAAACATCTCCAGCTTGTGGGGGACAGAACTGTCCCCAGCGGAGACACACTCCCCAGAAATTATTTCCTGGTTCTATTTTATTTCTATGGGACAACTTGCTACCAATCAGCTATGTATGGGGCTGGGGGAGTGCCACACACCTTCTTCACTTTCCACCAGTAGAACCCTCTGCCAAGTGCCATCTATCATCTCCTCCATCTTCCTTCAGCCAAGAGCCTCCTCTGCCAAACTTCCTCCCTAAAAACCAGTTGAAAACGGTTTCTGATCCCCTACTGTGTCCACATCCAGGCTCTGTGTTGACTGTGGCCCCTATGGGGTGGCTAACCATTCTCCTCTCTCAGAATCGATTGTGGCGCAAGACGCGATCTGTCACGAGCTCCCTCTGTGTTGGGGTGGACGCCAACCGGAACTGGGATGCCGGCTTTGGGAGTAAGGCCCAGTGTGGTTTGGGGAGCAGGGATGGGACCCCCAGAATGGTTTTTTACCATCCTTTGTCCTGTTGCCCCAGCCGATTCCTGCCCCTGCCATGGGGGCATGTGGGGAATGTGGGCCCCTCCTCCAAGGTACTCAGTGAGGAAGGTGGCCTCTGAGACCTGCTTGTTTCTTGCCAGTAAAAGGAAAGTCCTTCCCAATGGATATGAGGTCTGAAACTCATCCAGGGGTTTTCTAGTATAACTTCAGCCCCTTCCCTCCGTGGTCACTGCAGGGAGCAGTCTCACATAAGGACCCTTCTTACCTCTCTGGGTGTGTTCGTCAGCTCTGTCCAAGTTTGGCTGGGGAGGGAGGCCCAGGACCACCAGGTTATAAAAGGCCTCTCTGCCCTTTCCTTATCTGGGGTGGGGGTGAGGCCTCGTACATCTCACCTCATGCAAAGACCAGAAGCCCCTGGAAACCAACTACTTGGGTGTAAAGAATGCCAGCTCTCCTCTCTCCCCTCCCACAGAGGCAGGAGCCAGCAGCAACCCCTGCTCAGAGACTTATCACGGCAAGTATGCCAATTCCGAAGTGGAGGTCAAGTCCATCGTGGACTTTGTGAAAGACCATGGGAACTTCAAGGCCTTCCTCTCCATCCACAGCTACTCGCAGCTCCTCCTCTATCCCTATGGCTACACAACACAATCAGTCTCTGACAAGAATGAGCTGGTATGTACCTGATGCCTGCTTGTCCTCGCATCCCGAAGGCAGCTTTGGGCAGGCCCATTAAACCTGCTTAATGAGGGCCTACACTGTGCCTAGCACCCCTTTTCCCCATGGACCCCTGATGGCTTGGGAAGACCAGCAAGGCCGATCAGACTCTCCGCCTGGGAAGCTGAGGCACAGAGTGCTTCGGTCACTCTTGTCACACGACAGAGCAAAGGGCAGGGCTGGACTTTGAGCTAGTACCACAAGTTCACACTTGGATCTGCAGAATGACCAAAGGGCGGCGAAGTAGCAGCCAGACAGCCCACAAGCTCAGAATCCTAGGGCTTCTGAGTTCCCGAGACTGACCCTGCAAGGCCCAGTGGGCTCCATGCTGTCTGCTGGCGCTGGGCTTCTGCAGGGCATGTGCTCCTGGGTCACCCTGCCAGCCCCCAGGATACCCTGGCCCTAGGTTAGGGGGGATCGGGGGTTGCTGGCCGTGACAAGTCGTCCTGCTTGGCGTTTTCTCCAGAATCAGGTGGCTAAGTCTGCTGTTGAGGCCCTGAGCTCTCTGTATGGGACCAGCTATAAGTACGGCAGCATCATCACAACAATTTGTAAGTGTGCACGGTCTCGTGGGTGGTCCTGGGAGGAAGCTCAGTTGACTTCCTGCCTAGGGGAGTGTCTCTCCCAGAGGAAGTAGCCAGGGGTACCCCAATGTGGGGAGCATGGACAAGGAGAATGGCCCCGGCTGACTGTTGGCTTGGTGGGCAGAGGGCCCTTTCCTGATGTGAACTCTGCCTTCCTTGATTCCTTCAGACAAACACTTCAGTTCCTCTGAGAACTCTTGTCCCCTTATCTTGGGGTTAAATCCAGCTTCATACATGGAGCAGGTAGAGAGTTCTGCTGGCCTTGTAGATCCCCCAAGAAATTCAACTTAAAAAATACTTCTCCTCCAATGCCCTTCTATTATAGAATATATCTTATCTTTTCTCAGCTTACTTATCCATGCAATGCATCAAATGGAATTAAGTCAACAAATGTTTATTGGATACCTACGATACACTAGGGCTTGTTTTGTGTGCTTGAGACACAGTTGGGAATAAAATAAGCAGACTTCTGTTCTAGTCAGGGACAGACCATTTATTCTAGACAATAAACACGAATAAGGAAATGATATGGTGTGTTAAGTGATCGATGCTAAGGAGAAAAAGAACTCCCAGGACAGGGTGAGGGGACTCAAGTAATGGGGGTGGAAGTGGGACTGAAGCATGAGCCTCAGTGAGAGCAAAATTTGGGCAAGTGTTGAAGGAAATGAGGGATGGAGCCAAGAGGCTATTTGAGGAAGAGAAATCTTCTAGAACAAAGTCCCTACCATGTGCTCTGGCTTGGTGTGCTTTGGGAACAGCAGGAAGAGCAGAGACTCACTGGCTGCAGCAGAGACAGGTGTGGGGTGGAGGAGATTCCGTAGGGCCCTGAGGGGATACAGCAAATTTGGGGTTCACTCTTCAGGGAAGAGTCCTGAAGAAGCAGGGCACAGGGGCACACTTCTGACTTCCTGCCCTGATTGCCCAGTTTTGGGGGGCAAGTGGGGTTGCAATCTCACCTCTGGCTGGCCTTGCTTTTGGACTGTTTGAAGTTTGTTTGGAGACTGTTTCAACGCTGAATGAAAAGGTTTTTGCTTTGTTCAGAGTGTTGTGGGGTTCAGTTCTGATCTGGAGCCGCCTCCTCCTCCCCAGCCCAGTTCCCCAGGAGCTTTGTTTATCTACTGCAGAGCTGTCTGTCAAAGACAGCTGAGGGCTCCTGCTATGACTCTGGCCCTTTGCACTTTCCCCCTGCAGAGCAGGACCCTGGGGGCAATCCTGCTTACCCAAGTGGGCAACTCTGGAATATGTGGGGGCTTGACCCAAGCCACTGTTAGACGGAGGCAGCTTTCAAAATCATGGGAGCTTCCTTGCATGCCCTAGTGAGAGGAGAACCATTGCTGGTCTGCCTCTCTGGGCCTCTCGGACTGCAGTCTTTCAGGGGAGCTTCTTGGGAGGAAGCCAGGCTGCTTGGTCAAGAGCGGGAAGGTAGCAGAGGCTGACTCCAGTCGACACTGCATGAGGCTCTCGGCTTGGGACCGTTAGCTTGGCCCACGCAAATATTTTCAAGCGAGTGACCTGGTTCTGCCGGTTCTGCTCCTGCCGCAGACCAAGCCAGTGGAGGCAGCATTGACTGGTCCTACAACCAAGGCATCAAGTACTCCTTCACCTTTGAACTCCGGGACACGGGGCGCTATGGCTTCCTGCTGCCAGCCTCCCAGATCATCCCCACGGCCCAGGAGACATGGCTGGGGCTTCTGACCATCATGGAGCACACGTTGAATAACCCTTACTGACCTAGCCCTCCAGCACTCTCTTCCTCCTCCTCTTCAGCCCCACCCAGGCAACCGAATAAAGTCTGAGTACATGGAACAGAATGGACTCTCGTGTTGGGGTGCATGTGGCATGTCTGCCTTTTCAAGCTGGGGCAGAAGTAATTTAGTTCCTGCAGATCTCAGTGGAAATGTGTGGGTGGTTGGACTAGATGACCCTTAAACTTCCCTGCATTCCAAGGTCCTGTGAAGTTGTATCCAAGTGGCATCTGTTTTAATGAGACCACCCTGAGCTCAGCTCGTCAGTGGGGTGATTTGTTCATACCTTAGGAGCTAGCAGCAGCCACAGCTGCTAACCAAATGCCCAGCACCCTGCCGTGGTAAGGAATTCAGCTTGTACAATAGTCTAGCTAGTTGGATCCATTCATCTACAAAAGCAATAACCCTGAGTATGAAATAGAATAATCCTGGTGGTCACTGCTTTCCCAGATGGATGTCACAGTCAGGCAAAGCTTTCTATACAGCAAAATATGGTCTCCCACTCCTGAACTAAATTGGAAGAAAACAATTGCATTAAACGGAATCATTTAAAGATGAAGAACAAACACCAATCCCAGGCATTTTTATTAATTGAAGTTTATCGCAAAGACTTTGCCTTTAGAGACAGAAGTAGTTTACTTCTCATGGCCACATGCTTTCTAGCATCTCCTAGTACACTGTCTGCGCCCCCTCTCCTCTCCCACCTACTGCCGCTCCTTACCATTTGCAAAATTTCTCAAACGGAAGACTCTCCTCTTGATACATCACCTCCTCAGCTCCTAGAATCTGGCTTCCCTCCTTTGGCTTGGTGATTCTAGTGTCTGTGATATCACTCTAGTGGCTAGCACCACAAACATGTAGCATATATCTCAACTTTTTTTCAAAGTAAGAATCTATATTCGTTTCTTCCAGATCTCTTAAGGTGTGACTGTTGAGTAGGGAGTCAGTCCTAAGAAGTTACTGGGAAGTTGGGGTAGGGAGATGGCTCGGTAGCTCCCCAAACAGGGGAGCTGGGGTAAGGATGGCAGCCTTTCCCTGTATCAGCCAAAGTACCACAATGCTTCCAACTCCAGTGACTTAAAATTTTGTGTCTTTTTCACATACAGTAGCCTGAAGTTCAAATGCTTTTTTTAAGGGCCCATTAGGGAATTTTCATCTTGGAGTTTTTAAAATAATCTTTGATATTCTAAAATTGAGGTATAGTTGATTTACAATATATATATATTAGTTTCAGGCATGCAAAATAGGGATTAAAAATTTTTATATATTATACACCATTCATTTTTTATTTTAATATGTTTTTGCTACCAAACATGCTGAAAAATAAGGATGAGGCTGACTATACATATAGTGCACATAAACTGACACATATATAAGTTTATGAGGCAAGGTGAAATGGTGTTTCAGTCTTTACAGAAAGATGATCTAAAGATTTTATAACCCTTCCTTCAGGTTATCTTATGGGAAGCATTTCCCTTCAATTTATGTAGATAAGCTGAAACCCACTGTGATGGCTCAGCAAAAAAAAAAAAAAATGGACAAGAGCAAAAAAACTGATCTTACTGCTTAATACAGACTGATAAATGAAAAAAATATTAAGTTAGCAAGATAGTGTATCCTCTTATTAAAACTGGATTACTTAGGGATCAATGGTGGAATTGCTTAATCTAAAATAAACTGTATTCCCTGATAGCAGAGGCCACTTGGTTTGGTATTCAGTCTGCAAAACCCTCAGAAGTACTTGACATACAGATACCCAATAAATATTTGTTGAACAAATGTTCTCCACATTTACTAGAAAACTTTTCATTTTTATAGTCTGTATTGTGTAGGCTTGCAAGTTATTTTGAATTTCCCTGAGCTGCAGTTTAGAAAGTAATGCTCTGAACAAGTAAAAGTATTAAGAAAGCTGACAAAACAAGAAGCACAGTACCAGAATGAAAATGCCACAGGGCCAGGAACTGTGCTGCTTTGCTCAACACTGGTTTCTAATGACTGGCCAAGTACACGACACGTATCATGCACTTAATAAATGCTTCTCAAATGGAGACATGGAAATTAATTTAAAAAAAAATTTAACTCTATACTTTGCAGATACATATTTTTATAAATCTATGGATTAAAAGTTTTTATTTTCTAAATTAAACAATGCTAAAAGAGAAACAATAAATTTAGAAACTAATACAGCATATATGAAAAATTATTAATAACCCTGAGAAGAAAAGAGCCTTTATAAGTAAAAGGAGTTAAAAAAAAGACAACATTTCAAAAGAAAAATAGAAGATTTCTTCCTCAAAGAAGAAATACAAAAAGTTGATAAATGAAAGATACTGATTCTCTGGGCAATTTTTTTTGTACATTAAAGAAAAATATATTATTTTTTTCCCCATCAGATAAAGAATAAAAAGAGTGATAATTCAGTATTATCAAGAGTTTGAAGAAATAAGACCTGTCATATACTGCTGGTGGGAGGATAAATTTATATCACCTTCCCAGGGGGAATTTGGTGATATAAATAAAACATTTCAACATATTGCTGCTTTGACTCAGTAAGTCCACTTAGAGGAATTCATTTTATAAAAATTATCTGAGAAGTTCAAATAATCACAGGTACAACATTGCAATAATAAAAATTTAAATAAAATAGAAAAGAACCTAGATAGATACCAGTATTAATATGGATATTACATGTTTACACAATGGAATATTGGGAAGCCGTTATAGTCTGTGATTGATATGGAAAAATGGTCACAATATACTGAGTGAAAGAAGCTGGTCACACGATGGAAATATTCTAAAATAGGATTGTGGTAATGCTTGCTCAACCCTGTAAATTTACTAAACTCCACTGAACTGTATCCTTCAAATGGATGAATTTTATGGCATATGATTTGTATTTCCACAAAGTTTTTTAAAAAGCAGGCTATAATATAGTATATGGAGTATGAATCTCATTTTTGTTTGAAAAACATATACCCACTATGCCTGGAAGTAGATATTCTCCAATGATAATAATTGTGGTTACCCTGGTTGATGGTTTTTCCTCTTTACACTTTTCTGAGTTTCTTGCAGTGAAAGAAGCTACTACAAACACACCAGATCACCTGTGGGTAACGTTATCTAATATCAACTTATTATCAAAATCAAACATCTAAATGACCATCTTAATTTGTGCCCAGAGTCTTTTTCATAATTTGTCTAAACTCCTTTCTTCTGCTGTCGCCCTGAACAAGGTAATTGTCTTACTTTTGGAAAAGTTTATATTCCAGATAGAGCTAGAAGTGCGTGCCCTACCAAGGGCAGGGTACCAACATCTCCTTGTTGGGGCCAGAGGTAGTGCAGATGACAAATCCCAGGAGCGCTTGGTGCTCACATTCAGTTCCTGCAGCAATCTGGGGAATTGATTAGGCTAATGCCTGTTCTCCAGGACTTTTCAAATATCTTTATTTTAAAATGAACTCATTTAGTCCATTCTTCGATCCTTAGCTATGGTTCTCAGTGTGGCCTGTGAAGCCATTGGTGGTCCAAAAGAATCCTTTGGGTGGTCTTTTGAATTAACACTAAGATATGTATGTCTAGCTTTGGCCTGAAGTTAAAATTGAAATGTCACTGAATACAATCCAGATATGACCTCACCAGTCCCTCATCCAGTGCAGGGCTGTTCATCATCTCAGCGATTATTTCGCAAGGACATGTGGGACTAGGTGGATTTGAAGATGCAGATGGATCCTTGCTCTAAGGACTCTAGGGTCAGAAACATCATTCTGTGAACACACTGAGACCCAGATGCTCCTTACAGGAAACTGATATGACCAACCAAAACAGTCAAACTGGCCAGATTAAGGAAGAGCACTGAGAAAGAAGCACAGAACACCCGTCAAATCTGAAAAAAACAAAACAAAACTGTCAAAGGGTAATGAATTCTCTCCAAAGCTTTCAGGATCCATTTGGCAACTCAAACTGTGAGCATCATCTACCAACCCCAGAGACAAAGCGGCCAAATGTTTACTGCCAAACTAAAAGAAGAAAGTTAAGTCTTCTGTTTAACCACAGTGGTGTGTTCAGCTACATTTTTAGAGGAGTGCAGTGGAATGAGAGCTCTGCTCACACATGGACAGAGGCACAGAGGTTTGCTGCTGCTTCCTCCCGTGAAGCCTAGGCCTGTGACCATGAGCCAATTCACACAATTTATGTTTCAGCCTACATCAGAAACATAGCCACAAAGGAAAGAGAGGATCGGACACAAATCATATCAATATGGTTTTATTGGAGAGTTCAACCATCAGGAAAACAGCCTACTTTCCCCCTACAATCTGTTGAAAAGCTTGTAACTCCCCTTCCCTAAGTGATACCTCATTAGGGACACGCTGAGAACCAAAACAAATCTCAGAAACCCTGGGGCACCTGTCTTCAAGATAGGTCACCAGACACAGACAACGGTGGGACGGGGTAATTCATGGTCCCAGAAGCAGATGCTTCTGTCCCTGAACTCCCATTGCCCTTCGTGTAGGTAGAGGAGGAAGGCTTTCAGTGGAATCTCGGGTAACAGGGAAGGAAGGGAGGCCAACAGCCAAGGGAACGTTATATTTTTGTTGGTGAACCAGAGGTATGGCCAGGGAGAGCGTGCTGGGCCCACCCAGAGGGGGAAGCCCAGGGCAGAGTGGTTTTCTCAGCCTTCCAGCTCAGTGACTCAAGAGCGAGTTGCTTAATTTCCACTCGACCCTCAGTCTCTTCACCTAGAAATGGGGGCGCCTACCTTGTAGGGATGTTGGGATGGTCAAATGAGTCAAAACATAAAATGAAGACTCTAAGAATACTACCTAACACATAGTAGGCGCCCCATAAATGTTTACAAGCATTAATACCTGGAAATCTTTAAAATTTGAAACAAAAGAGAAAGTAAAACCTGCTCTCAGATGGGGAGACGGTGTATAACCCACAGCTGATGAATTCTGAAGGCTCTGCTGAGCCTGAGGGAACCGTGGAAACAGGCAGACTGTAGACAGCCAGGGTAACAGTAAAGGTCCTCACAGCTTCCCGGGCACCTCCTGCAGAGGGTAATCTAAAATTCTCAGAGTTATGAATGCCTCGCCTACGAAAGCAGGACGTCCAAGGGGACAAGGGATAACAAACTTTCCAGGTCTCCAGAATGGCAGACCAGGGCTGAGTGGCCGCCACAGTGGGCTTTACATCCCAGACTTCAGTCTGGATGGATTTCTTTAGGTCATTTATTCACATATCCTTATTAAGGGTCACTGCCACATAGTTGGTGATTTTTACCTTCTAGGAGTCAAAATAAATAATTTTTTAAAATGTAGGCAATCAGTCCGTAGTGAAGTGACCTCTGTTGCCATACATTTCACCAGGTGCCTCAGGATGTTATGCATGTGAAGAGAATCTGAGTCTGCATTTGGAACAAAGAGGATCAGCATCAGAGAGTGAGACTGTAAGGGGACGGGGTGGTGGGGGAAGGAGGCAGTAGAGTTCTGTAAACACATAAAATCATGCACTGAATCCCGTTCTGTCAGGATCCAGTGCTGACAAATTGCCACCATTACACATTTCATGCTATAACTGACCTGCGTGCCAATTTAAGGACATGGCAATGGCAATTTCAATAATTATTGCAATTTTAGGAAAGTACTACTACCCAAATGTATTTTGAACACTTGGGAAGCACAATGTGTCCTATTTATTGTTTTTATAGGAAAAACATATTAATTTTAATAAAAAAAATAATTGAATAGAAGATAAGCATATCATCATGCTCACATAAGCTGATATAAAATACACATTTCTGATGTTTCTTGAAAAAAGAAAAAGGAGAGTATTATGCGAGTTACAACTTTGAAAGAACTGTGAAAAAATAAAAGCACATCATAGATACTGGGAGCATTTTAGAACTGGAGAAAGGTTCTTAATGATTATCTTCAGGATAGAACAGGAAGGGAGTCATGGATTTAAATCTAGGTGGACAGAAATTAATTATCCCCCCTAAAAAAGTCAGAGAACATAAATGACAGAATCTACAAAGAATATATAACATGACAGAAACCAAAACCAACACAAGAAAAATTGCCTACATATTTCTTTCTAGCCCAGGACTCTGATTTCACTTATATTCCACAAGGGAATTAGAGAAAAGAAGGTTTTGTTTTGTTCTGTGTTCTTGGTGAGTAGCCTAAAGTCTTATGAATTTTTGTATAATCTCAATAGCACCACAGGAAGAATCCCTCAGCAACTAATGAACACTATTTGTTCTCTTTTAATTCTGACTTACACCCTAGTCCAATATGATTGTGCTAGTTCTGACTTTCTACTAAAGGCGAAAAATAAAATTACTTTTAGGCCATTTAAATCATTCTATGTCTTTCAGTACAGTAACCCTGACATGACTGCCTGCGATGTTCTTTTTGTTCTCGAATGAGTAATGTTGCCTTCTCCTCCCTCTCCACTTCTTGCTTTCATGCTTCCTTCCTTCCTCCCCTCCTTTCTTTCTTAAATACACATCCGTTTAGAGTACTGAACGTATTAGTTAGACTTTGACCATCACTGTCGTTCAGAGAGGGGAGTAGTTGTACTTCGAGGAAGCATTTTCCATCTAGGGGGTCCTAAGTTCCCAGGCAAGAGCAGCTCACCAGCCTCTGCAACACTGACGAGAGTCCCATGGTATTGTGTTTAAGGTGGCCATCAGTCCCTGCTGGGCATGGAGAGAAACCCAGACCTTCTGACTAGAGAGCTAAGGTTTCCTGCCCTAACTGGAATGATTTCCTGATTCATTTATACAAAGAAAATCTGCATTCCTGGGAGATACAGCAAAAAGAAGTACACTTTCCAATCACCCCAGTCTCATGTGACGCCCCGCAGATCATTTCAACAGAGAGGGACAGAGAAGTTGGCAGACTTCAGCATATTAATAGCAACAACAAATTAGCAACTATGTACTTTAATCGTCAACATTCATAATTGCACAGAGTATCACAGATCACTTAAATAATACATGTCAGTTAATCTAATGAAGAAACTAGTAATGTAGAACATTCAGAGCAATACTGTGAGCATGTAAAAACTGTCTGCGGGTGACATTTAACACACAGAGTACAGAATGAGAACGGGACTTTGAGGAGTAGTTATTTAAAACCCTTACCAACAGGCAAAGCACTATGGAGAAACACACATCAGTATAGCCAACCTGCCAGATCTCTCCAGTAAATGCACAGCAATTCGAATAGGTTCGGGTACACTGGCTGTGCACACATACACAGTCACTTCAAACACTCTAGTGTTGTGTGGTGATGGGAATGCAGAATAGGAGCAAAAGGGGCTACCACTTACTTGTAAAACTGAATCCAGTGGGGGAAATCTAGACTCCTGGCTAGTCAACTTGAAAATGGAATAAACAGAATTCTGTCACAGGGAAAAAAAATTTTTTTTCTTAAAAATGTATATGTGTCCAAAATGGCTGAAAATCTTGTCCACGCTAGGGGAAAGTTGAATGTGGAAAAATTTGCATTTAAAAAAATCTATGCTGTAAAGAAAATAAAAAGCCAGAGCATTTTGGCATTAGCAAAAGGCTGAACTTAGTTCTCAGGCAATAAATTTATGGGGAAACATGACAGGCTCCTCATTAAAGCTTTGTGTACGTTGGCTGAATTTTATACAAGATTCTTGAATCTTATGGAAAATTGGGCACGGCTTGACATCTGAACAATGTCCCTGGTTTGTTTGATTTCTAAAGCATCGGAAAATGTTGCACTTTGGAAATCAAGTAGAGAAGAATAAACACACTAAAATAGAACTGGGCTGAATCTGAAAGTTATTTTTCCATATGTCTCTATAAGATATTTATTACCTTTATTTCTCCTACAAATACAGCTTCCCATGCTGGAAATACTGTGATATCTTTTTTTTTGGTGGTGAGAAAAACAGTCCTGTTAAGACAAATCTTACCCAGCAGCAATAACCACCTAAGGATAGGCAATTTTCAGCTGGCTTTTCAGAGGCTGGTTGCCATGACAAAGAGCACAATTTATTCCTCAGTCCCTTATCACAACTACAGATCACAGACCATAAAAATTAACAAGCCTCTTTTTCCTTTTCCTGATGATTTCAGAGTTCCTCATCCTTACCTGAAGTCTTTTGTTCCCCCAATTAAATGGGATGAATGTCAGTCATCTAGCAATTCAATTAATGCCGATTCAAAATTCTGGCCAAACAAGAATCTATAATCACAACCTCCTAATCACAGCTCAGTCATGAGAATGAAAAGTAAGCAGGAAATTGCACTAATTACTCAATTAGACTAATACTGTATTTTTAAGCAAGGATTTAAGGGGTTGTCAGCTCTGACAAAGGGCTGTGGAGTCGTCCTCACCTTGTGTGCTGGTAGTGACCCAACCAAAGCCAGTGTTTTCAAGGGGCCATGATTTCTACCCATCTAATATGGATATGCCTGAGCTGGATAATGGAAATTTACAACTAATAAACCAACCACAAATGAGGGGCGACTCCAGGGGGCTTCAACGAATGGCTCTCAACCCAGCCCTGTACAGTGGATAGGGCTTTCCCATGAGGGTGGCTGAGCGCACAGCATCACCTGTGCTGGCCCCAGAACATCTTGTGAGGGGGAGCTTTACACACACGTGAGAGCGGCTACTAAATCTTAACTGTAATGCTTATAGGTATCGGCTTCCAAACTTAAGACAGAACCTGCATCGGGTGGGTGCTGGACAAAAAGCTCCTCAGCCAAGCGGGTCCACACCTGATGGGGACCCTGGTGGCGGCTATGAATCATCCGCACACCCAGGGGCAGCTTCTCAGGCTGCAAAGCCTACCTAGAGAACCTTTGTGAAACCAAGAACACTGAGTGAAAAAGAACTGGCTGTGAAGGACACACAGATGTGCCTGAAGTAGTTACAAAACAATGCAGGATACAGACCAAAACAAACTCGACCTTATTTTTTAAAAAATGAAAGCCTAAAAAAAATTAAGACTGTTTTTTGCTACTCAGTTTCAGAGACTTAAATATTCTGTAAACAACAGGGAGGACACTAGAGCCTGTCATGCCTCTGGTTTTTGTAAAAATCCTTCCCAAGTTGGATGTGGGAAAGGAGCTGGAGACAGGAAGAGGGCCTGACACACATGCTGAGGTCTTTTGCAGCAGTTTCTGAAATGACCAACTTGGGGGCTGCTTGGGGCTCCAAAAGGAGAGAAAACATTTATTTGACTAAGGCAGACAAAGTCTTTTACTTCCAGGGTTTGCCTTGCAGGTGGCCACTGCCCAGTGAGCGGGGATTCTGGTGGCTGGCAGGGCCCCCGGCAGGCAGGTTCTGACCGCTGCGGGTGCCTGGAACCTTGGCATCTCTTCCAGAAGCGTTAGCTTGGCTCAGCCGGCCTGGAGGAAGCAAGAAAGCAGGGAGCAGAGCTGCAAAAATGATTGCAGAGACAATCTGCCAAGTATACTTTTAAACTAATGAAGTCTTATGCTACAAACCACTTTTAAGCTAATGAAGTTCTATTCAGCATCTACTTTAGGTTAAAACCTACTCTTGAGCCTTGAGATCAATTAGAAGGTGGGGAAGAGGGTAGGGATGAAAGGAAACCCAGATTGTTCTTCTTTCCTTCCTCTCCATTATCCCAACCAACCTCGCCTTTCGTCAGTAGAGACGGAACAGGAACAACTAGAGGAGAAAGAGAAAGCACTGGGCCAAACGAAAGGCTGGAAGTGTAAGAAGCAGGAGCAGAAGGAAGCAAAGTTTTCCAAGAAGGAATCGAGGGCTTCCCTGGTGGCTCAGTGGTAAAGACTCCACTGGCCAATGCAGGAGACCTGGGTTCAGTCCCTAGGTTGGGAAGACCTTCTTGGAGAAGGGAGTGGCAACCCACTCCAGTATTCTTGCTTGGAAAATCCCATGGACAGAGGAGCCTGGCAGGCTACAGTCCCGGGGATGGCAAGAGAGTCAGACATGACTTATCGACTAAACAACAAAAACAATGGTAATAATGAGGGGAAAGATGGAATGCTTTGTATTCCAAGAAGGAATCTGAATGCTTTAGGTTGGCCTCTCAGCTCCGCCTAAGATGCCCACTTTATTTGACTGAAAACTTCTCTTTCAGTTGTGTGTGCAATGCCTAATTCTTGCCATCACCTGAGAGCACCTCCACTCACTCATTTCCCCTCTCCTCACACAGCACCTGCATATTTCCCGCCCCCCTGCAAATATTTTAAGAATCTGAATATAAGAGATCAAGCTTCCCATATGATGAGGTTGATGTTCAAAGCTGTAAATCTCAAGTTCTACAGAAACATTATTTCCAAAGGTCAAAATATCTTACTAGGATTGTCTGCAGGACCCTGGTCCTCTTCCAGGTAATATTCTATCTTCTTTAGGTCTTCCGGGGTAAATCTCCATTTATTCTCAGCTGGTAGGGGCGGCACTTTGGGACTGGATCGTTTCCGGGCAGAACCAGGAGGAAGGGCCTGCTGGCAAGATGCTGGCAGGGAACCTGTAATCAGTCCTTCTGGGAATTTCTGAGCTAAGACTTTTAGACCTAGGTATGGAAGATCATCAGAAAAAGCAGTTAGCATGGTGAGGCCAAGGCAAACCTGGAAAGGAGCCCACGTGTCTCCTCAACACAAGGACGGGAAATCTTTCTTAATTGCTTCACCATTAAGTAAATTATACCAGAAAATGTCCGTTGTTATGTGGGATTCTGAGAATTCCACCAGAAATTGCTTTGCTCAAGTCTTCAGCACTAAGGCTTTCTTACAGAGCCATAAAGCAACAACATCATTCTTTCAGGAATTAGAAACATGTGCTGATTGAGCTAAGGGAAGTTTCACATATCCTGACTCCCTTCCGCCAGCATGTTTTTTTCTCTTTCCAGAATACTGAATTCTGAGCTCTGCAGGGGAGGGAAGGGGGGAAGCTCTAGGAGTGAAGCTGAAGGAGTGTGAGTCCAAGTATTTGCCTTTTAAGTCCTAAGCAGAACATAGCCCCTCACCTCCGGAAAGCATGAAGAGGTTCTCAAATCCCCGCTCGCACATGGTGGTGGCCGCCTGGCTGGCCAGCCTCTCGTCGTCGTCATACAGGATGATGATCTTGCCATGGGCATTTTTCTAACAGTCACATGAGTTAAGGTTTATAGATGAGGAAACATAAAAACTTTTGTGCCCAATGTGTCCACTGCAGCCTTAGTTAGAACAGTAAAAAAGCGGGAACCACCTAAAAGTCCAGTCCTCCAGAGAGGAATAATTTAGTAAACTACAGTAAATCTAAAGATAAGATATTTTACTGCATCAAAAACAGAGTTTATAAAGAGCTTGTGTTAGTGTGGGGAAATTCACTGTAATAGGAAGTGGGGGAAGCAACTAAACACTAAATTATATATATAAGTATGACTTTCACTTTGTTAAAAAGACTACATAGAAGACCACCTGGAATAAAATACACAAAAGATACCGTAAGAGTTTGTTATTCAGTTGTGTGGTTATCGGGGATTTCAATTTTCTTTTTTATATATTTCAGTATTTAAATTTTCTATTTGTACAATTTTTATAAGCAAAGCAAATTAAAATTTTAAGAAGAAAAAAATTAAAATAGAAGGAAAAAATTCACTCCTTATATTTTACTTGGGGAAAATGGAAAAAAAAAAGCTTTCTGGGGAAAAAAATGTCTTAGGACTAACTGTCAATAGATCCTAACTGTTAATCTAACGTTTCTTGTCCAACTGCAGGACAGACTAGAAAGCAGCCTCAGCAATAGCTAAGGATCCAAATTCTAAAATATGCTAAGTTAGCTAATTAATATTAGTAAATTTGCTTCTTACAATCCTTATACCACCCAACTCCTTAAAGTGCAACAAAGGATACATACTCAAGAATATCATTTGAGTAAGGGTTCATTGTTCTAGACAGAGTTGCAATTGGGTAACTGTAAGCTGCAAAGAGAAGAAAAAGGTTAGGAAGTTTGTAGTTCTCAGTACAACTTGGCCCCAATCCCTAGCTGGTTTAACATCTAAGAGTTAAACATATTTTCAGACTCACTCGTGATAAACGTAAATACTTCTGTGAAAGAGAAGAGAACAGGACACAGTAAACGACAGGAAGCACTGCTTCATTGTTTCTGACATTTAGCCCTGGGCCCCTGATCCCTCTGAGAATTTCCCCGGCCTCTCTTAGAACATGCGGTGGAGCCAACTCACAGGTTCCCAGAACCCATCTGGTTAGCACTATGCTGACCACGGGGTGTGGGTCGAGCCTGCCTGGGCTCAGGACCGGGCTCTTTCTTGGGAGTGAGACACTGAAAAGCCTTTCTCTCTTACCTCCAACAATGTGGCACTGCTGGTAAGAGTCTCTATCTCGTACATCCAGCAGCAGGAAAGGGCAGTCGGGATAAGGTTTGTCTTTGGTATTGGGCTCTGTTTTCTTCACAAGCCCTTTGTCTAGATCCAGTTCCCCAACACCACTGATGACGCTGCAAGTGCAAAAGTAGGTCGGCAGACACTAGTCAGGGGTTGGGTGGCTTAAAGGTCAAATGCGTTTCTTCAGAATGGCGACAAGAGTGCTCAATGTCTTTTCAAAAAACACTTCAAAGAAAAAGGAAAATGGATATGGTGTCTCAGTTCTGTCTCTGAATGCAAGGTACTATGGATGGATTCTTATTCTATCACCCTGGACACCAAGGAAGGGATCCACTGTCCATACTCACCTTCAGAGAGTTCATGTTAGGTCATTAGCATGGCAGAGGGGGTAGAAACTGTAGGGCACATGCTGCCTCCAGCAACAAGGGCAGCATTCAGAGAAAGAAAGGGGCGAACAGTCAATCCAATGGAATTTTGATGAGTGTAAGAAAGCAGAGCAAAAGGAAAGAATAAGGTTGACAGGACAGGAAAACTGAAGACATTTCTATGTATATTATATGTAACATAAAGGAACAATGGTGTTTTAATAGATTTCATATACTGTGACTTATCCAATATGTCTTATCCTCAATGTCTTTAATAGTTATCTGTAGTCACTTAAATTTTTATAGGTTACGACGTTGAGGTTGAAGAGGCTTTTAGATTTTGTGGCATATGATAAGACGGTGGAAAAACTACGATTAAAATGAGGAAGGTCTGTTTCTGACCCATTTCTGAAGTCATAGAATTACCAAAATTGCTTGCCAGGTTAATACAGGTAAAATGTGGCATAAACATGAGTCAGAGAAAACATGTGTTATGAGCAAAATGGCAAGCAGTGAAATACCTGCATTGGGATAAGAAGACGATCATTTTTCTGGTAATATGAAGACACACATGCCAAACCACAGGTTGGTTAGTCTGTAGCAAAAGTTCCTCTCCCATCACAGCAAGTTAAATTCTGCCTTTAAATCCGATAAAAAGCTACAACTATATGCCATATGGTGCATATTTTGTTGAACCAAAGAAGAAAAAAACTATGTCACATGAAACTACATCCTCATGGAAGCCTTGTTCGTCTATCTTGTTTTGAATGCAATTTTAGAGTTCCCGGAACAGAAGTAGTTATGAAAATAATAGTAGTGCAATTGACAATAGCAATACTGTCTCCAGTAGAACTAGCTTGTCTGGTAGAACTGTTTTACCAGTAGAAGGGATGGATATGTGCAGAAAATTAGTACCGTCTTATACCCAACAGTGAATATAGGTGAGGAAGTACTGCATCGTGAAACTGCCACGTGCATTTGAGAGTTGACATCAAGGCTGCTTTCACTCGCCTTTGCACCTATTTAATATCAGAGCACTATGTGTGGCACGCTATTTTTCTTCTGATTCTAGACAGGGTAATTATAAGCTGCAGCAGACAGAAAAGGAGAGGGGGGGAAATCATACTCTCTGAGTCAAAAGACAGTGGTTGTAAAACTGAGTCCTAATAGCAAACTTGCATATATGAAAGCTCAGAAGAAAGGGGTTGAGGAGTGAAAATTAATGCTCTCCTATCAATATATGCTTGCATTAACTAAGAATGCTGTGAAAAGATTCAGGAGGTGGCATTTATATAGAGAGAACATCAAATGGCTGGGATGAAAATGTGGGATTTCACGACGCCAACCTGTTTCTAAGGTAATTAAGTCACTGACATGGTACATAGATTAATGAAGGTAAAATGCAGTGAAAGCATGAATCTGATAAGAGCACCTCTGAAGAGTCGAGCGGCTAAAATCCCCGGCTCCCTCACTGTTTATGAACTGTACGGGGCTTGGCGACTGCTCCCCAGGGCTCCCATTCCCGTTGGTCTTGGCAGTGATTTCAGCATCAGGCTCTGAAGTTGCAGAATCATTGTCTAAAATTTGCAAATGAATAAATAAATAAATTTAACCTCAGCATTTGTATTTACTTGTTAGATAGTTCCACTGAAAGTAGGTGGAGAAAAGGAACTCATATGATCATTATTAAATTGTTCTCTTAAGTTCTAACATGCAGATTCTCACACTGTAGTCTGTGGACCCCAGGAGTCCCAAAGACCCTTTTTCAGGGGACCTGAAAGGTGAAAACTATTTTCATAATACTACGATGTTCAGTTCAGTTCAGTCCAGTCGCTCAGTCGTGTCCGACTCTTTGCGACCCCATGAATCTATTTGTCTTTTTTATCATGCTGATATTTGCACTGAGGGTAAACATGGCAGTAACATTTTTTAAAAAGTCCCTGATAAAGTAGTAATCATAATTTTTATTACATGTCCTCCTTAAATAACACACCTTTAAAATATTCTGTGTGATGAAATGGGGGAATCCACACACAACGAATTTGCTACATACCAACATCCCATTGGTGTTTTAAAGTACGTGTGGGATTTGCGCTGCTTTTGCCTTGAACTCCACTTTTATGTGGAAGAAAAACTGACATGAAAACTATAGTCATTTAGGCTCGTGCATTTGGCATATATTTTCTAAAAGATGATCTATGTGAATTTCTCATTTTAAGGAAAACAACCAATGGTATTTGTTGCAATGATTAAATTTTACACAAAAATAGAATTTTGGAAACTATTTGCCACCAAGAGCTTGACTTCTTTACCATCTTAATGACTTTTCTGATAAGATGGGTGTTGAGGTTAATAAATGTGACTTTTTGATATTGTGTAGTGAAATTTGTCAACATTTGGAAGATAACTCTTCACTCAGTGAAAGTAGTGAAAATGAAAGTCGCTCAGTCATGTCCAACTCTTTGGGACCTCTTGGAATTCTCCAGGCTAGAATACTAGAGTGGGTAGCCTTTCCCTTACCAGGGGATCTTCCCAACCCAGGGATTGAACCCAGGTCTCCTGCATTGCAGGTGGATTCTTTACCAGCTGAGCCACAAGGGAAGCCCAAGAATACTGGAGTGGGTAGACTATCCCTTCTCCAGGGGATCTTCCTGACCCAAGAATGGACCAGGGGTCTCCTGCATTGCAGGCGAATTCTTTACCAACTGAGCTATCAGGGAAGCCCTCATCAGTATTTTCCAAATGACCAATGAATGATGTTATAAATAATGTATGAGTAAAAAATACATTCAGAGTTCAAAACAGACCGATGGGTTCAATGTAACAGGGTATGAAAAGTTCATTGATATGGTTTCAGATTCCACACTACAACCAACCTTTAAGAAGGTACCAGCTATCAAGTTTTGATGTAGTGTCAAAAAAAATATCCATATTATGTGAAAGGGCTATTAAAATGTTCTTCCTTTTTTCAATTACAGATCTGGGTGAGGCCAGAGTTTCTTCAGGTTACTTCAGCCCAAAGAGCATACTGCAACAGACTGAATGCAGAAGGTATGAGATATTAGCTGTCTTCTGTTAAATCAGATATTAACAAGACTTAGAAAAAGTGTGAAACAATGTTATGCTTCATATATATTTTTGTTTTGGTGACACAGCTATTTTGCATAAAAATAAATTATTTAGGTTTGCAATGGGTTTAGTATTATTATTTTTAAGGTAAATAGCAAATAAATATTCTTAAAATTCTATTTAAAATTTTAATATCTCAAGTATTAATAGATATAATTCACAGAAACCAAAACTTTTTGAGGTCGTCAAAAATTAAGTGTAGAGGAAGACTAGTACCAAAAGGTGTGAGAATTTGCTGTTCTAACCAGTATAATGAGAGAATAAATAGAAATAAGAAGTGTAGTTATTAAAGGGAATATCAAATTTTAATTTGCATATGATATACCTAGAAACTTTAAGAGAATCCTATGAAAATGAGGAAAATATTCATAAATATGTTAGATTTTAAAATTAATCTAGATTGTAAGGTTAATTAAAAAATAAGCTATTTACAAAATAAATAAACACTGACAATCAAAATATTTTTTCTATATACCAATAAGAAAATAACATGAAGAACATCTCATTTATGATAACAGCTAGTTACAAAATATACTCTCCTAGAAAATCAACCTATTAAAGAATGTAAAGGGCCTATGAAAACTGATAAGTGCTTTATAGGTCTTATAAAAATTTTACTTAGGGACATTAAAGAAGACCTGGATGAAGAGAGAGTGACATATTGTGCATATTCCTGACTTAGTGATTACAGTGAAATGATGTTAATCCTTTCCTATTTAATTTTCAGCCTTAAAACAAATTCCAATCGGCTGTTTTTTTTTTTTTAAATAAAGCTTAAAAGGATTTTAAAGATGAGAAGAAAAAAGATATATGTATATGTAATTTGGAGAACCTGCCTTTTCAAGTAAGTCACATATATTGAAAAGGTAAAGGATCAAAACAATGCAGTAGAACAATGGAAAATTACAAAGAACACAGAAACAAATCCTAGGAGATATATATATAATATATATATATATATTATATATATATAAATCTAATGTATATTAAAGGTACAAAAACCAGTAGATAAAGGGAGAACTATTAAATAAATAGTGCTGGGACAATCTGTCAACTATTTTAAAAAAAGCAAACTTAGATAACCTCTTCTTATTTTGGATTTTATGACTCTAAAGCACTAAAATGAAAATACAACAGGCTAATAGATTTAATCATGAAAAAATGCAAACCTCAAATATGTCAAAAGTCAACAAAAATAAAATTAAAAATCACAAATTAGGGAAAAAAAATCCATGACATATGTAAGTGAGAAAAGGTTAATATACTTAGTTCATTAATATTTTAAAACTAGTTCTTTAGTAGAAAAAAGATTGTATGCACAAAATAAAAATGCAATCAAGATAAAACTGTTAACATGGAAAGGAAGCCTTCTTTGCACTCCAGAACTGCAGGCCGTCAGGCCCCTTCCCCCAAGGGAACTACCTTTAAATATTTGTCTCCTTCCAAAAATGAAACAACTACATATTTTATATATATTTATTTCTCCCCTTCTTACATATCCAGAAAGAAGCTATTCATACTGCTCTACATTATGGTTTGTTGTTTACTTTTTTCTTTTAACTTAATAACATCAAGTAAAGATTTTCCTCATTTATTTTCAAGGCTATATTGGTTTCCAATGAATAAAGAGATCATAATCATTTAAAGATTTTACAAATCAGTAAGTAAAAGATGACCATTCTATTAGAAAAAAGCAAGAAAAGACATGTTCTCAAAAGAAGAAATATCTACGACCAACAAACACAGACTTGTATGCCCAAAGCCCAGTCTCGTTTTCAGATAAATTAAAAATAAAACTGTTATATACCATTTCTCATCCATCAAACTGGGAAACATTTACAAAAGTGAGAACTGTTCAGCACTGGCTGGTATGGGGAGAAATGGGTCTTCTTATTTGTTTGGTGGGAATACATTATCTTTCTGGAGATAATGTGGAATCAGCACTGAGCATCTTAAAATGGTTCCACCCTTTGACCATCTGCAGCAGTTTATCTTCAGGAAATAAGTCAGAACCATACAAAAATTTATGTATTTACATTACAACATTCTCTCATAAAAATGAAAAATCAGAAAAACATTAACGGCCAACAATAGGAGAATAATTAAATAAATCATGGCATATCTAAAGGCTAGACATTATACGACAACACAGCCTTTACAAATTGAGCTTTTGAAATCTATTTAATGACTTAGCAAAGTTTTCATGATAAAATGTTCAATGAAAACAGCATAATACAAAACTATATAGAAGAGTATGGGTTTGGGTGGGGAAAATAGACCAAAATGTTAATAGGGTTTATTAGTTATTTTAATTGTCTTCTTTATATATTTTTTAACAGGTTTCTTATTTTCTAGAAATAAATTTTAAAGCAGGGAAAAAATAAATATTATAAAAGGAGTTTTTTTATCCCTTCAAAAACAGCCAATGTGTACACAGATACAATCTGTTCTACAGGCATTCCTGAGTGAGTTATTATTCGGTATAGAGCACTAAAAACACTAATATTACTCACACATTATGGTGTCCTACTTTACAAGAGCCTATTTTGCTCTGCAAATTTATCTCGGAAGAGAAAATTGCATGTGCCCGTATGTCCTGGTGTTGCAATCTCGACAATGAATTAAAGGACAAAATCCAGGTACTTTATAATAACCAGGTTAAAACTGGGAGTACTCGAATGAGGAGACTCAATTATCTCTATTACAAAGAGCCCTTATTTCTCTGCAGTGTGAGAGGCATCCGTCAAAAGAGAAATTCCTGTCTTTTTCAGATTCTCTTTATCCTCCCTAACAAAAACAAGCCCAGGGAAATGACAGTTGAGTTGTACAAACCCGGTGTTCAGACTTCCTGAGAAACTTGTCTTGAAATCAGAAGTCAAATTCCTGGCCTACATCAACCTTAACAAAACACATCCCCCTTCAACAAGCAGCCACACATTGACAGCTGAGGACTTCAGGATGAATAAAGACCTTTGCTCTGTGGATTCTTTTCATGATAGTACACCTAAGAGGCTTTCTTTTCAACTTGGTATTTAAGAAAGGAGATCTGGTGCCTATCTTGCTAGCCTTATCTCATAACCCTCACTCAGACCCCAGCCAGACTGGGTTATGTGATTCCCCAAACACGCTTGGACTTCTTCTCCGTGACTTTGCTCAGGCTGCTCCTCAGCCTGAGACAGTCTCACCCTTAACTTGCACCTGTTGAGATTCCACGCCCTGAAGGTACGGTGTGCACGTGCACACATGTATTGGGGAGGAAAATAATAACAGAAAGACAGGTTACTCATATGACAGAAACTCATATGACTCCATGTAAGCAGAGCTGTGTCTTTTTCATCTTTGTAGTCTCATAGCACCTAACTCTGTGGCCTGTACATATACAGAGAGCAGTAAAAATATTTGTTTAAAAAATTAATTAGTATAGTAAACACATTTAAAACATTTAAGACTAAAAATGTTACAACCGGTAAACCAGACAGCTTTTTTTTTTTTTTTTTTAAAGAAATAAGAATTAGCAAAGCACCAGATAACATTTCTCAGAGTCACAACCTAATTACAGACAGATACATCAAAGTCCCTGTGAACACAATAGCACAGGATCCCACAGTCAAATGGTCAATTTGTCATTTTCCCCAAATCCTCAATTCTCATTACCTTCTAGCCTTTGAATCTCTTCAGCTGTCACTTCCAGTGTTTGATCAGATAGGGACGCAACCTGGATGACCTGATAGAAAACAGAATGAAATGTGTAGATGTATGTATGTTTGTCTTTAAACAGAGGCAATTCTGTTTTTAACAGAAGACGAGGAAATATCAAACATCCAAGATCTCCTGTTTTAAGAAACTGTCAGTGTCCCAAGTTGAAGACTAAATCTCAGGTCTTCTTACTCTGATGGTAGTAATTACATTTTCTTTATTCCAGAAGAAAAAACTTGTTTAAAACATTACACGATAAACTTAAAAGACCAAAAGGATAATTTTGGACAAGAAACATAAATAAGAGTTTAAAACTGCCTTCATGTATATTCTAGTTTCAATATAACATGCTATTTCTTAAAAAATGCATAACAGCATTATATTAGAAATTATTCAATGAAGAAATAAATGTAATTATGGCTATATTGATTATAATGTTGTACACCCAATACATAGTTTCTAAAGTACTTTTCTGTTGTAGGAAGTGATAAATTAGGAGAGTGTGATTAATATGCACATACTACTATATATAAAATAGATAATTAACAAGGACCTAGCACAGGGAACTCAATATTCTATAATAACTTATATGAGAAAAGAATCTGAAAAAGAGTATATATACATATAATAACTGATTCACTGTGCTGTATACCTGAAACTAACACAACATTATAAATCAACTATACTCCAATAAACGTTTAAAAAATAGTACATAGAATTCAAATTAAAAAATAAATAAATCACTTTTCACAACTTAGCTCATCAGACTAACATCCACCTTGAATTGCACATCACTGGAACCCTTGTTTGGGGGTCAGAGAGACATTTTGTCCATAATTTTCAAATGAAAGAAGAAAGTGACTTTCTTAAAGTAACAAAATAGCCCATGGCAGAAAGACTTGGAAAAAGAGTACAGTCATAGATGGGATATTACCTGCTTTCCACAGAGAAATATGTCCAAGCAATAAAGAACCCAGAATTCTAAATTCTCATTATTAAGATAAATTGACAAGGAAAAGTAAAACTTAAACTACAAATTTGATGATTAAAAAGTAGAATTTATATTTTACTGTATAAAATTCTTTTCAAAGAAAAAAAGTTTCATACCGATTAGCCTTCCCATAGGTGAAATATAAAGAAGAAGAAGAAAACCCTCTGCAAACATTACTCAGAGTTGAATTTAGAAATATAGAAAGTAGCACAAATTAGATAGTCTTTATTCCAATGGAAGATCATTCAACTTACCAGCTGGGCAAAAGTTGTTACTTTCAGTCTCTTGAAAAGCTCATCTTTTTTGTATCTATAATCTGCAAAGCAGAATGGGACAAATATTTTTCCAGGTTTATTTTGCTTTCTTGGAGGTATTAATTCTTTCTAGTCATCAAGAAACTTCATCAAGAAATGTACCAAAAAATGGTATATTTTTCCAGTTATTTACATGTATTTCCTTGCATTACCTCATTTGATCCTCATGATAGCTTCAGAATTAAATGTGGCAGGTGTTGTATCATTTTTGTCTGGCCAGGAGAAGCCTCCAGCTGAAACTCTAAGCTACCTTTTTGGGTCCAGCGATTTGACCTCTTCCCTTTATTTTTATTGGTCTACAGTTATCCTTACTATGCTGTCTCTACTTTGACCCCACTGTATTGCATACATTTTTGTAAGTCCTTTAAATCCTTCTCAGAACAAGCAGGGGATAAATATCTGAATTTTACAAATGAGGACAGAGACCCAGAGAAGCTGAAGTGCCCTAGGTCAAGAGCTGGTAAGACATTTATACCCTACTATTTTATCTCTGTCCTAGAAAGAGAATAATTATTCCAAATAATTATGTTAGAAACGGAGGACGACCTTTTTTTCCTGGAGTACAATACTGGGCACAAACTTATGATTGGTTCTGATAATCTCTTATATCAATTTTCCTTCAACTTTACTTCAATAAAAATCAACTTATTGCAGTTTTGCAATAGGAAAAAGTTCTGGAGATCTATTGTACAACAAAGTAAATATACTTAACAGTAGTGAACTGTACACTGAAAAATTTATAATGAAAGATTTATAATGGTAAATCTTGTATTGTGGGTTTTTTTAAAACCAAAATTAGAAAAAAAAAGAAAAATCAACTAAAAACATCAATATTTACTCAGTGCTATCTTTACAATTCTGAGACATAACTCAAACTTTTTCATTTGTTTGTGTTAATAATTCTTCACATATTAAACAGTTTTAAGAAATACAGCCAATCTCACTTTATTATTTGTCCCATAGAGGCATGTTAAAAGCTGGCCTCCCTAAACTTTTCTGAAGAAGACTTGCCAATTCTGAAGAGTTTCCAGCATTGAACTCCTGCCCACCCCTACTCTTCACTCTTCTTCTAGTTTATATTGACATCCTTGACTCCTTAAATACTACCTCATTATTTCAGAATTACTGAAGGTTAGCTGGATAATTACTTTAGTCTCATAAACAAAGAATCCTAGCAAAGGAAAGGATTAAAGGTACTTAATATTATTTACTTGGTTATACTAATCATTCCCATGAATTTTCCAAAAAACCAGTACAGACCAGACAGCTACTTTGGAGGATAATGTGAGCATGGTTTACCAAACACGTTGAGGCTCAGAGTTGGGAAATGATACTATCTTAAAAACATGCCTTCTCTAAGTACCTCAAGACTCTTTCTGATGAGGAACTAAAGCTTCTCTGTTCTAAAATGTCCTAAGATAGCAATTTGGCTAAAAATTGATCTTTCTTCCAGGAAATTCTTAAAACAGTTTCTTCTAGATACAAGAAGATAACAAACCTAGATGCAAAGTAGCTTCTAAAACACATCAGGACGCAGACCCGAATAAGCTGAGCAGAAGCTTTACAAAGTGCAACTCAACTACAGTATTTCTCTCAGTTGCCACCAACGTGCCCACCCAAAGTCATTTATGTAAATCAAAGTGGCAATAAGTCAGCCAAAGAAAATAGTCAATAGCTTTCAAAGCAGTTTGCACTGTGGCATTTATCCATTGCTATTCTTTTGGTATAGTTAACATAGTTGGAAATGCTACTCTAGTTCTTCACATTCTATGTACAAAATACACACATTAAAATCCTCTTTAAATAGAAATCACCTTAAATAAGAAAACAGGCACTGCTGTTTTCTAATGGTCGGCATTTCCAGCATCCTCTCATAAGCACTAGAAATGGCGCTGCACATTTGAACCTGAAGTCTACATACCTGGTTCTGGTTTAGAAGGACAGCCATCATGAGGACTTTCTGACATTATTACTCAGATAAAAGATTGAGCTAGACGTTGTACAGCAAGTCTTAAATTTTATAAAAAGGATAACTTGGAAAGCTCTGTCAGTCTGTCCTTGCAAGGGCGAACAGAGCTTTAAGAATGGAGCTTCTGCTACTGTAGCCTCTCCCGGACTCTATAATGGAGACAAACAATCCTAGTTTCAGAAATGTTATCAAGTTTTGCTTCTCCGGTAAGTCTGGAGTCTAAGTGTGTCTCTCTCAAGTTACTGGAAAGACAGAGACCTAACTATCCAGGATGCTTCACACCGGGGCCAACCAGTGTCATCTAACCGCCAGAAGCCAAGAATGGGCTTTGTGAATGGTCCATAGACATAGGGTGTCTATTTTCCCCAGGCAGAGTTGAAAGAATATTCAGATCACAAAGGAATTCTGCATTTTCAGGGTTCTGTTAAAACCCATTATTAGCAAAGGGAAGTGGGCTCACAGTGGAAGACAAATCAAAGGAAGTAACAGGACAAGGTTTGTGATTTCACAGAAAGACCTGGCATCTAAGGTAATCTGAGAAAAGAGTTGGGTTTAGGGTGTCACAGAACAAGGCAACATTCTCCTCCTTCTGACCCAAAAGAACACCTACAACAGAAGATGGGAAAAGAGAAGGGAATATTTTCCAAGATGTAGATCCCAAACCAGAACCTGAAGTAATTCTAGCTGGAGTATCAGCACAAAGTGTGTGAAACCAGGTGAGTGGAACCTCCTGTCTTACTAAAAGGAAGCCCACAACCTCTGAAGAGGAAAGGTGAAGTACCATTTTCAAGGACTTTAACCCACAGGTATTTCTTTTGGGAGATAAGCTCCATTTAAAGTTTATATATCACAGAAACCACATTGTGCTTTTATGAGGAATATTTTAAACAGGGTTTCAGCAAGCTGGGTGGAATGGGACAATTTTTATATGGGACAAATTTTGGTGTGGATGGATGAGTTTACACTCGGCTACCTATGCTTAGGAGGTGAAAAAGGCTACAAACCAGAAGAGAAGCAGGCCAGTTGAATTTTGCTCACAGTGGATGAATTAAGGATGACAACAATAAAGTTTAGGTGAGTAAACAAGATTTTTTTCATAGTTTAAAAATTTAATATACACATATGTATGTATGTAAAGTGGAATATTTTGCAGATACATAACATTTTAAATATACAGCATAAATGTATAAAGTATAAAATATATAAGAAAAAAGGATACTGTGACATTACACATTGAAAAACAAATGTCTATAGCATCAGTTGTTATAGCTGAATGTAGCAAAAAAGAGATTCAGCACGGAGCTGCTCCTGAGTCCATGTCTATTGTCTGGGGTTTCTCAATACTGCAGCAATTCAAAAGGAACAGGAACATTATCATTTAAATTAAAAGTCCTGCTATGTAAAAACAAAAGTTCTGGTGAATTCTGGATTTGTAATATTTTCTTCCCAGAAGGTATATTCTACCAGAGCCAGGTCTTGAACTGCTACCAGTCAGAGCACCTCTCTGCCACCATTAGCTCAATACTGCCCTAGCATTGGGTTCTCCTACTAAAGCTATGAGCAAATCCATCTTAGAAAACAGATGTCCCTGCTTCTCTGATTCTGGCCATGATGTGTACATTTTACATCTGTTTTGGACACAGATTGAAAAATTATGATTTTGTGCAAGCGCAGTGCACTCAGTGACTAGAAGCATATTTTTGCCAAAGATTAGTTTTTTAAAAGGATGTGCATGAAATATGATTTTTAATTAAAAGGAAGCTGACTGCAATGAATTTATAATGCATAACACCACTTTAAGAATAAGCTCTTTCTCACACCTCTAAGTCTTTCATGAATACTGTCGAATTTATACTAAAAAGAATGCTATGAAATAAGATATTATTACTCCTATCTCAGGTACAGAGAAAATAAGAAAATAGGAAAGATTGAGTACCTTGAATACAGATCATAAAGACTGCAGTACAATGAAACTAGAAGCTGGGGTTCTCACTGCTTAACTAGAGATTATTTCATAGTCCAACGTTAATATCTCCCATGGGATTTAAGGCGGGCAGAACTCAGACCCAAAGACCACCACCTCAGCAGCGGACTCGATGGTACAGTTTCCCACATCCTTCAATGCATGTGCCGTGCTCACCTGACTCCCATAGCTTTGGATGCGAGTTACCTGAAGAGTATGGCTAGGATTGTTAATAACCAACTTACAGAGCCACTATAGGGTTCCATTACCCCACACCATAAATAGTGTTACTCACTTTTTTTGATCTCTTCTAGCTTCTCAATGTATTTAGTCATACTGTTACCTAAAAAGAGAAGGATTTTAAATAT
The DNA here is from genome assembly GCF_014754425.2 of Oryx dammah. NCBI lineage: Eukaryota > Metazoa > Chordata > Mammalia > Artiodactyla > Bovidae > Oryx > Oryx dammah. Next base: position 94,414,164 of record NW_024070202.1, read on the forward strand.
GCTTTTAATGGAAGAAAATGATGTCTGAGCCTTCCCATCCTGTTTTTACAGAACTGCAGTAGACAAATGGATCAGACATAGTAAACAGTCTTTAGGATTATACGGCATTATTAAAAGATAAGGAATCCAGGGAAATGTTTTGGTCAAATGTGTTAAGCTGAGGCGCACACCCAATAAATATTAAGAAGTCCCCCCAGGCACTACAAATGATCACTTTATGTAATTTCTTTTCTTTCCGAGTTAAGCCTTTCATCCTCCATTTATTCACCCCATAAGCTTTTTTTGTGGGGAAGGTGTGCAGAGGAAGAGAAAAAAGCAACAACCTCTGAATGTCTAAAATGAGCTGCTGCGCCCAGCCAAGTAACCCTTTCCTCTTCGCTGAATCTTTGTGGTTTCCTTCTCTTCCCTGAACTTGGGTCTTCCACTATTCATGCTGATACTGCAGCCTGAACTAGACCACACAGTATGTACACCAGTATTCACCATGGCTTTGATTTGCTGAGAAATCACAGCAGATCCTCAGCACTGTGGGGAGTCCCCCACCCTCATGTTTTATGGCCTGGTTCTATAACACTAGGTTCTAGCCAAGGTGGTTTGGAGAGTTTTCATGCATTAAAACTGGGCCAGGATCCTTATGGTTTCCGAATGAACTAAAGTCTGGTTCTCAAGCCAGGGGCTATTATTTTTTACCGAGCATACTTCAATTTGATTCAATTCAGCACAGCAAGCTCTATCTGGCACCTCACATGTATAGCAAAAAAAAGGAAAACATTAAAAATAATTTTTCATTTCTAAAACTGTGCTTCTAACTTTTAAGCCTTGAGAGCAACTAGTCAGTTTCAGTCACAAACTTTGGGTAAAAGAAATGCTTCCGATTAATGGTATGAACTTATGGTTTTAAGCACTGTTCTGAACTTTTCTTCATGTGTAGGTGACAAGCAGAGAAAGAAAATTATTTCTCTGAAACCCAAAGCACATTTTCAAAAAACAACTTACATCATTTGTTATTATTAAATCTATACCAACATGGAATAAAATTTCACTGAGTTAGAATATTCTTTTTTCATCTGACAACACACAGTCCCCAGATCAGAACCGAAGAGCAGGACTGATTCAGTGTAATCCTGAACCCAGACTGTATCCTTCCAAAAGCTCAGAGAGACGTGACAGTAGTAGGGCTGCTCAGAAGGCCTGAGGCTTCTCAAGACAGACACTGAGAACACCTCAGAAGAGATCCAAAAAGGACTACAGACCAAGGCTGGAATCAAATATAATCTTTTCTAGGTTCTTCAGGCTGGAATGAACCTGAGATGTTGACCAGATCTCCACAGTGGAAACCGTGACTCCTTCCCAGACTCACAGCCTCTCCTGTGCAAGTCTGCACTTGGGTTAGAAGACAGGGCAAATGGCATGCTCTTCACTGTCCCACAGTCTTATTCTTAAATGACTTTATAGGAGCTTCTGGTTGCACGTTCCTGGGCCCCTTACAGTGCCAGGCTGTTGACGTGGCAGTTAGTTTCTTTTCGCTGGAGAAGCTTCAGGTCTCCTTCCAGAATTGTCGAAAAATTGAGGTACAAAAAGGTCCACTGACTTGTCCGGAGAGGGCAAGTTAGTAACTAAGTCAAGATTAGTATTCCCAACCTCCTGGTTTCTAACATGGCTCATAGAGACACACTGATTCTCTAGCTGTGCTGTTTTAAAAACATGATTTCACTCTGAGGTAAATATGTAGGAAGTGTTACTTTCTTCATAGTAGCAGGTGGGAACCATTTCATGCTCTCAAATTCCCTGAGGCATGCTATGCATGGGAAACAATAGCCAACCTTATCATATAGTCTTTATTATTAAAACACTGCATTTCCAGTCTATAGCAGTTTCTACTAACAATGTGTCTAAAATCCATTTCTCAGTCAGTTAACAACATTTTCAGAATATTTACACAGCACTTCATCTTTGTACCAGCAGAGCCTCACAATGACCCTGTGAGGTATGTTTTCATTCCTACTGATTATTTTTTCCACTAAAGGAGAAGGCAGAGAAGCAAGTCTTTTGCAGAGGTGTACAAACACTTGGCAAAATTAGGAATAAATCTAGGAGTGCTATTGATAAGAAGCTTTTTTCATTATGGCTATTCATTCTCTCCTGTAGGGGGGAAATAAAAGAAAATGGAAGATTTCTGCATTGCTTCAATTGGAGAAATGACTAATCAACACAAAAGAAATCCCTAAAAATGATTTTAGAAAGTATGAAAGTAGTATTTTTACCCCACTTCATGTACTGCTTGTATCTTAACTAAGCAGCTCACCTTACTGGATCTAATTTCATCTGAAAACAGCTTTTTTACTACCTTTTAAAAAGAATACAAATGAATCAATTCTATAATTGACTTATTTATAAACACATTTTTATTTTATACAAAAGTAAGGAGGCTAAAAGACTATCAACAGAATAATTTTTTTAATTGAAATTACACATTACTGCCAGATAAATTTTCCTAGACAAGACTTTGATTAAAAAAGAAAGTTAGTGGCTCCCCACTGCTTACTGACTGAAGTTTAAACTCCTTGCTCTACTACTGAAGGCGCCAACATCTTACCTACCTCTTCAATCTTGCCTTAATTACTAAACTTGACAAACTCTCTGTGAGTCTTTGGCTCTCTAATATGTCACCCTGCCCACATAATCATAATAGCTCACCCAGCTGGAAGTGACCTTTCCCTCCTCTGAACTTCTACAGCACTCAGCTTACCACTCACAAGGCATTTATCATTGTACTGCCTTATTTGTGTGTAAGTCTTATCTATCTTATTATACTGAAAGCCCCAAATAACTATTTACACACACACACAGACAGACAAACACACGCACAGAATATCTTCATCCTTTCCACTGTCTAGTGTTGGAGGCACTCAAAAATATTTGCTAAATGAGAAATACTATGAAGATCTACTAGCTGGAGAATCCTTATAATGGATCATATTATAATGTAAATAATCATACCCCAATTTGCTTTGAGTTTTTGGATGCCTGATTTTCTCTAAGCTATACACAACTTTATTTATATATAGTACATACATGTTACACACTACTTAAATGACATATATTGTTTCAGGACTCAGGTAATAGAAATGTATACGGTGATATTTAGCCTCTACTTAGTTTATAATTTAAGCTGCAAAAAAAAGATATATAAAAAGGTTTTACAAGTGGAATCAAGAGAAAGAGACAACTCAACTATATTGATATTGCTAAGCAAAGATACAGCACAATCAACGAACTGAGGGGCTCATTCATTAGAGTTTTTCCTTTGTTTTCCTTTAATGTAATAACCTTATTTGTACTGAGCCAGTAAGAAAAGCAAGTGATTTTGAGCAGCAGTAATCTAAAGTGGTTAAGATTTATAAGGCAGGAACTCAGTTGCTAAGAGACAATTCCACTGCTTTATTTTTCTTCAATATTTCCCTCCTCTATGGAGAAGTTCTTTTGGCTCGGAAGGAGCAGAAAGCGTGAAAAGAGGCACAGAGGTCCTTTGTTAATCTCAATAAGTTACACGAGCGCATAGTGCTTTCTGGTTTGTAAAAGGCTTTCACATACATTTCTTCCTTTGGCATAAGAAACAGAATTAAATACCAAGTAAAGATGAAGAGTACCTAGTCTGTAATGAGTTTCAGTGCTTAGGATCAAGGCTATTAGCAGATATTCAGGAAAAGTAAAGACTAAGAAGAAAAAAAGAAAATGACTAGTTTGTATGGAGATAAGAAAAGTAAGATGAATTTTTAAAAAATTAAAAATAGCTAGAAAAGACTGAGTAGAGATAGTCTATGGACTTTTAGAGAGCTAAAGAAATTTGAAATTAGATTGAATATAGATTGAAATGAGAGAATAATGCCAGAAATGAAAGCGTTTAGGAGACTAACAAAGGGAGAGCCCTGTGGTTTGGAAATTGTCCCTTAATCAGCCTGCAGGGCTACAGAGCAGGAACCCAGAGAGGGTGCTTGAGAATACACAAGGACCCTGCGGTGGTGACTGAACAAAGTGCCGGCAGGGATTTCATCGGAAGCATAATCCATTCCGGGCACAGTCTGGCAGTGCTGGGGAGCTGGGAAGATACACTCAGGCACCTATGGAACAAAAGAAATATTTGAAGTTCAAAATAATTCTGATATTTCTAGCCATGGCTATACAATGGTGTTTGAATTTATAAGAGAAGTAGCATCAGAAGGACAGAAATAAAATATTATCTTTACCCAGGAAGAAGATATCTGGCTTTGAAGAACTCAGTAGAAGGCGATTTGGGTGAAGATTGGAGATGCCACAAAATTCTTGATTTCTCGGGATTAACTCTGAGTTGCTCACTGTTTGGTAAGAAAAGATTGAAGACCCATCTATTTAGCCTAGAAATAAGAAATGCTCATTTGTTCCTGTGCCTATTTCTACTGCTCTGACTGCAGAGCTTAAAATCATACCTCAGACAGGAATTCCTTACTCTTACTTGACCTTTAAAGTCAGTCTGGTGTTTTCACAGCCAGGATTCCTCACACTTTTCACCTTATGGCAGACACACATAAGTGATAACATTTGGACACAACACCGAGGTTTGGGCTATCTCAGGCCCTGACGGCTAGCCAGAGGGCTAAAGAGATCTGTATCCTAGCTCATAACCCACAGGCTGCTGTACTGAATATACAGAGAGGTAAGTCACACACACAAAAAATGAACAGAAAAAATGAAAATCTTTCCCTTAAATTGACTTTAACATAATTTTTAAAATCTGAAACAAAAAATCAAACACTAGAATTACATTTCTTCCATACTGACTTTAAAATACACTGGGTTTCTGGCAATGAAGCATAATTTGGCCCTTCCAAAGGTATTATAAAACTAGACTTCTGCTTCCAGGAAGATGAGGTAGGGTATACTTTTCTCTACTCCTCCAGCTAAGTACAAGAAAATCCCCAGATGACCCACAAAATAGGAGGAAATATCTGCAAATTATCCTTCGGATAAGGGTCTACTATCCAGGGTATATAACAGAATTCTTGTAACTCAACAATAAAAAGAAAAATAACCCAACTAAAAAAAGAAAACAGGCCAAGGATATGAATAGCCATCTCTCCACAGGAGATGTATAATTGCCAATAAGCACATTAAAAGGTGCTCAACATCATTACTCATTAGGAAAATGCAAATCAAAACCACAATGAAAATACCACTTCACACCCACAAAGATGACTATAATCAAAACGATGGACAACAACAAGTATTGTTGAGGATGTGGAGAAAAAAAGAGCCCTCCTACACTGCTGATGGGAATGCAAAGTGCAGCTGCTTTGGAACACAGTTTGGCAGTTCCTCAAAAGTTAACATCTGACCACAGACTTAACATCTGACCAAGAATTCAACTTCTAGGTATATAACCAAGAGAACTGAAAACAAGTTCACACAAAAACATGTATGCTAATGTTTTAGCAGCATTATGGTCAAAAAACATAAATAAATCAAACATCTATCAAATGATGAGAAGATACACCAACTGTGGTGCTGTGCTTAGTCGCTCAGTTGTGTCCAACTCTTTGTGATCCCATGGACTGTGGCGCACCAGGCTCCTCTGTCCATGGGGATTCCCTGGGCAAAAATACTAGAGTGGGCTGCCATGCTCTCCTCCAGGGAATCTTCCCCTCAGGGGTCAAACCCAGGTCTCCCGCACAGCAGGTGGATTCTTTACCATCTGAGACATCAGGAATAGCTATATAAAAGAATATTGTTTAGCATTAAAATAAAGTATTGACACATGCTAGAACAATGATGAACCTTGAAAACATTATGCTAAGTGAAAGAAGTCGGACACAAAGGTCATATGTTGTATGACTGCATTTTTATGAAATATTCAGAAGAGGCAAAGTCATAGATACAAAACATAGATTAGTGATTACCAGGAACTGGTAAAAGTAAAGCATAGGAAATTACTGCTTTGGGTATGGGGTTTCTTTATGGGATGACAGAAATATCCGGGGGGCACTAGTGGTAAAGAATCCACCTGCAAATGCAGGAGATGCAACAGATACGGGTTTGATCCCTGAGTTGGGAAGATTCTCCTGGAGAAGCAAACAGAAACCCACTCCAGTATTCTTGCCTGGAAAATCTCATGAACAGAGGAGCCTGGCAGCCTACAGTTGCAGGCTCCATGGGGCTGTGAAGAGTCAGACACGACTGAGCGTGCATGCACACACACACAGAGAAATATTCTACAGTTAGATAGTATTGATGGTTTGACAACCTTGTGAATGTTCTAAAAATGTCTGAATTGTACATTTGTAAAGGTTGAATTTTATGGTATGTAAATTATGTCTGAATTTAAGAAAATATACCCAGTTAGAAAAAAAGACTGAATAGAAAAAGAAAATCCTGGATGGGGTAAATTAAGAGTTTGGGATTAGAAGCTACATATTACTATATATAAAATAGATAAACAAGGTCCTACTGTATAGCACAGGCAACTATATTCAATAGCTTATAATAACCTATAATGGAAAAGAATCTGAAAAAGAAAATATATTTTATGTATATATACATATATGTATAAAACTGAGTCATTGCTATACACTAGAAACTAACATGACATTATAAATCAACTATACTTAAAATTAAAAAAAATACTGGACACTATATATAAAACAAACATAAGAAGACTCTGATATGTGGAACAAGGAAGGCAGATTGGCTAGGGACTTTGGGACCTGAGCAGTGACATAATGGTTGAGCTACCTGGCTGTGTGTGTGTTTGGTTTTTGTCTCATTACCCTCAACTTGGAGCTGAAGAAGCCAGAAATCCAAAAACACCAACAGATGAAAAAATTCCTAAAAGGACAGCAAGACAGAAAACTATCAGATAGTAACTGCCTTATTCCAGTTGCAGTCCACAGAAAAGCTATGTCTTACCCTTACCTGCCCACAAAGGCCAGATGGGGAATCTTGATTTTCATCTTTGTTGGGCTGTGATGAGATGCTATCAGAGTACCAAAAAGGAGGAGAAAGAGGCTGGGGCTGAAAATGCACTCAAAGATATAACTGCTGAAACCTTTTCAAATTTGTTTTCAGTCCCTGGTGGCTCAAACGGTAAAGAATCTGCCTGCAATTTGGGAGACCCAGGTTTGATGCCGGGGTTAGGAAGATCTGGAGAAGGGAATGGCAATCTACTGCAGTATTCTTGCCTGGAGAATTCCATGGACAGAGGCTACAGTCCATGGGGTTGCAGAGTCAGACACGACTGAGAGACTAACACTTTCAACACTATCAAATTTGGCAAGTAACATAAACTTCAGATTTATAATAAAAGGAAATACTGTTTGGCGTTTACTCCAAAGAAATCCACAGCAAGATGTTATCATAGTCAAACTTCTGAAAACTAAAGAAAGCAATCTCAAAAGCAGCAACAGAAAAATGACACCTGACCTATATGGGAAAACCAGTTTGAACAGGAGATTTCTCATCAAAAATCAGGTGTCCAGAAGAAAGTGGCACAATATTTTTCAAGTGCTGGAAGAAAAGAACTGTCAACTGGAATCCTATAGAAGAGAAGATACCCTTTAGGAAAGAAAAGAAATCAAGACATTCTCATTAAGGAAAATTAAGAGACTTTGTTACCAGTAGACCTATCCTAAAGAATGGTTAAAGGAAGCTCTCTACTTAGAAAGGAAAAGATAAAAGAAGATATCTCACAATATCATGAAAAAAAAGAATTCACTAAGCAAAACTAGGGCTCTTTTCAAGTACCCATGGAACATACACCCTTGGTATCTGTTTCAATACATTAAAAATAATAATATATACAGAGTACATTCTCTAGCCACAGTGGTATTAAACTAGAAGTCATTAACAGAAAGATAACAGGAAAATCTCCAAATACTTGTAACTAAATAACATACTTCTAAATAATCCATGGATCAAAGAAGTCTTAAGAGAGGTAAAAAGATACACTGAAGTGAATGAAAATGAAAATTCAACATATAAAAATTTTTGAGACACAGCTATTAATCAGTGCTGAGAGAAATTTGTATTACTAACTATATGCATTAAAAAGAGAAAAAATCTTTAATCAATAATCTGAATGCTTACCTCAAGAATCTAGAAACAAGAGCAAAATAAACCCAAAGCAAGCAGAAGAAAGGAAATAATAAAGAGAAAAACCAATAAAATTTAAAACAGAAAACACAGAGAAAATTGATGAAACCAAAAGCTGGTTCTTTGAAAAGATCAATAAAATGGATAAATCTGTAGTGAAGAAAAAAAAGACACAAATTACCAATGTCAGTAATGAAAGAGAGGCTTCACTTCAGACATTACAGATATCAGAAGGATAACAAGGAAACGCTACAAACAACTCTATGCACATAAATTTGAAACCTTGGATGAAATGTACTAATTCCTCAAAAAACACAAACCCACAACTCATCTACTATGAAACAAACAATTTGAATATCCCCTTACCTATTAAAACATTAAATTCAAAATTTAAAAACTCTCAAAAAAGAAGTCTCCAGGCACAACAGTTTTATTGGAGAATTCTACCAAATATTTAAGAAAGAATTGACACTAATAATACACAATCTCTTCCAGAAGAACAGAACAGGAGGGAATACTTCCCAACTCATTTTATGAGACCAGTATTACAACAATACTAAAACCAGACAAAGACAGTCCAAAAAACAAACCAAAACTACAAACCAATGTCCCTCATGAATATAGACACAAAAATCTTTAATGAAATAATAAATATAATTCAGTAATATATAATAAGAATTATTATACCATGATTAAGTGAGGTTTACTCAATGAATGCAAAACTAGTACAATATTTAAAAATCAATAAAAGTAATCCACTATATTATCAAGATAAAGAAAAAATACATATGATTATATCAATTGAGGTAGTAAAAAAGTATTCAATAAAATTCAATTGTCATTTGGGATTAAAACTCTTAGAAAAATAGGAACAGGAGGAAACTCCTTCAACCTGATACAGCTAACATTATCCTTAATGATGAAAGACAATGATTTCCCTCTAAGTCTGGGGTAAAGATAAGGATGTTTGCTCCAATCACTCATTTAACATAGTTCTGCCAGTTCTGACGTGTGTGTGTGTGTGTGTGTGTGTGTGTGTGTGTGTGTGGCTAAATCGCTTCAGTCGTGTTCAACCCTGTGCGACCCCATAGACGGCAGCCCACCAGGCTCCCCCATCCCTGGGATTCTCTAGACAAGAATACTGGAGTGGGTTGCCATTTCAGTGCAATAAGGTAATAAAAGAAAATAAACACATGTAGACTGGAAAGGAAGAAATAAAACTTTCTTTTTTTAGATGACATGATTGTCTATATAGAAAAGCCCAAGGAATCTACCAAAAACTCCTCCCTTACCTAATAAGTACTTTTAGCAACATCTCTGGATACAAGTTAAATACACAAAATTAAGCTGTATTTCTATATGCTAGCAATGAAAACATGGACACTGAAATTTAAAAATACAATACCATTTAAAATTGCTCAGAAAAAGAGAAATACTTATCTATAAATCCAACAAAACATGTATTGGATTTATATGCAGAAAACTGTACAATGCTGATGAAAGAAACAAAGAGTCAAGTACATGGTGAGAAATAGCATATTAATGGAATGTAAGACTCAACATAGGAACATGTCAATTTTCCCCAAATTGATAAGACAGGTTGAATGAAATTCCTATCAAATGTATATCAATATTTTTAAAGTATAAATAAGATTATTCTACAGTTTACATGGAAAGGCAAAGGAATTAGAGTAGCTAAAGTAATTTTGTAAAGAAAAATAAAGTGGGGATAATCCATCTAACCAATATCCAATTTACTATATACAGCTATGGTAATCAAGACTGTGGTACTGGCAGAGGGATAGACACAGAAATCAATGGAACATGGAAGCAACCTAGATGTCCATCAGCAGATGAATGGATAAGAAAGCTGTGGTACATATACACAATGGACTATTACTCAGCCATTAAAAAGAATACATTTGAATCAGTTCTAGTGAGGTGGATGAAACTGGAGCCTATTATACAGAGTGAAGTAAGCCAGAAAGAAAAACACCAATACATTATACAATGCATATATATGGAATCTAGAAAGATGTAACGATAACCCTGTATGTGAGACAGCAAAAGAGACACAGATGTATTAACAGTCTTTTGGACTCTGTGGGAGAGGGCAAGGGCGGGATGATTTGGGAGAATGGCATTGAAACATGTGAATTATCATATGTGAAACGAATCGCCAGTCCAGGTTCGATGCGTGATACAGGTGCTCGGGGCTGGTGCACTGGGATGACCCAGAGGGATGGGATGGGGAGGGAAGTGGGAGGGGGGTTCGGGATGGGGAACACATGTACACCATGGCGGATTCAAGTCATTGTATGGCAAAACCAATATAATAAAGTAAAAGAAATAAATTAATTTTAAAAAAAAATCAATGGAACAGAATACAGAAACCAGAAATAGATCCACATAAATATGCCCACTGGTTTTCGACAAAGGTGAACATACAATCCAATGGAAGAAATGCAACCTTTTAAACAAATGGTGTAAAGTAATTGGACATCCGCAAGCAAAAGTTAATCTCAATCTAAGTTGCACGTCTTATACAGAAATTACCTCAAAATGTATCAGGGACTTACATATAAACCTAAAATACATAATTTTAGAAAAAGTTATGATAGAAAATCTTTGGGATCTAGGATAGGCAAAGCGTTCTTAGGCCTGACAACAAAAGCAGGATCCATGAAAGGAAATACTGATATCCTGGACTTTACCCAGATTAAAAACTTTTGCTGTTTGAAAGACCCTGTAGGAGGATAAAAACGACAGGCTACAGACTGGCAGAAACTATTTGCAAACCATGTATCCAACAAAGGACTAGTAGCTAGGATATATAAAGAACACTCAAAACTCAACAACTAAAAAAGCAAGCAATCCAATTAGAACACAGGCAAAAAAGACAAACATTTCAGTGAAGATGAAATACAGATATATAGACGGCAAATAAGCACACAAAGAGATATTCAACATAAGTCATTAGAGAAATGCAAAACACAAGGGCAATGATATGCTACTACACATCTATCAGAATGGCTAAAACACCACCAAATGCTAAGGATATGGAGAAACTGGATCACACTGCTCCTGGGAGTGTAAAATGGCCCAGTCACCCTGGAAAACAGTTTGGCAGTTTCTTAAAACACTACAAATGCAACTGCCAAACAACCTAGTAACTGTACTTCTGGGCACTAATCCCAGAGAAATGAAGGCTTATTTTCACACAAAAATCTGTATTCAAATGTTTATAGCACATTTACTTGTAACAGTCAAAAAGGGGAAACAATTCAAATGTCCTTCACTAGGAAGATGATTAAACTCACGACTCTCTGCAATCCCATGGATAGTAGCCCACCAGGCTCCTCTGTCCATGGAACTTCCCAGGCAAGAATACTGGAGAGGGTTGCCATTGCCTCCTCCAGGAGACTGAACCTGAGTCTCTTGCATCTCCTGCACTGGCAGGCAGATTCTGTACCACTCTGCCACCTGTGAAGCCCATGGTGCATCCATACTATGGAATATTCCTAAGAAGTGAAGTCGCTCAGTCGTGTCCAACTCTCTACGACCCCACAGACTGTAACCTGCCAGGCTCCTCCATCCATGGGATTTTCCAGGCAAGAATACTGGAGTGGGTTGCCATTTCCTTCTCCAGGGGATCTTCCCAACCCAGGGATAGAACCTGGGTCTCCTGCACTGCAGGGAGGCTCTTTACCATTTGAGCCACCACTCAGGAATAAAAAGGGATGAACTACTAATACATGCAACAACCTGGTTAAATCTCCAGAGAACTTCCTGAGGAAAAAAATCCAGTCAAAATTATATACTGTATGATTCCATCTATATAGAAGTTGTGAAATGACAAAATTATAGAAGTGAAGAACAGATTGGTGGGAGCCAGGGGTTAAGGAGCAGGTGAGGGTGGAAAGTGGATATGAAGCATCCTTGTGGTCATGGAAGAAAAGTTCTGTATCCAAACTCTATCTATCAATGTCAATATCATGGTTGGGGTAGTGCAGTATCGTTTTGCAAGATGTTACTATAGGAAACTAGGTAAAGTATATGGAATCTCTGTTTTATTTCTTACCATTCCATGTGAATCTACAATGACCTCAAAAGCCCAGACAGTGAAGAATCTACCTGCAATGCAAGAGACCTGGGTTCGACCCCTGGGTTGGGAAGATGCCCTGGAGAAGGGAAGGGCAACCCACTCTAGTTATTCTTGCTGGAGAATTCCAGGCAAGAATGGACAGAGGAGCCTGGTGGGCTACTGTCCATGGGGTCACAAAGAGTTGGATACAATTTAGTGACTAACACTATGTATAGACACTAACAAGTTTAATTAACAAAAACACTAGATTAAAAAATCTCAGAATATAAAAGGATATAGGCAATTACTTTGTATTGTAAAAAGAAGATACAAATATCTCAATTTCCAAAAAACTGAATTATTTTCAGATATCATAATTGAGTCAAACTTTGGTTATGAGTTGAGGAACTGAAGAGAAAGAAATGGGTTTTCACTCAGAAAACACAATTCAATTTCCAGGAGGAAAAAAAAAAGGACGTTATAAATAAATCTATATAGCTGAAAAACATCTTAGCTCTTACAAATTTTAATTTTAAGAAGGCTCCAAAAGAAAGCATTAAGCAGTCTTTAAAACATTATCTGTACTTCTCAGAGAAAATATGGTATTTTTAATAAAAAGTACTTCCCTCTCAGAATAACTTTTTCCAGAAGGGTGGGTCACAGTTGCAATTATGGGGAGAAAGGTAGAGATGCAGGAGCTGAGGGCATTGGTGGTAGAAGAAATGAGGCTGGAGGAAATAACTGGGACAGCGTGGCCGAAGACACAGTACACAGGAACTCAGGCCAGGTCTCCAAAGCTGACTTCTTTATCTTGCACACAAATCTCAGTTCTGTCTCCTTTATTGAACTTTAAGTAAATCACGTAATCTCTGGACTAAGATTTCCTTTTCCTCAAAGACAGAGATAACATTTTTTACCTCCGCCCATAAAACAGGATATTTGCAAGGACAGATAACTGAACAGCACAAAAATGTTTGAAAGAAAGGTCCCAAGAAAGTATCTGCAAAGCAGGCTCATTTAAAACATTTAAGTCCATTTTATACGGGGAAAAAATGCATAACAGAAGACAATAATTTTGAAGAAAGACTAGGAGAAAGAGAAAGAAAATGAATGAGATTTAAACAGTCAACATCTCAGTTTATTTTCTTAGTTGTCTTGAGGTTAGTGGTAGAAAATTCAGTATTGCTAAAGGCATGTGGCACTCCAATCTACTAGCAAAACCATCTTAATAGGATGGATTTTCCACAGCAGACTTTAAGAGGTTGAAAAAAACTAAACAAACAACCAAAATCTCACAAGACTGCAAATCCACCAGGGGCTTGGGGAGTGGTTTTCATCCTGACACTGAAAAATGTCAACAGCATGGAAATAAGCAGTAATGCACTCTTAAATTTCATTTTACCTGAATTGCAGCACTAATTTAATTTTGTCTGGTATTTTAGTTACTCATTCAAGTCTGTCTGCCTCCACTTGAATCTAAGCTCTTTGATTGCAATAATCAACAGTTCACACTCATCTTTACATGTCCCATAGCCCAGAACCTTGCATGTAGCTACACTCTGCAAATAGGGAATTGAACAAACATGCACAAAGTATAATCGATTACTCCCAGTTTTAAGCAATATACTTAAATTGCTTAATATACTTAAAGGTGTTCCAAGATAGAGGTGACGTCCTGATATTTTTATTAGCCTCAGTCCTGTAACTTATTAAACAATTTTTTTAAACAATTTTTTAAAATCAGTTTTGCAATTTATAGTGAGCTCAATAATGGAGTTTTTAAAGATAATCTGAAAAATAGCTTTCATAAGTCCTGAACTCAGAAAGACTTTAGACAAGACAGTGAGAAACTTTTAGCTATGATTTGTATCAGGCATGACATACTGCTTTTTGTCAATAATCAGCTATTAAGATTTTTTTTTTAAGTTTTAATTTGCTAATCTTTACTCACCAGTGTCTAGTCTTGACTTGACATGCTGATACCTTGGGTTTTGTGGTATCCTTCTGGTCAGATACTAAAAAATAAGAAAATTCACAAATAATTGGGTTAATGTTGGGAAAGGGACAATATACTTTAACAATTAGAACAAATTCTAAAATTTAATTGAATTTAAAGATGGCAGGAGCTCTAGAGGTCCAACAGGGCTCCTCACTATAGCTTCTCCACAGGTGAAGATGGTTATCATGTTCTGTCAAAACATTTCCATATTTTGTCAAAATAATCTCATAGCACTACGCAATTAGGAAAAAAGCTCTTGAAAATGATTTCTGACACTGAGCCAAAATTGATCTAATTTCCACCCAGTCCACTGATACAACCTAGAATGAACCATTCCACCCTGCCTCAAGCAAGCCATTAAAATAACTAAAGGCAGCTCTTTTCTCCTTTTTAATTTTCCCCTTTACATGATGATTTGAAGGCTGTCTTCTCTGGATGCCCTCTAGATTTTATCTATGCAACCCCTAAAAAATGGCACGCAGACCTGAGCATGCTGCCCAGATGTTGCCAGGTCAGGACCCGGTTTGGCAGGTCTTTCCTGCAACTCCCCTTGAGTTGAAGCTTCACAGATGTCACCGTGATGGCATCTGCTCTCACGGCAGCTGGGGTGTATCACGGGCTCAGGGAAAGTTTATGGTCAGTAAAAAGCTGTCAGGTCTCCCCTGTCCTGTGCTTTGGTAGTAAATCTGAATTCAAGTACAAGGCATTTCCCCATATTAAATTTCAGTGGCATTTTCAAAAGCCATTCAGAGAGGGAAGGCTAATGAATAAAGACATTACAAAATACAACTTTCTTGCTCAGGCTTTTTTTCTGGCCTACAAGTATGAAAAGCAGATGTTCAGTGACAGGTAGCAGTGGAATCTGAGATTAGAACTGGGTAATATCTCTCCAGCTTCATTTTCTGTTCTCTCCCACATGCTCCTGGGTTGAAGTTGCCCAAATGTTCTCCAAATGTACCAGGTTCACTCAGGTTTCCAGTCTTAGCAAATTGTCAGCTGTCCATGTGTAAAACTTCACTTCCTCTATAAAGGTGTCCAGGGTGAAATTAGCTACTTTCTCTCTGGCTCCTAGAGGACTGAACCCTGCACTATTGTTTATACCTTAACCTTCTTTTCTAGTCTAGGATTTCCTTGAGAGTAGGAATGATAACTTCCTCAAATTTGTTTTCACCCAGGACCTCGCACATGGAGGGCACATTTACTGATATTCAACCAATAAATAAATATCTAGAATGAGGATTTTGTTGTTTGCTGTTCAGTCACTCACTTGTGTCCGATTCTTTCTGACCCCATGGACTGCAGCACATCAGGCTTCCCTATCCTTCACCATCTTCTGGAGCTTGCTCAAACTCATGTCCATCGAGTTGGTGATGCCATCCAACCATCTCGTCCTCTTACCATTCCCTTCTCCTCCTACCTTCAATCTTCCCCAGCATCAGGGTCTTTTCTAATGAGTCGGCTCTTTGAATCAGGTGGCCAAAGTATTGGTGCTTCAGCTCCAGCATCAGTCCTTTCAATGAATATTTAGGACTGATTTCCTTTAGGTTTGACTGGTTGATCTCCTTGCAGTCCAAGGGACTCTCAAGAGTCTTCTACAACACCACAGTTCAAAAATATCAATTCGTCAGTGCTTGGCTTTCTTTATGGTCCAAATTTCAAATCCATACATGACTACTGGAAAAACCATAGCTTTGACTGGATGAACCTTTGTTGGCAAAGTAATGTCTCTGCTTTTTAATACACTGTCTAGGTTGGTCATAGCTTTTCTTCCAAGGAGGAAGTGTCTTTTAATTTCATGGCTGCAATCACCATCTGCACTGATTTTGGAGCCCAAGAAAATAAAGTCTGCCACTGTTTCCATTGTTTCCCCATCTGTTTGCCATGAAGGGATGAGACCGGATGCCATGGTCTTCATTTTTTGAATGCTGACTTTTAAGCCAGCTTTTTCATTCTCCTCTTTTACTTTCATCAAGAGGCTCTTTAGTTCCTCTTCACCTTCTGCCATATGGGTGGTGTCATCTCCATATGTGAGGTGTTGACATTTCTCCCAGCAATCTTGATTCCAGCTTGTGCTTCATCCAGCCTGATGTTTCTCATAATGTACTCTGCATATAAATTAAACGAGCAGGGTGACAATATATAGCCTTGATGTACTCTTTTCCCAATTTGGAACCAGTATGTTGTTCCATATCCAGTTCTAACTGTTGCTTCTTGACCTGCATACAGGTTTCACAGGAGGCAGGTCAGGTGGTCTGGTATTCCCATCTCTTTCAGAATTTTCCAGTTTGTTGTGATCCACATAGTCAGTGGCTTTAGCATAGTCAATGAAGCAGAAGTAGATGTTTTTCTGGTACTCTCTTGCTTTTTCAGTGATCCAGTGGATGTTGGCAATTTGATCTATGGTTCCTCTGCCTTTTCTAAATCCAGCTTGAACATCTGGAAGTTCACGGTTCATGTACTATTAAAGCCTAGCTTGGAGAATTTTGAGCATTGCTTTGCTAGCATGTGAGATGAGTGCAACTGTGCGATAGTTTGAACATTCTTTGGCATTGCCCTTCTTTGAGATTGGAATGAAAACTGACCTTTTCCAGTCCTGTGGCCACTGCTGACTTTTCCAAATTTGCTGGCATATTGAATGAAGCACTTTCACAGCATCATCTTTTAGCTCAGTTGGAATTCCATCACCTCCACTAGTTTTGTTTGTAGTGATGCTTCCTAAGGCACACTTGACTTTGCACTCCAAGATGACTGGCTCTAGGTGAGTGATCACACTGTTGTGGTTATCTGGATCATTAAGAGCTTTTTTGTATAGTTCTTCTGTGTATTCATGCCACCTTTTCTTAATATCTTCTGCTTCTGTTAGGTCCATACAGTTTTTGTCCTTTATTGTGAGGATTATATTACAGCAACTATTTAGTTTCTTAGAAGAGAACATTAGATTTTAAAACCTGTATCATTTGCCCTTGAAAACACAGTTAAATTACAGCATGCCCTGTTGAGAGGACTGAAAAACAAATCTACATATTAAAATACTTTTTCAAATGACTCACAAAGCATAAAAAAATAGGATATATATATATGTCTTACAGAATATCTATTAGTCAGAGTTTTTGATTTTGAAAACCAGGAAGAAGTTTTTAAAATTGGGATACCTACAGAAAATTATTGACATTTAATTTTGACAAGGACATAAACAAAAACAAAGTAAAACCTCACAATTTCCATCTGCTATTTTAATATTAAAAAGAAAGAAAAAATCCTAGAATAAAAAGATCAGCTCTATAGTGTTATTAAAAAACTCATTGATATTTCTGTGTTTTTCATTTCACCCCAGGCAAATAAAACCTTTGTCATGGACACTTGGCGTGGGTACTCAGAGGTGGAACCCCTGAGCTTCTTTATCCTGAGACAGGTTGGAAAGCTCCATCTGATCAGCAACCCCACTGTCGGTAAGAAAAAGTGACTCTAAGATGAAGACAGAGAAGATTCTTAAGTGAGAGACGGAAAATATTCAAAGACTGAAAAGAGGGACTATAGAATGAGTTCCCCAGAGGGAGACGATACTGTGGCAAAACAAAATAAACAACAAAAAAACCCAGGGAAAATATGTGCCAGTTAAATTAAGTCAAGGAAAGCTAAAACTCGAATTTAGTTATCTCAGGCTAAGGAATTTTCTTTTTTCTGTCTTTCCCTTTCTTTCTCTCCTTCACACTCTGTATTTTTATAGTTTCTATATACTGTTTCCTGTTTTTACTTTTGTTTTTCCCACTAGTTTCCTAGCAAAGCTTCTTTTGAAAGATTCCAGGCTACTCTCTGCTGAACCAGGGGGATTTGTCCATACCTCAGCCAACATAGCTAAGAAATGAGGGTGTCTCTGGGGACCAGGTGCGGTGGCGGCAGAATGATGGGGGGCGAGAGTGTGGACAGCTGCAATGGCTGAGCCCTTCCCGCCCCCGGTTTTCCCTTACATAGACTAATGAGAAATCCATATGCGACAGGACAAAAATGTAGTGTTTCTTGCCCATTTTCCCATTTTGGTCCAAATCCTTGTTCCTGACTTTCTGGTACCAACCGTAACGTAAAACTCTTGTGTTCTAGCATACGCAGAATACAGTTTATGGAACTGCTAGACTTTTTTTTCCTTAAAATCCTTGCTTTCAGGGTGACTGTTTCTTGACCTACTGACCAACTAGCTTCTTTTTTTCAATTACATAAACAGGATGGAATGGTGGAAAGTGAAAGAGCTGAGAGAAGCAGCTGTTTCAAGGAGGACTATTCATTCATTCGACAAAGGCTTATTGAGCACCAACCATTCATTCAGTCGACATTTACTGGGTGCCTACTAGGAGTAAGCCCCCATGCTGAGGACACAGAGGTAACAAAACACAGTCCTTGCCATCTAGCTCTCGCTGATGCTGGGACGTGAGACAAGCGAGCAGATGTCACGCTGCACGATGAACAAGCAGAGGGAAGCAGGGGGTGTGTGTTAAGATTGGAACTACTTCCTGAGGAGTGACTTCTGAGCTGAAACCTGAGGGCTGAGGAAGTTAGTCAAGCTGAACTAGTAGTGGGTGGCAGCTGCAGGGTTCCTGGTAACTGTCAGACCTGCAGGAATGTGGGCAGTATGGGGTTAAGTGGGGCTAGAGGAGCAGGCGGGAGCAGAGCACAAAGGGCCTCGTACTCATGCTGAGAAACCTAGAGTTTATTCTGTAGATCACGGTGGATCCTGTAGATCAAAAGGGGCCATTTTGCTCCCCCAGCTCACAGGGATATTTGTCAATGTCTGGACTGGGTGGTGGGTGAGTTACCAATGTCTAGTAAGTAGAGGCCAGGGACGCTGTTAAATATCCTATAATGACAGGAGGAATCTCCCAACCCCCAGAAAGAATGAGCTGGCTCCAGATGTTGACTGTGCTGAAACTGAGGATCCCTGGTGTTGATGATGGGAGTGACTGAAGAAGGTTTAGGGAGAAGGGATGGGATCCTATTTCCATTTTAGGAAGATCACTCTGGCAGCACCCTGGAGAACTAATAGGATCATAGTCAAGAGTGAAGGCACAAAGGTCAGGTAAGAGGTCGTGCTCAGAGAATCTGTGGTCTTAAGAAAGTGGCAGTAAAGGTGAGAGGCAGACAGTTTTAAAAAGTCTTTAAGATATAAAATCTTTAAAACTGACCAGTATAACAGGGGAAGGGCAGTGATTGTCGTTGTTGTTCAGTTGCTCAGTCGTGTCTGACTCCTCGTGACCCATGGATGATAGCCTGCCAGGCTCCCTTTGTCCATGGAGTTTTCCTGGCAAGAATACCGGAATGGGTTGTCTTGGACTGCAAGGTGACCCAACCAATCCACCCTAAAGGAGATCAGTCCTGGGTGTTCATCGGAAGGACTGATGTTGAAGCTGAAACTCCAATACTTTGGCCACCTGATGCAAAGAGCTGATTCATTTGAAAAGACCCTGATGCTGGGAAAGGTTGAGGGCAGGAGGAGAAGGAGACGACAGAGGATGAGATGGTTGGATGGCATCACCAACTCGATGGACCTGGGTTTGGGTAGACTCTGGGAGTTGGTGATGGACAGGCAGGCCTGGCGTGCTGCGGTTCATGGGGTCGCAAAGAGTTGGGCACAAATGAGCGACTGAACTGAACTGAAAGGACCTTCCCGACTCAGGGATTGAACCTGTGCCTCTTGCGTCTCCTGCAGTGGCAGCCAGATTCTCCTCTACTGCGCCACGTGGCAAGCCCAAAGGACAGTGATACCATTCCCAAAAAGAGAACTTAAGGAGGAAGCATATATTGAAAACATCATGTATTCTGTTTAGGGCATTTTAAAAATGAGGTATCTGTGGGTTATCCACAATGGAAGTGGTAAGCTGGATTATCTAGGGGGTCTACAGATCAAGAGAGATTTCTGAACTAGAAAAAAACAAGATTTGGGGGTTGTCGACATGCAGGCAGCAGGGGAACCCATGGGAATGACAGAATCACCACTGGAGAATGTACAGGCTGAGGGAAAAAGTCTCCGTTTATGGTCAGGTGGAGAAAAGCACTGTGGGTGAAACCTGCAAGAGGCCACAAGAAAGTGGGTCATGAGAATTAAAGAAGAGTTTCAGGAAGAAGGGAATGGTCAACAGTGATTGATGCTGTCAAGTCAGAGAATAGGAGATCAAATATGAGCAAGTGAAAAAGAATGCAGGTCAAGGAAGAGAAAACAGAAAAGTGAATTTGGACTGAACAAACCAACAGTGGTTGATGACCCTGGTGGATGCCATTATGGTAAACTGACACCAAGAAAAGCAAAAAAGCAAGTTAAGTGTATGAGAAGGGAGGATAGTAGCCAGTTGGGTCCTTTTTTTTTTTTTCCTTCAGAGTTGCTAAAGAATAGTTTTTGTTGTTTGAAGAAAGGAGAAGTTCGAGGATGTTTATAAGCAAATGGGCTGAATAAAAGGCTGAAAATGAGGCAAGCAGTTATGAAAATGAGGGAGTAGGAGAAGATGAGGCCCAGAGCCCAGGCGGAACGTGCAGCTTTGGAAATATGTTTAAGATAATGAAATAAGGGGACTTGCCTGGTGGTCCAGTGGTTGAGACTCCATGCTTTCAATGCTGGGGGATGGGTTTGCTCCCTGGTTGGGGGAAAAAGGATCCCACAGGCTGTGTGGTGCGGCCAATAAATAATGAAATAAGATAGGTGGTCATGATGAAGGTTCAACGGGAGGGAGGAGAGAGAAAGTTGAGAAAGTTCATGTTTGTGGTATTAGTACAGGCTCTTTGAAAGCAACCCAAAGTGTCAGAGGCCCTTTGAGGATTTATATCTTTAGGGAGGGTTGAAAGAAAATACCCTCCCCATCTACCTGCCTATCTGTGCTCTTTAACTTCTAGTCAGCTTTCAAGACCCAGCACAAGCACATCTTCCAGGAAGATTCCTCCTCTGGGGAGTGCAGCCAGATAGAAATCTCTTCCCGGCCTAGACTGTCATAGCACTTTGTACCATTTACACCCCGCACTGCCTGCACTTGGGACAGAGGCTCTACCTCTGTACCCGGTACAGGGCCTTGCACCAGCGTGAGAGTAATAAGTACTGCCAGATGCATGGAGATGGTCCTGAGACCTGAGCCACACGCAGTGTGAGTGCTAGTGCCCTGTGGGCAGCACTGACATCAAGGGCTGGAGGAACCTGGAACAGAGAGAGCTCTCCCACTGGGGGTGATACGGGAGACTGCGTGGGAGAAACGGCAATGGAGCTGGGTTTCAAGGGCTGAACTTCTGTGGATAACAAGATGGGGAAAAGGGATGGAAAAAGTATTCTGAGTAGAAGAAATTATAATAGCAAGGACACTTTTAAAAGCATGTTTGCATGAGTGCTAAGTCACTTCAGTCATGTCCGATCTTTGCAACGCTATGGACTGCAGCACGCCAGGCACCTCTGTCTATGGGATTCTCCAGGCAAGAATACTGGAGTGGGTTGCCATGCCCTCCTCCAGGGGATCTTCCCGACACAGGGATCGAACCCAAGTCTCTTATGTCTCCTGCACTGGCAGGTGGGTTCTTTACCACTAGCACCACCTGGGAAGCCCCAAAAGCATGTTGAAAGAACAGCAAAGTGTTCTATGTGCTAGAGAAGACCCAACAACAATAAACGTAATCGCTGCTAACATTTCCTGAGAACTTACTGTGTTGTCAGGCACTCAGCTAAGCATTTCTCTCCATTATCTCCTTTAATCCTCACAACCGCCAATAAAGTAGATACTCAGTTCAGTTCAGTTCAGTCGTTCAGTCGTGTCCGACTCTTTGCGACCCCATGAATTGCAGCATGCCAGGCCTCCCTGTCCATCACCATCTCCTGGAGTTCACTCAGACTCACGTCCATTGAGTCCGTGATACCATCCAGCCATCTCATCCTCAGTCGTCCCCTTCTCCTCCTGCCCCCAATCCCTCCCAGCATCAGAGTCTTTTCCAATGAGTCAACTCTTCGCATGAGGTGGCCAAAGTACTGGAGTTTCAGCTTTAGCATCATTCCTTCCAAAGAAATCCCAGGGCTGATCTCCTTCAGAATGGACTGGTTGGATCTCCTTGCAGTCCAAGGGACTCTCAAGAGTCTTCTCCAACACCACAGTTCAAAAGCATCAATTCTTCGGCACTCAGCCTTCTTCACAGTCCAACTCTCACATCCATACATGACCACAGGAAAAACCATAGCCTTGACTAGACGGACCTTAGTCGGCAAAGTAATGTCTCTGCTTTTGAATATGCTATCTAGGTTGGTCATAACTTTTCTTCCAAGGAGTAAGCGTCTTTTAATTTCATGGCTGCAATCATCATCTGCAGTGATTTTGGAGCCCCCCCCCAAAAGTCTGACACTGTTTCTAGTGTTAGCCTTATTCTACATATTAGGAAATGGGAATAAAGAGGTGGAGTGACTTTCTGAGGTTAGCTGGTAAGAGTGATAGAACCTGGAATTAAACTGGACAGTCTGGCTTGAACTCTTACTCTACTTGCACAGCCTCATTCAGGCAGCAGTTCTGAATATGGGGTCCATGGATGGAACTTAGGAGGTCCATGAGTCCCATGAATCTGTATGCAAAAACTTCGAGTGTATGTACGTTTTTCTAGGGGAAGGGTCCTTGATTTTCACCAGATTTTCAAAGGGGTCTATCACCAAATGGTTAAGAGCCACAGGTATATAGAATCCTATGCTGTAAGGTTGGACATGGATACAGAAGCACCAGGTGGAAACCCCTGAATTTATAATAGCAAGGTCTGAGGGTCTGGACTGGCCCTGAAGATGATGGAAGATACCAGAAACACTGAAATATGAGCCACACAATCAAAGGAGTATTTTGGCAGATCACTATTACATGCAAGGTAAGACCATGTATTTGGGAATACATGGATGCTGAAGAAGAAGGGAGAAGAATGAGATGTCAACATTCTCTGGGTTTTTCTGCAGGAAAATCACTAAAAAAAATGAGGGAGATTGTCTGAATCACAGGTCACTCAAAAACGAATAAGCTTTTCTGACTTCCCACTTCTTTTCAAATGAAATTCAGAAGGTTGTTCACGTTAAAATGACAATGTATATTTACAATTAAGGACTGAAAAAACATTCCATTACATATTTTGTTCAGAATTTCTCTACTTATCTTATTTGCATAAAGAGAAAGTCAATAAAATGAAGGTACTAGGTATCAATTTTTAAAGATTTTTTTTTTTAATGGGAGTTTTAATCTGGTCCAATTCTGCTGATCTTAAACACCAGCCTTGACCCACGTTACATGTGCAGCAGCCCTTACTCTGCCAGCAGCTACCACCTGTGGCAGACTGTATTTTTCAAGATGGCCACAACAGGATTTCCCAACCCACTTATGCTGTGATGTTGACACTCCTCCCAGTGAGGGGTGGGGGTCTATGCTCTTTCCCCTTGAATCTGAATGGGCATGTGACTGATGGAGGTGATACCACAGGACTTCTGAGGCAGGATCATAAAAGACAATACAGCTTCAACCTGGTTCTTTTGAGACACTTGTTCTTGGGACCCAGCTCACACTACAGGGAAGGCCAAGTCACATGGAAAAGGTCATTTGTAGGTGGCGTGGCTGACAGCACCAGCTGAGGTCTCTATCAGCAATCTGATGTGAAAAAAGCCTTCAAGATAACTTTAGACCCAGTTTCTATCTGTCTGCAAAACCACGAGAGAGCCCAAGTAATTGCCAAGTTGAGCCTCGTCAACCTCTAGAACTTGACCAATAATAATGTCAATTTATCACATCTCCTACACACTCCCTCTCTTTTGGGGGCTTTATGTCCTTAAAATAGTACCCTTTTA
This sequence comes from Oryx dammah, assembly GCF_014754425.2. NCBI lineage: Eukaryota > Metazoa > Chordata > Mammalia > Artiodactyla > Bovidae > Oryx > Oryx dammah. The sequence continues at coordinate 94,438,185 of NW_024070202.1, forward strand.
ATGAGGTTTTTACTGAGGTTTTGGAAGGAAGTACATTTGTTCAATGGTCTTCACCCAGTAGGTCATGATCCTACCTTCTTCAGTTTGTTGTTGTTCTAAGCCACTAAATATTGAGAAAACTCATGACAAACCAACATATAATTGGAACGCCATCTCACCCTTTTTACTTTCTAGCTAACCTCCTTGTTTTATTTATTTATTTATTTTGGCTGTGCCATGCAGCATGTGGGATCTTAATTCCCTGGCCAGGGATTGAACCTGTGCAGAATGCAGGAATGAACCTTTCAGTTGAAGTGCAGAATCTTAACCACTGGCCTGCCAGGGAAGTCCCTCTAGCTATGTTCCTTGTGGGTGGCAGGGGCAGGGGGAACCACTACACTAAGTAACTGCATCTTACTCTTCCATCCGTTGCAATGTGGCCACTGTCCACATCATTCTACTATGGTTCCTGGAAGAGCTAGCCAATCTCAGAGATCCCCTAACTGCTAAATATAACAGTTACTTCTCAGCCTCTAACTTACATGACCTTTCTGCACAGTGTTATATAGTCCCACCTTCTTCAGTTTTCATTTGACTTCAATAATAGCTCTCTCTCCTGATTCTCCAATGACTCATGGATCCTTCTCTTAGCCATTTAAACACTGTCTTCCCTAAGATTCCATTTTCTTAATCTATAAGTTCTCTGTGGGCCATTTAGCCTTAATTCTATTTACATGCTTCTAATTCCCAAATAGTGAACTCTAGCCTTGACTTCTCAGAGAAGGAAATGGCAACCCATTCCAGTACTCTTGCCTGGAAAATCCCATGGATGGAGGAGCCTGGTAGGCTGCAGTCCATGGGGTGGCTAAGAGTCGGGCACGACTGAGCGGCTTCACTTTAACTTTTCACTTTCATGTACTGGAGAAGGAAATGGCAACCCACTCCAGTGTTCTTGCCTGGAGAATCCCAGGGAAGGAGGAGCCCAGTGGGCTGCCATCAATGGGGTTGCACAGAGTCGGACACGATTGAAGCGACTTAGCAGCAGCAGCAGCAGCAGCAGCAGTAGCCTTGACTTCTTCTCCTAGCTGAGATATATTCATTTACTCATTTAACAAATATTTAAAGAACAATTGTGTGCCAGGCAGTGGCACAGTACAGACAAGATTCCTATGTTTTCTTGTAGATGTGCCAGAAATAGACAAGCAAATAAAATAATTACAGATCATGACCTACTGGGTGAAGATAGCATATTGAGCAAATGCACTTCCTTCCAAAACCTCAGTAAAAACCTCATTAAAAGGATACTATTTTAAGGACATAAAGCCCCCAAAAGAGAGAACGAGTATAGGAGAAACGATAACATGTGTTTTCAGAAGTCTAGGAAGCCCATCAACAAGTGAAAATTACTTGATATACTCAAGAAAATTGAAGGGAAAGCCAAGAAAAATTCTTAAAAGGCCCAGGAATTGACAGCTCCAGGCACCTCCAGAAGTAAAAGGGCTGAAATAAGCAAAATTGGTTGAAATCTGAATGAGAAGCTACTGGATCTATAAAACCTGCTCCCTCTGTGTCACTGGGTGACTGCCCTTCCCCCACCACAGCAGCTATCCATAGAGTTATTTCCTGAAAAGGGTTTCAGGACTTGGGGTGGGATAGTTTCCAGACATGGGAAAAGCTATCATTACTGAAAATGGGGATATTAAGTGACTGGTGTATACTCATGTTGAAATTTAGCCCCTAACTTTAATTTCTCCAGCAACTCAACTAAGCTTCTACTCTCAGGCTTCCCTGGTGGCTCAGATGGTAAAGAATCTGTCTGCAATGGAGGAAAACCAGGTTCAATCTCTGGGTTGGGAAGATCTCCTGGAAAAAGAGAATGGCTACCCACTCCAGTAATCTTGCCTGTAGAATTCCATAGACAGAGGAGCCTGGAGGGCTACAGTCCATGGGGTTGCAAAGAGTTGGACACAACTGAACAACAACATTAAGTGTACAAAAGAATTATGTCTTAAAAAATGTATATATCTTAATTAAAAAATACTTTTTTGCTAAAATATGCTAACCATCATCTGAGCTTTAAGCAAGTTGTAGTAGTAACTCAAAGATCACAGATCATCATAACAAACATTAATAAACTATTTGAAATAATTGTGATAATTACCAAAATGTGACACAGAGACATGAAGTGAGCAAATGCTGTTGGGAAAATGATGCCAAAAGATTTGCTTGATACAGAATTGCACAAACCTTCAATTTCTGAAAATGCAGTATCTGCTAAATGCAATAAAACAAAATATGCCTGTATGAATACACATAGTAGCATCATTCATAATAGCCCGAAAATGGAAACAACAAAAATGTCCATCAATAAAAGAATGCATGAAAAAAATGTGGCAGATCCATGCAAAGGAATATTACTCAGTAATAAAAAGGAATGAAATATCAAAGCATAATACAACATTCATGAACTTTTAAAACATTATGAAAGATGCCAGTCACATAAGACATTTTGCATAATTCAATTTACATGAAATGTAGAGAACAGGCAAATCCACAGAGACAGAAATAGACAGGAGAGGATTAAGGAGTGATAGCGAGAGGTTACAAAATTTCTTTTGGGGGTGATGAAAATGCTCTGAAATTGGTTTTGGTGATGACTGCAGAACTCTGTGAAGATACTGTTGTTGTTTAGACGCTAAGTTGTGTCCAGCTTTTTCCGACCCTGTGGACTGCAGCCTGCCGGGCTCCGTTGTCCATGGGATTTCCCAAGCAAGAATACTGGAGAGGGTTGCCAATTCCTACTTCAGGGGACCTTCCCCACCCAGGGATTAAACCTGCCTCTCCAGCATTGGCAGGTGACTTCTTTACCACTCAGCCATCTGGGAAGCCCCAGTATCAGTTAGGAAAATGCAAATTAAGACCATGAGGAGGTATCACTACACACCTATTAAAACAACTAAAATAAAAAATGCTTGTAATAGTCAATGTTGCCAAGAATGTAAAAACACTGGATTTCTCATACACTAGGGCTGGGAATGCAAAATGTTACACCCGCTCTGGAAAACTGGTTTGGCAGTTTCTTAAAAAACTTAATATACGGGAATTTCTGGTGCTTCAGTGGCTAAGACTCCGTGCTCCCAATGCAGGGTTTGATCCTTGGTCAGGGAACTAGTTTCCACATACTGCAGCTAGGAGTTTGAATGCCGAAACTAAAACATCCTGCATTCCACATGCTGCAACGAAGACCTCGCACAGCCACATATTTTAAAAAGAAACACACCTAAATATAAGCTTACCATACCACCTAGCAACTGCACTCTTGAGCATCTATCCCAGAGAAATGAAAATTAACATCCACACAAAGAACTGTACCCCAAAGATCATATCTCTGTTTGTTGCCCAAACAGAAAGCAACCAAAATATCCTACAATAGTTTAATGGTTAAACAAACTGCTTTACATCCATACCACAGAATACTAATCAGCAATAAAAACGAATGAACTATTGCTACAGGCAACAACGTGAATGTGTCTTAATAATACTATTTTGCGTGAAAAAAGCCAGTCTTAAAAGGTCACAAACTATACGATTTCCATTTATGTAACATTTTCAAAATTACAGAAATAAGAGGCCACATTAATGGTTGCCAGGGGTTAGGATGGTGAGGAGGAAAGTGGGTGTGACTAGCAACGAGTAGCTTGAGGGAGAGATCTGTGGCGATGGAATAGTTCTCTATCTTGATTGTAAATCAACACTCATGCAAATCTTGATTATATTAAATTAGATTAGATTAAATCTACACATGTGATAAGATAGCTCCAAACTACATACATGTTGTACAAATGTCAAATTTCTGCTTTTCATATTGTACTATATTTACATAAAGTATAATCATTGAGGGAAACTGGGTAAACGGTACATGGGGTCACTTTGTACTATTTTGGAAACTTGCTGTGAATTTATTTAAAAATAAAGGTTTTTTTTAAAGGCCATTAGAGCCCAAATCAGAGTTCTTTAAGAATTAACAACATGATGGCAGAAATTAAAAACTCAATAGAAAGACTGGAGGATAAAGTTACATCTTCCAAAGAGAACAACAACAACAAAAAAACAAAGATGTAGAAAATAGGAGATAAAATTTAAGAAAATTAGGGAACCAGTCATATAGAAGCAACATCAGAATAATGAATTCAAGAAAGAGAGGATGAGAAAAATGGAGGATGTGAGTCAATAACAACTTTTTAAAATGTTTACAGAATAGAAAGTCATGAGTTTCTGGTGCCTCTCCCCTCAAAAAGTGAGAACAAACATCTATCAAGAAATATCTTTGTGAAACATAACGCTGGTGACAAAGAGAAGATTCTATGAGCTCCCAGAAAGGAACACTCAAGTGGCATACAAAGGAACAGAATGGTTTTGAATGTCTCCACAACAAAAAGTGAGTGCTATTAGACCACAATGCAATGTTTCCAATAGACTGATGATTTCTAACCAAGAATTCCATACCTAACTAAGCTCTCAGGCATATAAACATGAAGGTAAAATAAAATTTTTAGATATGCCTAATGTTGTAGACATAAATTTAAAATATTTATTTCTTATGCAGTTGTGCTCCATGAAAACAAGAGAGTAAGCTGAACATCTTTATCCAGGGCACAAATATGCAACCATAAAGGGTATCCCTGCTCCTCTATCCCTACACTCGTAAGACTATTCATCCTCTTTCTCCCATATTTCTGATCTCATTAATGGCATCAGCACCAGTGAGTAGCCCAAGCTCAAAGTCATCCATCACACCCTCATTTCTCAAGTTAATCATTAAGTCATGATTATTTTATCCCCTAAGAATTTCTTTCTGACCCTAGTTCCACAGCCTTACTGGAGGTCTGTATCATAATAACCACCTAACCCCAATCTCCCTAGCCCCAGTCCTGGCCCCCTCAAATCCATTGTCTGCAATGTGGTTACAACCATCACCTAAAATGCGCAACTGATCAGGGCACTGGGCTGCTTAAAACCCCAAAGCTTCTCAAATTCTGACCAGCAATCAAAAGGCCTTGGTCAAAGTGTTACTCTTCACACCTACCTCCCGTACATCCATGGTAGACATTACAATGGATCATGGCACTCCCCTGCAGAGCCGAAATCCAACCTTTCTCAACAAAGGTACAGCTTTCTCAACAAAGCTCATAGACATCCATCATGAGATGAAACAAGCTGCAACTCCAGTTTATTACACTGGCAAGGCACAGAGGCCCTGCCTCTCTATGAGGCGCTGTCTACCTGCGTGTTTCACATCTACTTAACTTGGCTCCAGCTGTCCTCTCTAGCTCCGGTTGTCCTGTCTGCCTGGGATGTTTCTTCATCTGCCTAGTAATTTGAGACTTCAGATCATCTCCAGACCCCTTCTCTCATTCCCTCAGGTGAGCCCTAGCTTTCTTCTCTGCTCTCCTAACATCTTATTCTCCAACCACATTTAACTCAAATTGTTTATAAGTCTTCCTCACTAGACTTAATAAACAGGCCTTGTCTGACTCTCTTTGTATTTCTAGCACCCCCTGCACAGTAGGAATCCAGTAAACATTTGTTGCGGTGAAATGACCCCATATGCAGAGGGCAACTGGTTGTGAAACTGCCAAGTAAGTAAAAGGTCTTAATCGAGGAGGGGGTAAAATTTACGTCATATTTTGCATCCTTTCCAATTGGCTTAGTCTGCTTATTCCTGCTCTTTCTGTATCCCCATAATCAGAAATGATGGCTCTTTTGATTTGGTTCCTTTAGTGTTTTCGGGCTTCATCCTGATGTTACTTATTTTTTTAGGGGCCATTCTTAGACTGTAAGCCCTCTGAGGGAAGGGATTGTGTCTCCATGCATTTCGCTTCTTTTGGCGACAAACATAATGAGCCTGTGCGGAATGGTGGCCTGTGGCCGCAGGATAAGGGTCAGGCATTTTATCCCCCCCGACCCGCCCCGCCTCCCTCCCCCTCCAGACCCCTCCTCACACCGCCGCTTCCCGCCTTCCGGACGGCGGAAGTCGCTGGCTACTCTTCCCCGCCCATGTGGAGCCTTTTCCGGTGCGCCCTCCCCCTCCGATTCTCCCATCTGGACCTGGCCCTCACCTCAGGATTCCCAATGTGTCTCCGGACAGACATATTTGCTCCAACCGACCACGCTCGGGTTTCTAGCCTCACCGGTAGCCTCTAACCCTAGCTTCCTACCCCCACAACCCCCGCTCAGCCGCCTCCCTACAACCTCTTCTCCGATTGGCCTGCTTTCCCCTACCAGCCAATGGATGCCCTGTTTACTCTCTCATTGCAGGGTCAAGGGAGAATGAGACGCTGCTCAATGGTTGCCAAGGGCAACGCGGGACGCCGGCTGGCGAGGCTCTTTGTGCTCTCGGCGGGGCCTGCAGACTCCAGCCTCCGCGCGGGATGAGGGACGCGGGGGGAGGGGAAGCTGCAGACAGCGCGTGGGCGGCTGCGGAGAGCTCGAGGGGGGAGGGGCTCGAGAGCGTGGAAAAAGCAAGTGTTTCTAGCTAAGGTGGAAGCACAAACACCGTGCAGGGTCGCCCCTCTTTAAGGCTCTTTTAGCCAAAGATCTGGATAATTCTTCCACAATAGAGGATAGTTATGGGACATGGTTGTTCACAGGGATGAGAGTCTGTAGTTTATTTTCAGGTTAAGTTAATATGCAAATTGTGCAAAATATCATGTGGAAATACAGGCATTATTGTTGCTTTAAAAGCTTTTAACTAGCAACAGAACAGCAGCCTTAATTGCAAAGCACACACATCATTCTGTGATTCTTCATTCATTTAACAAATATTTAATAAGCACCTTATGAGAAAAGCTGCAGAAGGTTTTGTGGAGGATGGGAGGATGACTAAGACCCAGTCTCGTTGTCATGGAAACCATTGTGACTCCTGCCATCAGCCACCACCTGTTCTTATTCCAGATCTGAAAATTAAGTCCTAGCACCTTTACAAAACAATCACACACACAGTTTGACTTGGCTCCAAAATGTCCCACCAAATCCATCAAAATTATTATTTCCTTTTACATGGGGGGAACAACACAGTAACCCTTTGTCCTTTGCTTTAAGTTGTTTTTCCAGGAATGGAGAAAGGTTACCCTGAACTGTTCATACTCGCTAGCTCTTTGCTTGTGAATAATAGCATACATCTGAGCTGTTTCAGGGTCTGGGCAGATGACCCATTCAACAACATGGCGTGACATGCCCTTGTCCTTTCAGACTCCTCAGCAACCCACCCTTCCGGTCAAATCTTGAGTCGTATTGTTACTCAGTGCTGCTTGATCTCCAGGATCTTAAACTGGCCACAGCTGTCTTCCGGCACGTTCATGCTTCCTGAGTTTTAACTTCCTTGTTATCTCCAATCCTTCCACTCTTTGCAATTACTAGTTTTTCTCCCCTCCACTAAAATAAGGAAGAGTTTAGAGACTGCATTGGAGGTGGGAGGATATTTAGAATCTTTTGCATAGCAAGCAGAGGCTTCTGGACACATTACAACTTAGAAAGATGTTTACCTGGTGCAGAGTGGGGGGTGGTGTGGTGATAGAGATTATGGGTAGAATAAACAGGAGAAAGGAAAGCAGAGAGGGAGATAATAAGGGACTAAACTAAGGGGTTGTGAGAAAGAGGAAAAGAGATTTAAAGACATGAGAAGAGGTTAGGAGTGCAAGAGATAGGAAGGAATCAAGGATGGTTATCATTTTTATACCTCGGAGACTGAATAGATAATAGTGATAATGCAGTAATCAAGTTAAAGTACGATGTCAAGAAGTCAAGAAGTCAAAAGAACAGAAAGTACAAGACCCAGTAGCTGGTCCAAGTTGGAAGCTCAGCTTCCATTTATCAGTGTTTGGACTCGTCTGTAGGGTTGGCTCCCCTTTGTTGCAGAGGGAATGGGAATATCAGGTTTCTTTGCATCAGCAGTCATTGTGGTTGTCAAATTTGGGCTGCATATAAAGCAATCAGAGATATTACAGAAATGTGGCTTCTCAGGTCCAATTGTCAGAGATGCTGACTCTTTGTGTCTGGGGTAGAAATGTAGGAATTTGTAATTGAAATGCGTCTTCCCCAACTCCCACCCCTGAGTCTGATGCACAGGGTCCAAGGGCCACACCTTGAGAAACTAGAAGAGCCTCCTATTAATATTTCCTTCCATTTTGCCTCAGTGGAATTTTTGGAAAGCTTAAAGCTATAAATCAAAAGTTTTTAACATCATGAGTTTCTCTTTAGGATTTCTTTTGGGTCCTGCTATAGCAAAACTGCTTCAAAATTAAAGCAAGGTGCTTATCCACAATATGAAAAGTAGGTAAATCACACAACATAGTAATTCATAGAAGAAAAGCATTTGATAAACTGTGAAGAAATATCCAACTAGTAGGGAAAGAAAAAATAAAACAATTAGATCCCATTTTTTGACTAACAAATAGAAAAAGTTTTGTTTTCTCTTTTTTTAATAATAAATGCTAAGTGTTGGCTAACGATTTGTGAGACAAGCATGCTCATACATTGTGAGTGCAAATACAAAGAAGTGAAAAGTAATTCAAGAATGGGTATCAAAAAAGCCCTCTAATTTTGATATGGGGAGAATTCTTCCTGAGGAAGTAATCAGGGAGTTGCACAAACATTACACCCACAAATGTTTACTGGAATCTTATTTTAAATGATGAAAAACTGAAACAACCTAATTGATCATTAGTTTGAAAATGATTAAAATAAATAATGGCATATCCATAATGAGTAATATTATGGAACCATTAAAAAATATGTTTCAGAGAATAATGAAGGCAATGGAGAGCTAACTGTTCCTGATAGAGTAAATGGAAAGAGCTGGAAACAATTTTTTAGTTAATAGACTCCTGATTTGTGTGGAGAAAAACATAGGTATTCACATACACAAAAAAATCTGAGCAAAAAATATTTAAAATGTAAACCATCTCTAGATTATGGGATACAGTTATTTATTTTATTCCTTACACTTTGTGCATTTTGCAAATATGCTTCAGGGACTGTGAATTAATTTTATATCTTAATAAAAACCATCCTGTCCATAAGAAACAAAAAAACTTGATTCTGACTTCGGCCTGAAAATTGTCTCTGGTCTTTGTCTGGGCCAATTTAGAGCTAAACTGAATTCTACGCAATTCTGCTCTCTGAAGAGCTACAGCTCTCCCGTTCTTGGCAGTAAAAGACTCTCTAGGCACTTGAGTAAGATCCTTGCAATCAGAGTCATGATTGCTAAGAGGTTCAAGCTTTGTTTGTAAGAGAAGAAGTTCTGATTCTTTTCTTTAGAAGTTCCTACTTTCACTGATTAACTTATTTTTCATGAAGTTAGAAGTGCTCTTGTGAACTTCCATTTGTTGGATGTCTTCTTTTTAACCCTGTATATGTTCTAGAAAGCTTCTGGTCTCTACAGAGTCGATGTGAGCCCCAGGTAGGTAAGTGTTGCTGGTTTAGGGCTATTTAATGTCTTAGGTACTCCTGTCCTTGGTCAGTCCCCTCTACCCAGCCTCCTCTCCCCAACAACTAGATGGGTGTTTGGGTATCAGGTAGACTGGCCCTCTCTGAGCTAAAACCTTCTGGACCCCTTTATGCCAAATCCATCCTCTCCTCCAGTCTCATGCCAACTTGCTCTCCATCTCCAGCTCTCAGCCCAGTTTCCTGCTCAGAGCCCAGCATCCTCCCCTCAGACCTGTCTCATGACAATGTTTCTGGGATCTGGGCCTTGCCTCCCTTCCTTGGCTTCATTTACCTTCATTCCCTAAATGATGTGCACTTTCAGATGTCCAATCCAGTCCAGTCCTGGGTTCCTTCCCTGAGCCCCCAGAAATGAAACTGCCCCCGAGGCAGTGAACCACCGATCCATAGGTTGCCCCCACACCCACCCCCCACCCCCGGGATGAGGTCTCTACAGTTCTGGTAACAATTTGATGTTGTTCTACCTGGTGGTGGAATGTGCCGAGGAAAGAGCACATTAACCGCTGATTGGAGAGCTGACCCTTGCCCTTCTCCAGCTTAGGACACAGTTGAATTACTTTATCTGGGCCCAAAGACCTCCAGCATCCATGCAGCCCCTTCCAGGGGAGTAATACCTACCTCCCAGAATTTCTTTGGTTACACTGCTCACTGGCAAAACAAACAAAAAAAAAATTGGCATGCTAGTTCCTTACCTGATCGGATTGGCATTCCCACATATACAGTTTTGCAGCCACTTCTGAGAGCCACATGAGTCTCTTACACTATATACTACACTATAGCGTTTCCTCCTAGAGAGATCCAAGACCTTCTTTACCACTTGTGAACCTAGGACATTTAGTTGTCATATGTCATGTTTTGCTTCTGGGATTTGCATAGAACAATGCTTTGCCTTGGAACCAGTTCCAAGTGGACTCAGCAGCCAACATGGGTCTCAGAATGGTCTGCCCCAAGGTGATAGAGGAGAAGTCAGTGTTGGGAGTTAACTGTGTCACTCTGGGCACAGTGGTCAGCTGGAGAGCTTGTGCCCCATAAAAGTCCAGTAAAAGTGGCTCAAGTGTGTCATATGGTCCCATTTCTCAAAATAATCTAGAAACCTGGATTCTCATTTGAAATCTACAGGCCACTAATTTACAACCCCTGTGCTAGACTCTGTAAATATAATTCCTGTGCTTCTTGGTTTTTAAATAATCAAGATCATACCCAAGGTAAAAACAAACAAACATTGGTGGAAGTCCTGCTTCTATTTAGGATGGAGGAAGCAGCAAAGGACATCACTCACATCTTAACAATAAGAAAAAAATGAATAATCTACAAAATCATGTTTTCTTAAATCCTTCAGAGAGCTGAGATCACAAGGTAGCCAAATAACCAAATTTCAAGAAGTGACAAGTTCTACTGTGGAGAGGAAGGACACACAGACTGCTTTATGTTTAGCAGACCACTGGAGAAAAGGTGATGGCCGTAGAAGTGAGTAAAAAAATATCAGCTACAATCTTCACTAATTCCTAAAGGCTGAGTTTAGCCTAGCAGATCAGTTTAAAATAACTGGGAGCCTATGTTTGTTAATTTTATGCATCAATTTGACTAGGTGTGATACCCAGATATTTGGCCAAACACTATTCTGGATGTTTCTGAAAAGGTTTGGTTTTGTTTTTTAACGAACATAGCAATTTAAATCAATAGGCTTTGAATAAAGCAGATTGCCCTTGATATGTGGGTGGGCCATAACCAATCAGTTGAAGATCTTAAAAGACTGAGGTCCCTGAAGGAAATGGGAATTTTGTCAGCAAATGACCTTTAGATTTGAGGTATAGAATCAGCTCTCCTCTGGGGCTTTTGCCTGGCAGCCTACCCAACAGATTTTGGACTTGCCAGCCTCCATAATTATGACAGCCTCCGTGTATATCTGAGAGAGAGAAAATAAATCTTATTTATATTTAAATATATAAATGTGCGTTTGTATCTATATGTATTTATACTGATTTTGTTTCTCTGGAGAACCCTGACTAGCACAGAGTCCCAGACACAAGGAGAGTTTCTGTTCACTTGCAAAATCTTCTCTGTGGGTGGTTAATAGGTACTCCTGAGGAAGACTGGGGGCAGGACAGGAGATCTGAGGGAGCCCCCTTGGGGGTATAGGTTTGTAGAGGTAACTGGCTGCTGCTGGGAATAGGCACAAACCACCACCAGGGTCTGTATCATCTGACCCTTCTTTATTAAAGCAAAAAAGCTTTAAGCCACAAGAGGAGGGGCAGTAGACCCTCCTGCCCCCAGAGTCACCAGGAGAGGGGTTGAAGCAAAGACCATCTGCAGATGGGGGATGGCAGGAAATCATTTCTCATTCACAGGAGCTGAGTGGCCATCTGTTGCTTCAGGAGGAAGTATAGAAGCAGAAGCTGTTTGTTCCTGGGACAGTGCAGGGAGGGTGGGAGAAATCATAGAAACCTCAGGTCCAAGAACCTACACCAACATAAAACAGAGGTATACGCCCACTGGGAGAGAAACACGTGCCTCTCTCCCACTCAAACCCCACCAAAGACACAAGGCAGAGCTTGGCTATCATGGGAGATGTGGGGAAGGAGGGTAGGAACATTAAGAAGGCCCCACTCCCCAGGCACAGATGCACAGGCCTTATCTGAGACTGGACCAGGAGAATCAGGGACCACCACCTGCTTCCAGCACGGTCTGGTAACAAGCAGCCTGTTGCTGAGGTGGAGACAAGACTGTGAGAGAAAATCCTCCAGCAATCCACACTCCACACTAAGCACAAGGTAATGGTACTTGCTGCTGCACCAAGGGTAATGATAGTGACAACTAAATCCAAACCAGCTCAACTACTGCCTCGGAGAGGGCACGGGCGACCCACTCCGGTACTCTTGCCTAGAAAACCCCATGGACGGAAGAGCCTGGTAGACTGCAGTCCATGGGGTCGCTAAGAGTCGGACACCACTGACATGACTTAGCAGCAGCAGCAGCAACTACTGCCTACATCAACTCAGTTTAGTTCAGTCTCTCATTAGTGTCTGACTCTTTGCAACCCCATGAACCGCAGCATGCCAGGCCTCCCTGTCCATAACTAACTCCCGGAGTCCACCCAAACCCATGTCCATTGAGTTGGTGATGCCACCCAACCATCTTATCCTCTGTTGTCCCCTTCTCCTCCTGCCCTCAATCTTTCCCAGCTCAACTCAAGCCCCATCATAATTGCCTAACAGAAGAAACATGACTCTTTCCAGGCATAAACACTATTTGCCTCCATCTCTGTTGGCTTCTGCACATAATGTCCAGCGTTTGATAACAAATTATGACAACAGAAAAAGGGAAAAATGAGAGCGAGAAAGAGCGGAAGGTTTATCATCAAGAGATAAAGCTATCAACAGAACCAGATCTCAGCAATAAGGGCTTATCAGATAGAAACTTCTGAATGTCTATGACTAATACATTAAAGATCTGGTAGAAAAGGCAGAAAACATGAGTGAACATATGGGAAATTTTGTAGCTAGATGGAAACTCTAAAAAGTAAATGTGAGAGATAAAAAATACAATAGCAAAGATCAAGAATTCTTGTAATAGAATCATCAGCAGACTAGACAACTAGAAGACAGTGCACTAGAAATTATCCAAAATGAAACACAAGGAGAAGAAATTGGGGAAGAGGGTACAAAAGTGAGAATTTTAAAACTGTAGAACAGGAAATTCCCTGGCAGTCCAGTGATTAGGACTTGATGCTTTCACTGCCAGGGCCTGGGTTCAGTCCCCGGTCAGGAAACTAATCCCACAAAAAAATGGCCAAAATGGCAAAAAAAAAGAAAAAACTGTGAAACTGTGGGACAATATCAAGGAGAAGGTAGAGAATGGGGCAATAGAAATATTTAAAGATATAATGGCCAAGAATTTTCCAAAATTAATGAAATACAACAAACCACAGATCCAAGAGCCCCAGAGAAACTCAAGTAGCATGCTGCTAAGTCGCTTCAGTTGTGTCCGACTCTGTGCGACCCCATAGATGGCAGCCCACCAGGCTCCCCCGTCCCTGGGATTCTCCAGGCAAGAACACTGGAGGGGATTACCATTTCCTTCTCCAATGCATGAAAGTGAAAAGTGAAAATGAAGCCGCTCAGTCATGCCCGACTCTTAGTGACCCCCTGGACTGCAGCCCACCAGGCTCCTCCGTCCATGGGATTTTCCAGGCAAGAGTACTGGAGTGGGTTGCCATTGCCTTCTCCTCATAAACCCAACCAAACCAAAACAAAGTCAAATCTACCGATACAATCATACGTCATTTTGTATGTGCTTTACTAATTCTGCAATTTTTACAAACTAAAGTTTTGTGGCAGCCTTACATTGAACAAGTGTATTTTCAATTTTTCCAACAGCATTTGTTTACTTCATATTTCTGTGTCACATTTTGGTAATTCTCACAATATTTCAAACTTGTTTCAAACAAATTATATTTGTTATGATGATCTGTGATCATTGATCTTCGATATTACTACAACTTGTGAAAAGCTCAGATGATGGTTAGCCTTTTTTAGCAATACAGGATTTTAAAATTAAGGTACATATATATATATATATATACATATATGTTTTAGACATAATGCTATTGTACAGTTAGTAGTCTACAGTATAGTGTAAGCATAACTTTTATATGCACTGGGAAACCAAAAAATGCACATGACTAGTTGATTGTGGTGGTCTGAAATCGAAACCATGATATCTCTGAAAAATGCCTATATGCTCACAGTCAATTTGCTAAAAACTAAAGATTTCTCTTTTCTGGAAGAAAATCTCAAAGGCAACCAAGGGGGGAAAATTATACACAGAAGAAGAAAGATAATACAGCAAACTCCTTGTCAGTAACTGTACAGAACGGAAGACATTTTTAAGCACAGAAAGGAAAAAGTCAGCCCAGAATTCTATGCTCAGTGTAAATATCTGCTGAAAATGAATATAAGACTTTTTCAGACACGAAAAATTGAACGAACCTATTGCTAATAAACCTGTATTACACAAAAAGTTAAAGAAAGTTCTTTGGCAGAAAGAGTATGATACTAGTGGAAATTTGGATGTACATAAATGAAGAGTAATGGAAATGACAAAATGAGGATAAATATAAAAGATGTTTTTAAATATTTATTCTATTTGAAAGAAAATTTACTAAGTACAAATAGTAACAAGGTATTATGGGAATTATAACATACAGAATTAAAATATATAATAACAATGGCACAAAAGTTAGGAGAGGAAATTGAGATGTACTGTTGTAATGATCTTAAACTAAACATGGAGTGGTATGTTATTTCAAGGTAGACTATAATAAGTTTAGGATGTATATTGCAAGCACTTAAAAAGTCATAAATAACAAGCCAATAATGGAGATTAAATGGATTAATAAAAATTCTGCTACTCCGAAGAAGGCAGAAAAAAAAGAATAAATAATAAATGGAACAAATAGGATACAAAGAGCAAGATATTAGGTTTCAATCCAAGCATGTGTGTGTGCATGCATGTTAAGTTGCTTCAGTCATGCCCAACTCTCTGTGACCCTATGGACTGAAGCCCACCATGCTCCTCTGTCCATGGGCTTCTCTAGGCAAGAATACTGGGATATGCTGGCATTTCCTTTCCAGGGGATCTTCCCGATCCAGGGATCGAACCTGTGTCGCCTGCGACTCCTGCATTGCAGATGTATTATTTTACCACTGAGCCACCCAGGAAGCCCAATCCAAGCATACCAATAGTTAAAACAAATATAAATAATTCTACACCAGGAGTCAGTAAACATGGCCCTCTGCTCAAGCCTAGCCTGCTGCCTGTTTTAGTAAAATAAGTTTCATTGGAACACAGTCATGCCCATGAATTTATGCATTCCCTCTGGCTTCCTTCTCACTATAATGGCAGAGTCAAGCATTTGCAACAGAGACTGGATCACTTTCAAACCTAAAATACTTACTATCTGGCCCTTTGCCGAAAACATTTGCAAACAAACCCCTGCTATAAACACCCCAATTATCAATAAATGGTAAAGACTGTTATATTGACTAAAGAAAACCATCTATTTGTTATCTACAAGAAATATACTTAAATATAAAACTACTCACTGGTTAAATGTAAATGGATAGAAAAAACTATACCATGTAAACACTGATCAAAGGAAAGCTGAACGAGGGAAAGGAAAGTCTGTTCAACAAACGGTGCCGTAGTGGGGAGGGATAAATTAGGAGGATGGGGTTAACGTACACATTACTATATATAAAGAAGATATATATATATAATATATATATGTAGTAGATATATGTAACCAATAAGGATCTACTTTGTAGCACAGGGAACTCTACTCAATACTCTGTAATAACCTGTATGGGAAAAGAATCTGAAAAAGAATAGATATGTGTATATTTATAACTGAATCACTTTGCTGCACACCTAAAGTTAACACAACACTGTAAATCAACTATATTCTAATATAATATTTTTAAATGGTGCTGGGAAAACTGGATATTCGCACGTAAAATAACAAAGTTAAACCTTATACCATATACAAAAATTATCTCAAAATGTATCAAAGATTTAAATACAAGAGCCAAAACTATAAAACTGTTAGAAAACATAGGGAGAAATCTTTATAACATTGGACTTGGCGATGATTTCTGAGCCAAGAGCTCAGGCAACAAAAGAAAAAATACTTAATTGATCTTCATCAAGATTAAAACATTTATACTTTAAAGGACACTGTAGACAGAATGAAAAGATAACCTACAGAAAGGAAGAAAATATTCACAGGAAAAAAATTATTGCATAATCAGAATTATGAATCTGATAACAGATTAATATCTGGAATATATGAAGAACTCTTAAAAATCAACACCAGCAACAACAAAAGAAAGAAACAATCAAAATTTAGAGAGGGCAAAGACTTAAATAAACATTTCTGCAAAGAAAATACTCAAATGACCAGTAAGAATATGAAAATATATTCAACATCATTAGTCATTAGAGAAAAGTAAATTAAAACTAAAATAAGGTACCGCTTGATAACTAGTAGGATGGCTGCTGCTGCTGCTGCTGCTAAGTCGCTTCAGTCGTGTCCGACTCTGTGCGACCCCACAGATGGCAGCCCACCAGGCTCCCCTGTCCCTGGGATTCTCCAGGCAAGAACACTGGAGTGGGTTGCCATTTCCTTCTCCAATGCATGAAAGTGAAAAGTGAAAGTGAAGTCGCTCAGTCGTGTCCGACCCTCAGCGACTCCATGGACTGCAGCCTTCCAGGCTAAGATTATTTAAAAAATGGAAAACAGGTGTTGGTGAGGATGTGGATTGGAATGCTTATGCATTGCTAGTGGGAAGATAAAATGATGCATCTCCTATGTAAAAATACTTTGTGTGGATTCAGTGGTTCAGTCGTGTCCAGCTCTTTGCGACCCTATAGATTGTAACACTCCAGAATCCTGTCCATGGAATCTTCCCTGGCAAGAATAATGGAATGGGATGCCATTTCCTCCCCCAGGGGAATCTTCCCAACCCCAGAGATCAAACCCACGTCTCCTGTGTCTCCTGCATTGCAGATGGATTCTTTACCACCAAGCCACTGGGGAAGTCTATGAAAAAATAGTTGATGGTTCTTCAAAAACATAGACATAGAATTACCATATGACTCAGCAATTCCACCCTAGGCATATACCTGAAAGAGTTGAAAACGGGACCTAAACAGATACTTGTATACCAATGTTCATATTGGCATTATTCACATTAGCCAAAAGGTAGAAACAACCCAAGTCTCTATCAACTGATGAATAAACAAAATATGCTAAATATATATATATAATATATATACTTTAAAAAGTTTAAAATGGTAAGCTTTCTGTTATATATACTTTATCACAATGAAAACAAAACAACAGGTTGGACTGGCTATATTAATTTTACACCAAGTAGACTTCAGTGATTTTCCAGTCTTATGACCAGATCTTATTCTTTATATGACACATAAGACCTTTGAAATTCTGTTCTCTGCCTACCATTTCAGCCCAATCTCTTACCATATAGAATGGCTTTAAGTGGGCCATGTTGCCTCTTGCCCCTGAGTCTTTGTGCTGGCTATTCTTTCTGTTTGGAAAACCCTATTTTCACTCTTCACTCTCCCTTTAGGATAAAATTCATCTCTTCCTGGCAGGCTTCCCTGACTAACTTCTACCCTCATCTCAGACATTGGGAAGTGCATTTTTATTTATTTGTTTGGCTGTGCCAGGTCTTAGTTGTGACATGCAGGATCTTTGTGGCAGCATGTGGGATCATTTTTCTTTTTTTTAGTTGTAACATGGGAACTCTTAGTTGCAGCATGTAGGATCTAGTTCCCTGACCTGGGATTGAACCTGGGCACCCTGCTTTGGAAGCATGGAGTCTTAACCACTAGACCACCAGGAAGTCCCTGGGAAGTGGTTTTTCAAAATGCTTCCATGGAATTCTTCATGCTATGCTGTGATGCATGATTCCATGCCTGCCTCCTTCACTACCTTATCAGCTCCTTGAAGGCAGGAATATAGTTATTTATATTTCCAGTGCTTGATACGGTGCCTGGCATATAGTAGGCACACAGTAAATATTTGTCAAAGGAATGAAGTTCTCTGACAGTGCTCATGAAGGCACATGGGAGATCAAACCATAGGAAAATTTCCCCTTTATCACACTGGTCATTTTTAACCTTTTTTTCTGTTGTCTAATATATCCGTACATAGGGCACAGTTGTAAAGTATTGTCCAAAATGGTAAATAATATTAGCATTTGATTGTTGAACTAGTGAAATCCACGCAAACTGAATGTGAGTAAATGTCTGCAAATGTCATCCTAAGAAACAGGACGCAGCAGGTCCTGGAAATTTAATCAAGGCGTGATGGGATGTGGAGCAAAGCTGTAACCTCACCAACGGCCTCAACAGCTGAAAAAGGGATATGTGAGCAGAAGGGGGGTCTGTAGGGAGTGCTGAAAAGTGGAGCCAAGGAACAAACATTTGTCATGATGTCTCCAGCCCTGTCAAGGGAAAGAGTTGTTTTTTGACCATTTGACACAAATATGCAGTCCACTCTGTATCCCTATGGATGCCACAGAGCTCGTCCAATTCCCTCCCTTTGTTCTGATTTCATGCTCACAAACAACCTCTTGATTATAATTTGGCTTTCCATGTAGATTTTCCAACAGGAGAGAATGCGCTGACCAGTCAGCATGAACATCTGGTCTCTTTGGCAAGGAGCGTCCTCTTTGTATATGAACGCATTGCATTGGTGTTCTGGTTTATACATCAGTCAGTTCATACACCCTGGGGGCTGCAGAGGTGCTCATTCTCCAAGCTCTTGTGAGACTGCCTGCGAGGTCCTGTTCCCCTTTGCTTGCATCCTGCCTTGGCATGAGCTGAGGACAAAGTATCACAAGTCGGCCACTGCTTCTCCAGGTTTGAGCCCTTCTTGTTCAGACTTACAACTTCCCTGTAGAAGAAAAGGGCTTTTGGAACCACAACTTAAGCTGCTGCTCAGGGTCTTTCATCAGGACTTTCTCTCCTCTTCAAACGTTTGGCCTCTGCTGATGATAAGTTCTCATCTTTCCATACCATGATTCCTTGCCAGTGTGTTTTATTTATCTTAATAATCATTTCCAAAGGCCTGAGATTAGGCAAAATAATTTCACGAGAACATGGTTAGAATTGCTATGAGTCTGGCGAGGACTTACCCTGTAAAGCTCAGGCACGATTAGCATGGAAGATACAAATGGATTCCAGCTTCTATCTGGTTGTTATTCTTGTTGAAATGGATGCTTGGACAATTTCTATAGGCCTAAGGCCACAACTAATGGGTGTTCCGTGGGGTGTTTTGAGTTCTAGAAAAAGTTACGGGCTAAATTAATGGAGTTGCTGAGAGGAAATGCCAAACGGATCTACACTAGGCTGGAGAGAGACCTTGAATACATATTCAGGCTGAAAAGAAGCTGTATAGAAAGTAGAGGAAAGGAAGATGGGGTTGGTGAACTCTAAGGGAAAATTTGTAACTAAGGGCTTCCCTGGTGGCTCAAATGGTAAAGAATCCGCATGTAATGCAGAAGACTTAGGTTCGATCCCTGGGTCAGGAAGATCCCCTAGAGGAGGAAATGACAACCCACTCCAGTATTCTTGCCAGGGGAATTCCATGGACAGAGGAGCCTGATGGGGTACAGTCCACGGGGTCACAAAGAGTCAGACATAACTGAGCAACTAACACTTTCACTTTCAAGCATTTATCCTTCCTTTTCAGCAGGAACTGTGTTTCAGGGTAAGCAAATAGCCCTAGCCAATGAGGCAAAGCGATAACAAAAGAATGCCAGCAAATAAATGTGGAAGGAATTACACAATAAGGAAAGCAATAGTTGGGAAATTCTAACAAGAATATTCTTTCAGGCAAGGTGTGTCAATTGATTTTAAAAGACTGGTGAATCATGTTGAAGAGCTGATACCTGTATAGCACCAAAGCAACACACTACAAAGAGATTTCCAGTGGTAAGGTGAAAAATGGGTACAGCAAAGGTGTTAGACTGTCATCACTCTCATCCTGGCCTCAGTCCTAGTGTAAATGGGGAAATTGGAATTTGTATTGGATACTAGATTAAATGAAACTTACACAAAGGTCAAGACGACTGGAAAAAAAGGCTTCAAAAAAGTGTATCTAGTAATATGTCATTTTGGTTAAAACATTCAGTTCAGTTCAGTTCAGTTCAGTTCAGTTCAGTCGCTTAGTCATGTATGACTCTTTGCAGCTCCATGGACTGCAGCACGCCAGGCCTCCCTGTCCATCACCAACTCCAGGAGCTTACTCAAACTCGACTCCATTGAATTGGTGATGCCATCCAACCATCTCATCCTCTGTCATCCCCTTCTCCTCCTGCCCTCAATCTTTCCCAGCATCAGGATCTTTTCCAATGAGTCAGCTCTTTGCATCAGGTGGCCAAAGTATTGGAGTTTCAGCTTCAACATCAGTCCTTCCAATGAACACCCAGGACTGATCTCCTTTAGGATGGACTGGTTGGGTCTCCTTGTAGTCCAAGGGACTCTCAAGAGTCTTCTCCAACACCACAATTTTTCGGTGTTCAGCATTTTTTATATTCTCACATCCATACATGTCTACTGGAAAAACCATAGCTTTGACTAGACGGACGGTTGTTGGCAAAGTAATGTCTCTGCTTTTTAATATGCTGTCTAGCTTGGTCATAACTTTCCTTCCAAGGAGTAAGTGTCTTTTAATTTCATGGCTGCAGTCACCATCTCCAGTGATTTTGGAGCCCCCTCCCAAAATAAAGTGTGTCACTGTTTCCCCATCTATTTCCCATGAAGTGATGGGACCAGATGCCATGATCTTAGTTTTCTGAATGTTGAGTTTTAAGCCAACTTTTTCACTCTCCTCTTTCGCTTTCATCAAGAGGCTCTTTAGTTCTTCACTTTCGCAATAAGGGTGCTGTCATCTGCATATCTGGGGATATTGATATTTCTCCCAGCTATCTTGATTCCAGCTTGTGCTTCATCCAGTCCAGCATTATTCATGATGTACTCTGCATATAAGTTAAATAATCAGGATGATATATACAGCCTGATGTACTCCTTTTCCTATTTGGAACCAGTGTGTTGTTCCATGTCCAGTTCTAACTGTTGCTTCTTGACCTGCATACAGATTTTTCAGAAGGCAGGTCAGGTGGTCTGGTATTCCCATCTCTTTAAGAATTTTCCACAGCTTGTTGTGATCCACATAGTCAAAGGCTTTGGCATAGTCAATAAAGCAGAAGTAGATTTTTTTTGGAACTCTCTCACTTTTTTTTATGATCCATTGGATGTTGGCAATTTGAACTCTGGTTCCTATGCCTTTTCTAAAACCAGCTTGAACATTTGGAAGTTCACGGTTCACGTACTGTTGAAGCCTGAGGTGAGGTGAGGTGAGTTGAAGTCGCTCAGTCGTGTCCGACTCTTTGCGACCCTGTGGACTGTAACCTACTAGGCTTCTCTGTCCATGGGATTCTCCAGGCAAGAATACTGGAGTGGATTGCCATTTCCTTCTCCAGGGGATCTTCCCAACCCAGGGATCAAACCCGGGTCTCCTGCATTGGAGGCAGACGCTTTAACCTTTGAGCCACCAGGGAAGCCCTGCCTGGCTTGGAGAATTTTGAGCATTACTTTACTAGCGTGTGAGATGAATGCAATTGTGTGGCAGTTTGAGCATTCTTTGGCATTGCCTTTCTTTGGGATTGGGATGAAAATTGACCTTTTCCAGTCCTGTGGCCACTGCTGAGTTTTCAACATTTGCTGGCATATTGAGTGCAGCACTTTCACAGCATCATCTTTCAGGATTTGAAAGAGCTCAACTGGAATTCCATCACCTCCACTAGCTTTGTTCATAGTGATGCTTCCTAAGGCCCACTTGACTTCGTATTCCAGGATGTCTGGCTCTAGGTGAGTGATCACACCACCACGGTTATCTGGGTCATGAAGATCTTTTTTGTACTATTCTTTTGTGTATTCTTGCCACCTCTTCTTAATAGCTTCTGCTTCTGTTAGGCCTATACCATTTCTGTCCTTTATTGTGCCCATCATTGCATGAAATGTTCCCTTGGTATCTCTAATTTTCTTGAAGAGATCTCTAGTCTTTCCCAGTCTATTATTTTCTCCCATTTCTTTGCACGGAGGAAGGCTTTCTTATCTCTTCTTTCTATTCTTTGGAACTCTGAATTCAAATGGTTATATCTTTCCTTTTCTCCTTTGCCTTTCACTTCTCTTCTTTTCTCAGCTATTTGTAAGTCCTCCTCAGACAGCCATTTAGCCTTTTTGCATTTCTTTTTCTTGGGGATGGTCTTGATCCTTGTCTCCTGTACAATGTCATGAACCTCTGTCCATAGTTCTTCAGGCACTCTGTCTATCAGATCTAATCCCTTGAATTTATTTGTCACTTCCAGTGTAAAATCGTAAGGGATTTGATTTAGGTCATACCTGAATGGTCTAGTGATCTTCCATACTTTCTTCAATTTAAGTCTGAATCTGGCAATAAGGAGTTCATGATCTGAGCCACAGTCAGCTTTGAGTCTTGTTTTTGCTGACTGTATAGAGTTTCTCCATCTTTGGCTTCAAAGAATATATTCAATCTGATTTTGGTATTGACCATCTGGTGATGTCTATGTGTAGAGTCATCTCTTGTGTTGTTGGAAGAGGGTGTTTGCTATGACCAGTGCATTCTCTTGGCAAAACTATTAGCCTTTGTCCTGCTTCATTCTGTACTCCAAGGCCAAATTTGCCCATTACTCCAGGTGTTTCTTGACTTCCTACTTTTGCATTCCAGTCCCCTATAATGAAAAGGACATCTTTTTTGGGTGTTAGTTATAGAAGGTCTTGTAGGTCTTCATAGAACCATTCAACTTCAGCTTCTTCAGCATCACTGGTTGGGACATAGACTTGGATTACTGTGATATTGAATGGTTTGCCTGGGAAATGAACAGAGATCATTCTGTCGTATTTGAGATTGCATCCAATACTGCATTTCGGACTCTCTTGTTGACCATGATGGCTACTCCATTTCTTCTAAGGGATCCCTGCCCACAGTAGAAGAAATAATGGTCATCTGAGTTAAATTCACCCATTCCATTCCATCTTAGTTCACTGATTCCTAGAATGTCTACGTTCACTCTTGCCATCTCCTATTTGACCACTTCCAATTTGCCTTGATTCATGGACTTAACATTCCAGGTTCCTATGCAATATTGCTCTTTACAGCATCAGACCTTGCTTCTATCACCAGTCACATACACAACTGGGTGTTGTTTTTGCTTTGGCTCCATCACTTCATTCTTTCTGGAGTTATTTCTCCATGATCTCCAGTAGCATAATGGGCACCTACCGACCTGGGGAGTTCCTCTTTCAGTATCCTAACATTTTTGGCTCAGACAGTAAAGCGTCTGTCTACAATGTGGGAGTACCTGGGTTCGATCCCTGGGTCAGGAAATTCTCTGGAGAAGGAAAAGGCAACCCACTCCAGTACTCTTGCCTAGAAAATCCCATGGACGGAGGAGCCTGGTGTCCATGAGGTCGCAAAGAGTCAGACACGACTGAGCGACTTCACTCACTTTTATACTGTTCATGGGGTTCTCAAGGCAAGAATACTGAAGTGGTTTGCCATTCCCTACTCCAGTGGACCACATTTTGTCAGACCTCCCCACCATGACCCCTCTGTCTTGAGTGACTCCACATGGCATGGCTTAGTTTCACTGAGTTAGACAAGGCTGTGGTCCATGTGATCAGATTGGCTAGTTGTCTATGATTGTGGTTTCAGTCTGTCTGCCCTCTGATGCCCTCTCTCAGCACCTACCATCATACTGGGGTTTCTCTTACCTTGGATCAGAGTATCTCTTCCTGGCTGCTCCAGCAAAGCACAGCTGCTGCTCCTGACCTTGGACATGGGGTAGTGCCTCTCGGCCACACCTGTGCTGCGCAGCCGCTGCTCCTGTGCCTGCAGTGGCCACAGGACTGGAAAAGGTCAGTTTTCATTCCAATCCCAAAGAAAGGCAATGCCAAAGAATGCTCAAACTACCACACAATTGCAATCATCTCATATGCTAGCAAAGTAATACTAAAAATTCTCCAAGCCAGGCTTCAGCTATATGTGAACTGTGAACTTCCAGATGTTCAAGCTGAGTTTAGAAAAGGCAGAGGAACCAGAGATCAAATTGCCAATATCTGCAATTTGTTGCAGATCATCAAAAAAGTGAGAGAGTTCCAGAAAAACATCTACTTCTGCTTTATTGACTATGCCAAAGCCTTTGACTGTGTGGATCACAATAAACTGGAAAATTCTGAAAGAGATGGGAATACCAGACCACCTGACCTGCCTCTTGAGAAACCTGTATGCAGGTCAAGAAGCAACAGTTAGAACTGGACATGGAACAACACACTGGTTCCAAATAGGAAAAGGAGTACGTTAAGGCTGTATATTATCACCCTGCTTATTTAACTTATATGCAGAGTACATCATGAGAAACGCTGGGCTGGATGAAGCACAAGATGGAATCAAGATAGCTGGGAGAAATATCAATATCCCCAGATATGCAGATGACAGCACCCTTATGGCGAAAGTGAAGAACTAAATAGCCTCTTGATGAAATTGAAAGAGGAGAGTGAAAAAGCTGGCTTAAAGCTCAACATTCAGAAAACTAAGATCATGGCATCTGGTCCCATCACTTCATGGGAAATAGATGGGGAAACAGTGGAAACAGTGTCAGACTTTATTTTTCTGGGCTCCAAAATCACTGCAGATGGTGACTGCAGCTATGAAATTAAAAGACACTTACTCCTTGGAAGGAAAGTTATGACCAAGCTAGACAGCATATTAAAAAGCAGACACATTACTTTGTCAACAGAAGTCCGTCAAGTCAAAGTTATGGTTTCCCCAGTAGTCATATATGGATGTGAGAGTTGGACTATGAAGAAAGCTGATCACAGAAGAATTGATGCTTTTGAACTGTGGTGTTGGAGAAGACTCTTGAAGAGTCCCTTGGACTGCAAGGAGATCCACCCAGTCCATTCTGAAGGAGCTCAGTCCTGGGTGTTCATTGGAAGGACTGATGTTGAAGCTGAACCTCCAATACTTTGGCCACCTGATTTGAAGAGCTGACTCACTGGAAAAGACCCTGATGCTGGGAAAGATTGAGGGCAGGAGGAAAAGGGGACGACAGAGGATGAGATGGTTGGATGGCATCACCAACTCAATGGACATGAGTTTAGGTTAACTCCAGGAGTTGGTGATGGACAGGGAGGCCTGGTGTGCTGCGGTTCTTGGGTTGCAAAGAGTCAGACAGGACTGAGCGACTGAACTAAACTGAACTGAATAATTAGTGATGTTGAGCAGTTTTTCATTTGTTTGTTAGCCATCTGTATGTTTTCTTTGGAGAAATATCTATTTAGGTCTTCTGCCTGTTTTTTGATTGGGCTTTTTTTTTTTTTTTTAATTGAGATGCATGTGCTGTTTGTATATTTTGGAGATTAGTCCCTTGCCAGGTGATTCATTTGCAAATATTTTCTCCTATTCTGTGAGTTGTCTTCTTGTCTTGTTTATGGTTTCATTTCCTGTGATAAAGCTTTTAATTAGGTCTTATTTTTTTATATTCATTACTCTATAAGAGGTGTGTCAAAAAAGACCTTGCTGCAGTTTATGTCAAAGAGTGTTCTGCCTAAACGTTCCTCTAAGAGTTTTATAGCATCCTGCCTTACATTTAGGTTTTTAATCCATTTTGAGTTTTGTTGTGTAAGGAAGTCTCACACTTCTTTTGTTAAATTCAGTCCTAAGTATTTTTTGATGCTACCATAAATGGAATTGTTTCCTTAATTTTATTTTTCAGTTGTCCATTACTAGTGCATAGAAATACAACTGATTTTTAAATCTTGTATCCTATAATCTTGTTGAAATTTTATTAGTGCTAACATTTGTCTGTGTTTTAGGATTTACTATATACAAAATAATATCATCTAGAAATAGACATAGATTTTTACCTTTTCCTTCCCAATCTGTGTGTTTTTTTTTTTTTTTAATTGTGCTGGCTAGAACCTCCAGTACCATGTGGATTAGAAGTGTTGACAGCAGACACCCTTGTCTTATTCCTGATCTTAGGGAGAAAAGCTTTCAGTCTTTCACCATTGACTATGTCTTCTGAGAGGGTATTGTAGATGCCCTTTTATCAGACTGAGAAAGTTCTCTTCTATTTATACTTTTTTTTTTAGTGTTTTTTATTATGAAAGAGTGTTGACATTTGTGAGATGCTTGTTCTGGTATCTATTGAGATGATCATATGATCATATGGTACTGTGCTTCATTCTATTAATATAATGTGTTACATTGATTTTCATACATTGAACCAAAACATATTCTGTCATAGTGTATAAGCCTTCTTCCATGTGGCAAGATTCAATTTTCTGGTATTTATTGAGAACTTTTGTGTCTAAGATCTTAAGGGATACTGATCTTTAGTTTTCTTAAAATCTTTGTCTGGTTTTGGTATTAGGTTAACAATGGCTTCATAGAATGAGTTGGAAAGTATGCCTTCGTCTTGTATTTTTTGCAACTGTTTGTAAAGGACTGATGTTAATTCTTCTTTACATATTTGATAGAATTCACTGCTAAAACCATGTGGTTCTGGGCTTTTCTTTGTTGGAAGTTTTTGATTATTAATTCAATCTCTTTACTTGTTATAGGTTTATTTAAAATTTCTATTTCTTCTTCAGTCAGTTTGATAGTTTGTGTCTCTCTAGGAATTTGTGCATCTTATCTAGGCTGCCTAATTTTTTGGCATACAATTATTCATAGAACAATTTTTATAATCATTTTTTATTTCTGTGAGGCACTAGTGTTGTCTGTCTTTCATTCTTGATTTTAGTAATTTGAGTGTCCTCATACTTTCTTGGTCAGTCTAGCTAATATTTTGTCCATTTTGTTGATCTTTTCAAAGAACCAACTTTTGGTTTCATTGAATATTGCTATTATTTTTCTGTTCTCTATTTCATTTATTTCAGGTCTCAGCTTTATTATCTACCAGGGGCTTCCCTGGTAGCTTAGCTGGTAAAGAATCCACCTGGAGACCCTGGTTCAAAAGAGATAGACAACCCACTCTAGTATTCTTGGGCTTCCCAGGTGGCTCAGATGGTAAAGAATCCACATGCAATGCAGGAGACCTGGGCTCAATCCCTGGGCTGGGAAGATCCGCTGGAGAAGGGAATGGCTACCCACTCCAGTATTCTGGCCTGGAGAATTCCAATGACAGAGGAGCCTGGCAGGCCATGGGGTTGCAAAGAGTCAGGACAAAACTGAGTGACTTTCACTTTCAAGCTTTATTATTTCTATCTTTATGTTTGCTTTGGGTTTAGACTGCTCTCTTTTACTAGTTTTTCAATATGGGAGGTTAGGTTGTTGTCAAGAAAACTTTATTCTTTTAAATATAACAATTTAAATTGTACACTTGCATATGAGGACTGCTTTCATTGCATCCCAAGAGGTTTGGTATGCTGTGTTTTCATTTTTATTTATATCAAAGTGCAGCTAACCCCTTAACAATGCAGTTTGAATTGCACAGGTCTACTTATATATGGATTTTTTCAACAAATATATACTACAGTACTATACAATCTACAGATTGCTGAAACCATGGGTGCAGAACTTAGGATATGGAGGGTTGACTGTAAAGTTATACACAGATTTTTGACTCCACGGAAGATCTGTGCCCCTAATCCTGTGCTGTTCTAGGGTCAGCTGTATTTTTTAATTTCCCTTGTGACATTTCCTTGAGCTGGTGACTATTTAGGGGTGTGTTGTTTAATTTCCAAATATTTGTGAATTCCCCAAATTTCCTTCTGTTAGTGATTTCTAATTTCAGTTTGTTTTAGTCAGGGAAAATACTTTATGTGATTTCTGTCTGTTTAAATTTATTAAGACTTATTTTATGGGAAAGATTGAAGGCAGGAGGAGAAGGGGATGACAGAGGATGAGATGGTTAGATGGCATCACTGACTCAATGGACATTAGTTTGGGTAAACTGTGGGAGTTAGTGATGGACAGGGAGGCCTGGTGTGCTGCGGTTCATGGGGCGCAAAGAGTTGGACACAACTGAATGACTGAAGTGAACTGAACTGATTTTATGGTCTAACATATGGTCTATCCTGGAGAATGTTCCATGTACATTTGAGAATGATGTGTATTCTAACGTCATTGAGTGGAGTATTCTGTAGATGTCTGTTAGATCCAGTTGGTTTATGGTGTTGTTGAAGTCTTCTGTTTCCTTGTTAATCTGTCTTGCTGTTTTACATTATTGAAACTGGGTTAAATTTCTGACTATTGTTGAATTGCTGATGTGGTCCAGAGGTCTCTAAGAATCTTTTCATCTTTCTTCATTCTTTTTTATTTCTCTTCTTCACACTGGATAACTCAACTGAACTATTTCCAAGTTTGAAAACCTTAAATTTGCCTGCTCAAATCTGTTCTAGAGCCCCTCTAGTGAATTTTTCATTTCTGTTATACAGGAGTATTTTCCAACTGCAGAATTTTTAATTGGTTCTTTTTTTAAAAAAAATATGTCTACCTCTTTACTGAGATAAAGATACCAAGGGAACATTTCATGCAAAGATGGGCTCGATAAAGGACAGAAATGGTATGGATCTAACAGAAGCAGAAAATATTAAGAAGAGGTGGCAAGAATACACAGAAGACCTGTACAAAAAAGATTTTCATGACCCAGATAATCATGATGGTGTGATCCCTCACCTAGAGCCACACATCCTGGAATGTGAAGTCAAATGGGCCTTAGAAAGCATCACTATGAACAAAGCTAGTGGAGGTGATAGAATTCCAGTTGAGCTATTTCAAATCCTGAAAGATGATGCTGTCAAAATGCTGCACTCAATATGCCAGCAAATTTGGAAAACTCAACAGTGGCCACAGGACTGGAAAGGTTAGTTTTCATTCCAATCCCAAAGAAAGGCAATGCCAAAGAATGCTCAAACTGCCACACAATTGCACTCATCTCACATGCTAGTAAAGTAATGCTCAAAATTCTCCAAGCCAGGCTTCAGCAATATGTGAACTGTGAACTTCCAGATGTTTAAGCTGGTTCTAGAAAAGGCAGAGGAACCAGAGATCAAATTGCCAACATCCGCTGGATCATGGAAAAAGCAAGAGAATACCAGAAAAACATCTACTTCTGCTTTATTGACTATGCCAAAGCCTTTGACTGTGTGGATCATGATAATCTGTGGAAAATTCTGAGAGAGATGGGAATACCAGACCACCTGACCTGCCTCTTGAGAAACCTGTATGCAGGTCAGGAAGCAACAGTTATAACTGGACATGGAACAACAGACTGGTTCCAAATAGGAAAAGGAGTACGTCAAGGCTGTATATTGTCACCCTGCTTATTTAACTTATATGCAGAGTACATCATGAGAAACGCTGGGCTGGAAGAAGCACAAGCTGGAATCAAGATTGCCGAGAGAAATATCAATAACCTCAGATATGCAGATGACACCACCCTTATGGCAGAAAGTGAAGAGTAACTAAAAAGCCTCTTGATGACAGTGAAAGAGGAGAGTGAAAAAGTTGGCTTAAACAAAGATCATGGTATCTGGTCCCATCACTTCATGGGAAATAGATGGGGAAACGGTGGAAACAGTGTCAGACTTTATTTTTCTGGGCTCCAAAATCACTGCAGATGCTGACTGCAGCCATGAAATTAAAAGACGCTTACTCCTTGGAAGAAAAGTTATGACCAAGCTAGACAGCATATTCAAAAGCAGAGACATTACTTTGCCGACTAAGGTCCATCTAGTCAAGACTATAGTTTTTCCTGTGGTCATGTATGAATGCGAGAGTTGGACTGTGAAGAAAGCTGAGCGCCGAAGAATTAATGTTTTTGAACTGTGGTGTTGGAGAAGACTCTTGAGAGTCCCTTGGACTGCAAGGAGATCCAACCAGTCCATTCTGAAGGAGATCAGCCCTGGGTGTTCTTTGGAAGGAATGATGCTAAAACTGAAACTCCAATACTTTGGCCACCTCATGCGAAGAGTTGACTTATTGGAAAAGACTCTGATGCTGGGAGGGGTTGGGGGCAGGAGGTAAAGGGGACAACAGAGTATAAGATGGCTGGATGGCATCACCAACTCGATGGACGTGGGTTTGAGTGAATTCCAGGAGATGTGATGGACAGGGAAGCCTGGTGTGCTGCAATTCAAATATCAATAAAGAGGTTCAGTTCAGTCGGTCACTTGTGTCTGACTCTTTGCGACCCATGAATTGCAGCACACCAGGCCAGTCTTTGTCCTTTCAGTCCAACGTCTGGGCTTCCTCAGGGAGTTTCTATGGATTGCTTTTTCCCCCTGCACATTGACCCTATGTTCATATTTATTTTCTTCTCTCAATTTTTTAATGAAAATTGGACATTTAAAATAATATAATATGGCAAACCGGAATTCAGATTGGCAATCTGGAATATAATCTTTAAATCAAATTCTCTCCCCTCTGCAGGGTTTGTCATTGCTGTTTCTGTTTGTTATTGTTTGCTTAATGACTTTTCTGAACAAATTCTGTAAAGTATATATTCTTTGCTGTGTATGACTGTGGAAATGTCTGCTTTTTTAGCTTGCTGCAGCTAATAATAGGCAGACATCTCTAGGAATCAACAAGTCTTCCAGTCTTTGCAGAAGAGTTCAGTGTGTATGTTGGGGCACTTCTTCAACACTCAGCTAGGCAGTTGAAAAGTCTTCCTTTGCCTTCACTTCCTGCTTGCTCTGGCTTCCCTGATAGTTCAGTTGGTAAAAAATCTGCCTGCAATGCAGGAGACCCCAGTTCAATTCCCTGGTCGGGAAGATCCGCTGGAGAAGGGAGAAGCTACCCACTTCAGTATTCTTGGACTTCCCTTGTGGCTCAGCTGGTAAAGAATCCGCTTGCAATGCGGGAGACCTGGGTTCAGTCCCAGAATTGGGAAGATCCCCTGGAGAAGAGAAAGGCTACTCACTCTAGTATTTTGGCCTGGAGAATTCCATGGACTACAGTCCATGGGTTGCAAAGACTCAGACACAACTGAGCAACTTTCACTTCACTTCCTGCTTGCAGAGACTCAGGGTCAGTAAAAATAAGTTCTTAAGGTCTTTGCTGAATATATGCACAGCCCTGGGTATGAGCACAGCCTGATATATATACGTGGCCTTCTAGATATCCAGGAATATTTTTACATATTGTTTCACTGTCAAATTTTCCTGTTAAGTGTTTTGGTTAGTCTGTTATTTGCGCCATCCATTAGCCAATGAATGAGGCAGTTGTGAAGTTTAACGAGTACCTCTAATTGTTTTTGATAATTGTCTTGGGGGAAAGGTTTTTGGCATTAGATAAACCCTGAGTTAGTCAAATAAAACCAACCTTGCAAGTGAGATCTCCCAGGACCCACCAGGTAGGTCAGATTATGACAATTCTTTATGAGTGAGCTTTGAAGGAGCTCCAACTCCATTCTGCCCCTCTAGTAGCTGCCAGGCGGTGGGTTTTCACTGTAATTGTGAACTGTTGGTTTCCAAGACAACCGTGGAGCTGGAAAGACATGCATTGGAATAGGGCAAATTAAATTATTATATAAACCTCAGTTCTTACTGAGATTTAGCTTTTTAAAAAATAAATACTTTTTGGATTACTGTAACTCTTTAATTTCCAGAGTTCTGAAAAAAATTGATTCTGATTATTTTTGCTAGTTTTCCATTGTTTTTGCAGAAGAGAGAATTTTGAGGTTCTTAGCCCACTGTTTTTGCTGACATCACTCAGTAGCAGTAATTTCTAGGTAAAGGTGTTTTGTAGTTTTGGTTTGTCAACATTTTCTTATTTTTGACAATACACATGTGATGTGTCTGCAAGAATAAGTTGTCATTTACATAAAGAAAAAGAAAATCTAAAACTAAAGTCTATGAAATTTTAGTTGCCATCTCAGTGTATTTGGCTATTCACTGACCATAAATTAGAAAATTAATATTCTTTTAATTTTCTCTGATTTTTTTTTTACTTATCATTGTCAATTTACTTCTAATGATTAGAAATAAAGCCCTTAAAATGAAAAGCCTACCTGCATTTTTGTGGGGGCAGCAAAAAAAAAAAAAAATGGTGTGATGACCATGATTCTTCAGTTAGTTTTAAGAAAGAGAACTCCTTGGCCAGAGCAGTCGTCATTAGAGTGACCATATGCCCTGGTTTTCCTGGGATAGTCCCAGCTTATACCTGGGGTCATACTGTAATATTTCATAGACCCCATTTTACATTCACAAAAGTGTCCCAGTTTGGATGATAAATTTTATGGCCACTCTAGTTATTGACAGCAGCAGGAGGTGACTAAGCCTGGAGATTACTCAGGGACTGCTGCAAGAAGAGAACACACAGGAAACCATTCTCGTACAAAGAATTGTCCTGGGGATGAACAATTGAAAGTCCTGAGTTCTGACTCTCTAACAAATGCACAGAGATTTCTCAGGCGTCTCTTGGATCGCCATCTTGGATGAGTTCTTGATTAAGGTTGATTCCTTTTGAGTTGCTACAAGGCAATCACTAGATGCTTCTCCCACCTGCCTTGGCTAGCCAGGTAGTTTAGGCCTGACTCCAGGCTCTTGCAGGCATTTCCGATTTATCACTGGTGAGAGAAGCTTCATGATAGGCCCTCTCTGGGCTCCTCGAGTTGGAATTTGTGGTGCTGAGTTATCTGGTGAAAGAAATTCTGCTATAATGGTTGACTCGGTGCCAGGAGGTTTGCTGAAGCTTCTTCAAAAGTGCAGAGAGAGAGACTCACGTTAGCTTCAGGGACTTAGGTAAGTAATCAGGTTTGGAAGAACAGAAGCTGAGTTGTGTTGCCTGGCGTTTACTGAGAACAGGTTCCTGATTTCAGGGTGGCTGTTAAATGCAAAGTCTGGTTGTGGTGACTGTTGGATGCCTCTGGTGTGCCTCATGTTTCATTAGCATCTAAGATTTTGGGAGGAGAGGAGTATCAGACAGGAATTCTCCTGGTCTGGGGCAAGTATCTGGATGTTTCTCATCAAAAAAATAAAACACAACAAATCCCAGAATCCAGTGTGATTGCCATAGCAATGCAAACCCTTTCTACAGACGAAATCTTCCAACAAAGTAGTCAGAAAGCAAAGGTGATTTCTGACTTCATCTTCATCTTTTGAAGACCTTCATCAAAGGTCTTCATCTGAAAACCTGTTCCGACCCTCACATGCAATGCAGGTATGGGCCTGGGGTACTGATAATGCAAAGCTCTTTTAAAAAACAGCCAGTGATTAGGTGTGGGGTAAATTGGCAGGTGGAGTCGAGTCAATATTAACTCATATTAGACAAGATTCAGCTGGAGAGAGAATCTTTTTAAAGGTATTCTTGAGTGCCTACAAAATTGTCTACCACATTTATTGTTTTTTCTCTTTTCTTTAGTTAACATACTGGACTCTATCCATTGATCTTCAAATATTAAGCCTATTTTCTGTTTGGTGGATAAACTCCCCTGTTGGTCATGATGTATTATCTTATTGCATCCAGTTTATTAATATTTTATCTATTCATGGAGAATATTGACCTGGAGGGTTTTTTTTTGTAATGGGTTCGGTTTCAGTATCATGGTACTGTTGGTCCCATAAAATGGCTGAGAAGTGTTGCCTCCTCTATTTCCTGAAAGCACTTGTGTAAGATTGGTATGATTTCTTCCTAAATATTTAATAAAAACCAGTGAAACTATCCGGGCTTAGGGTTTTCTTGTGGAAAGATTTTTTATACTCAACCCTGAGTTATAATTTACATGCACTAATTTTAGGCACAATCCAGTGAATTTTAACAAGTGTTATCGATTCAGGTAACCGCATCTGCAAGTAATCCCGTTATCTCTCTATAAGTTCCTCCATGCCCTGTGTAGACAGTATACTTTCCCCTCATCCTAGGCTACCACTGAGCTACTTTCTATCACTATAGGTTGCTGTTCAGTTGTGTCTGACTCTTTGCAACCCCATAAACTGCAGCACACCAGGCTTCCCTGTCCTTCACTATCTCCTTGATTTTGTTCAAACTCTTGTCCATTGAGTCGGTGATGCCATCCAACCATCTCATCCTCTGTCGCCCCCTTCTCCTCTTGCCCTGTCTTTCCCATCATCAGGGTCTTTTCCAGTGAGCCAGTTCTTTGCCACAGGTGGCCAAAGTATTGGAGCTTCAGCTCAGCACCAGCCCTTCCAATAAATATTCAGGGTTGATTTCCTTTAGGATTGAGTGTTTGGATCTCCTTGCTGTCCATGAGAGTCTTCTCAAGACTCTCAAGAGTCTTCTCCAGCACAGTTCAAAAGCAACATTTCTTTGTTGCTCAGCTGTTTTTATGGTCCAACTCTTGCATCTGGAGATGTGAATACTGGAAAAATCAT
This sequence comes from Oryx dammah, assembly GCF_014754425.2. Classification (NCBI taxonomy): domain Eukaryota; kingdom Metazoa; phylum Chordata; class Mammalia; order Artiodactyla; family Bovidae; genus Oryx; species Oryx dammah. Next base: position 94,472,622 of record NW_024070202.1, read on the forward strand.
AGCTTTTACTATACGGACCTTTGTTGGCAAAGTGATGTCTGTGCTTTTTAAAACAGTGTTTAGGTTTGTCATAGCTGTTCTTCCAAGGAGCAAGCGTCTTTTAATTTCATGGCTGCGGTCACCATCCACATTGATTATGGAGCCGAAGAAAATGAAATCTGACACTCTCTTTCCACATTTTCCCTGTCTACTTGCCATGAAGTGATGTGACCAGATGCCATGATCTTAGTTTTTTGAATGTTGAGTTTTAAGCCAGCTTTTTCACTATCCTCTTTCACCTTCATCAAGAGGCTCTTTAGTTTTTCTTCACTTTCTGCCATTAAAGTGGTATCATCAGCATATCTGAGGTTGTTGATATGTCTCCTGGCAATCTTGATTCCAGCTTCTGATTCATCTAGCCTCACATTTCACATGATGTACTCTGCACATAAGTTAAATAACCAGGGTGAAAAAATACAGCCTTGATGTACTCCTTTCCCAGTTTTGAACCAGTCCATTGTTCCATGTCCAGGTCTAACTGTTGCTTCTTGTCCTACATACAGGTTTCTCAGGAGACAAGTAATGTGGTCTGGTATTTCCATCTCATTAAGAATATTCCACAGTTTGTTGTGATCCACACAGTCAAAGGCTTTAGCATAGTCAGTGAAGCAGATTTTTTTTTTTTTTCGGCATTCCTTTGGTTTTTCTATGATCCAGTGTATGTTGGCAATTTGCTCTCTGGTTCTTCTGCTTTCTCTAAATCTAACTTTTACATCTCAAAGTTCTTGGTTCACGTACTGCTGAAGCCTAGCTGAAAATTTTGAGCATAATCTTGCTGGCATGTGAAATGAGTGCAATTGTATGGTAATTTGAGCATTATTTGGCATTATCTTTCTTTGGGATTGGAATAAAAATTGACATTTTCCAGCCCTGTGGTTGTTGCTGAGTTTTCCAAATTTGCTGGCAAATTGAGTGCAGCACTTTCACAGCATTATCTTTTAGGATTTGGAATAACTAAGCTAGAATTCCATCACCTCCACTAGCTTTGTTCATAGTAGTGCTTCCTAAGGCTCACTTGACTTCACACTCCAGAATGTCTGGCTCTAGGTGAGTGACCACACCATCATTGTATCCGGATCATGAAGAGCTGTTTTGTACAGTTCTTCTGTGTATTTGTGCCACCTTTTCTTAATCTCTTCTGCTTATGTTAGGTCCTTGCCATTTTTGTCCTTTATTATGCCTATCTTTTCATGAAATGTTCCCTTGTTATCCCCAGTTTTCTTAAAGCGATCTCAAGTCTTTCCCATTCCATGTTTTCTTCTATTTCTTTGCATTGTTCACTTAAGAGGGCTTATCTATCCTTGCTATTGTCTGAAACTCTGCATTCAGTTGGGTATATCTTTCTCTTTCTCCTTTGCCTTTCCCTTCTCTTCTTTTCTCAGCTATTTGTAAGGCCTCCTCAGATAACCGTTATAGGTTAGATTTGCATTTTCTAGAATTTCATTTAAATGGAATTGTATAGCATGGTTCATTTAAATGAAACCATATAGCATGGTTCTTGATCATTATCATGTATTTTTGAGATTTATCCATGTTGCTGTAGGTATTAACACTTGGTTTCTTCTTTTTTGCTGAGTGGATATACTAAAATTTGTGTATCAATTCACCTGTTAATTGACATTTGAGTTGTTTTAGACTTTATTATGAATGAAACTGCTATCAGTATTCATGTACAAGTCTCTTCAGTAAACAGGAGTGGACTTGTTGGCTTATATGGTAAGTGTATGTTTAATTTTATAAGGAATTGCCAAACTGTTTTCCAAAATGGTTATACAATTCTAGCTTCTCACAATATGAGTTCCAATTTCTCCACAACTTCTCCAACACTTAGAAAGGTAGCATTTAAAAACTGTAATCATTCTGGTGAGCATGTAGTTGTAAATTATTATACTTTTAGTTTTCATTTCCCTGATGACTGATATAAATTTATCTTTTCATGTACTTATTGCCTATGTGTCTTATTTTGTAAAGATCTCTTCAAATTTCGTCTCATTTTAAAATTGGTAGTTTGTCTTCTTATTAATAAGCTGTGGTGGATCTATAGATATATTCTGGATACAAGTCCTTTATCTGATATATGTGTTGTGGATACTTGCCTTTTTGGGCATCAATTAGTATTACAAATTGTATTATTTGAGAACTTTCCTCATTTCATCTTGGTGGTCAAAATTATTTAAAATATTATTTTATTACCCTTTTAATGTCTTTAGGGTCTGTGGTGTTAGCATCTTTTCATTCCTGATACTGGTGACTTGTAGTCTTTATTCCTGGATCATCTAGCTAAGGTTTCTCAGTTTTGTTGGTCCTTTCCAAGAAGTACTTTTTCACTTTGATAATTTTTCCATTATCTATCTCTTTTCTCACTTGTTAATTTCTGCTTTTATCTTTATTGTTTCTTTCCTTTTATGGTCATGGGCTTGCTTTGCTCTTCTAATTCAGTTCTTAAAGGAAGCTTAGGTCATTGATTTCAGATCTTTCTTTTTTTAATAAGATAAAAGTTTTCCTATAAGCACTGCCTTAGCTGCATCCTAGAAATTTTAATATGTTGTATTTTCATTGTCATTCAGTTAAAAATATTTCCTCATTTTCCTTGTGATTGCATCTTTAACCCATGAATCATTTATGTTCATTTATTTTCCTTCTGTTTGGGATTATGAAGAACATATGAAAGAAACTTAAACTCCCATTGACATTTGATTTATTGTTAGACATCTTTAAGCCTTATTGCATGCCTGTGTTTGTTGCCTCCTGTAGCATCCTAATAAGCTCACCTGCATCCAAGCCCAACAAGTACATGTGACTTCTTACTGCCTCTTTCCCTCTCTTCATGCTGGGTGGAACCTCTTTCAAGTTTTACTCTGTCAGGTATTTCTCTTTATAAAATGTTGCACATTCACTATCCACTCTCTTTCTGTGTTCTGGACTTCTCCTCTGGGAAATTGCTCTCTCATCACTCCCTTTGGAACTTCCACACTATGTGAGTAATTAATATTTCTTTGATCATCCCAAAGGATCCCTTTCATATTGACATCCAAATAGAAAGTTGGAACGTCTCCATGTTATGGTGGAGTTGCTATCATAGGATTGTTTTTTGTTTTTTTGCATTCTAACTTAATGCCTTTGCAGTCAGAGAATATACTCTGTATAATTTCCATCCTTTTACATTTGACGAAATTTATTTTATGGCCCAACATATAGTTTATCATGGTGACTGTATCATATGAACTTGAAAAGAATAGCCTTTCTTAAATCATTAGAAGTGGTGCTCTACAAATGTCAATTAGGTCAACTTGATTAATAGGGTTGTTCAAGTCTTCTATATCTTAACTAATTTTCTGTCCTTTTATTCTATTAATCACTGAGAAAGGAAGGCTGAAATCCACAACCACAACTGTGAATTTGTATAATATTTTTAGTTACACTAGTTTTTCTCTCATGTATCTTAAAGCTCTGTTATTAGATGCAGATGTATTTAGTCTTACTAAGTCTAAATGACTTGATTATTTTAGTTATTTTTTTTCTTGTAGGTAAGTTTTTATTCATCTATTGGGAAATCTTTCCATGCTTTTCTACATAAACTCTGTTGATATTTAGCAAAATATAAACCAAGAGAGGACATAATGTCATATACAGCATTATCCTTAATACTATAAAAATCAAACAAAGAAATAAAGCAAAGCAAATAAATTCTGTACTACCTGGTCAAATTAACTTGGGAAATAGCAACCTCACCAAAGTTCATGGGCTATATAGGCTTATGATTATTCCAATATGTTATATTTTAGGTTTTTAAAATTGTATTGTAAATCCATAAGATATAATACTTAGATAATTTGATTATTTTATCATTATTGAAATGTTCTAAGACAGGAAAAAGTTTAAAATGACTCACAAAATTTCCTTCCCTCTCTGGTATATGTAACCTGACTAAGCTCCACATTTTACTACCTGGATTAGGTTATATTGTATTGGCACTATTGACCTGAGACTGGAGAGATTATCTGGGGAGGCCTGACCTAATCACATGAAAGCAGAAAGATTTCTCCAGCTGGTCACAGAAGAGGAGTCAGGAATTTGCAGCTTGAGAAGGATTCAGTGCTCTTTGCTGGCTTGAAGATGGAGGGAACCACACAAGGAATGAGGGTAACCCCTAGGAACTGAGTGAGATCCCTAGCTGACAACAAAGAAATGGGGAACTCAGTTATACAACCACAAGGAATTGAATCCTACTACAGTAGCTAACTTGAAAACAGCTTTTTACCCTCCGAGTTTCCAGATGAAAACTCAACCTGGCTAATTTGAGCCTTGTCACGTCTTAACTAGAGAAACCTGTCAGGCTATGCCAGTCTTCTAATGCACAGAATGTGAACTAATACATGGGTATTGTTTTAGGCTGCCAGGCTTGTGGTAACTTATTATGCAGCAACAGGAAACCAGTGTGGTTCTTCCTTACCTCTTAGCAACATTCTAAGTCTATAAAGTGGACTTTATTCTAATGTCTACTTTCTCTGATATTTATATAGATGATCCAGATTTCTTATAACTAGTGTTTGCATATTATATCTCTCCATCTTTTTATTTTAGTCTATTTCTTTGTATATCAAGTCTGATTCTTATAGCCATCATATAGTTGGGCCTTGCTTTGTTATTTACTTAGACAAGCTCTGCCTTATAATTATTTTCATTTATTTACATTCAGTTACATATATTGTCTGGCTTATGTCTACCATCTTGCTACCACTTTTCTATTTCTCTCATCTGATTTTTGTTTTCTTTCTCTACTTTTCTGCCGCCTTTTGCCCTAACTGCATATATTTTAGTGTTTCATTTTATTTCCTCTAATGCATTACTGGTTACGACTCTTTGTTTTTTCATTTTTGTGACTGTCCTATGTCTTATAATATTCACCTTTAATGTGTTACACTGCACCTTCAGATAGTATCATATTTAATATGAAGCATGCAACTATATATTCCACGTGTGCTCAGCTGCTCAGTAATGTCCAACTCTTTGTGACCCTATGAACTGTAGCCTGCCAGGCTCCTCTACCCATGAGATTTTCCAGGTAAGAATACTAGAGCCAGTTGCCATTTCTTCCTTCAGGGGATCTTCCTGACCCAGGGATCGAACTTGTGTCTCTTATGTCTCCTGCATTGGGAGGCAGATTCTTTACCACTGGTGCCACCTGGAAAGCCCATACCTTTTACATACAGCCCCCATATTTGGTTCTCATTGTCATATTTTACTTCTACATATATAAACCCCACAATACATCAATAATATTCTAGTTTAAACAGTCAAATATACTTTAAAGGAATTACACAAACAAGAAAATGTATTTATTTTAACCCACATACTTGCCACTTCTGATGCCTCTGTGTGTGTGTGTGTGTGTGTGTGTGTAGATCTGAGGTTTCTTCCTTTAAGAAGTAATCATTTTCCTTCAGATTGAAAAACTTCATTAACATTTCTTACAGTATGTAGTGCTGAAGACACATTATTTCAGCTTTGTGTTTGTCTGAGAATGGCTCTATGTCACCTTCATTAAAAATAATCTTTATATTTTGGAACAAATTTAGATTTATAGAATAGTTGCAAAGATAACAGAGAATTCTCATAAGTCCCTCATGATTTCTTCTATTTTTAATATTATACATTTGTCAAAGCTAAGAAACCAACACGGTACATCTTTATTAATTAAATTCTGGAACTTTTCCCATGAATATCCTCTTTCCATTCCAACATCTTATCTAGGGAGCCACATCGCACTTAGTACTCCTGTATCCTCAGATTCTTTGGGTCTGTGATAGTTTCTCAGTCTTTCCTTGTGTTTTATGACACTGAGAGGTTTGAAGAGTACTACTTAGGTCTTTTTTTTAATGTTCTATGATTTGGAGATTTTTTTTTCTCTCTGGTAGTTATGGGTTGTGGGTTTTGGAAGGAAGATCACAGAGGTGAAGTGCCTTTTTCATCACATCTCATCAGGAGGTACACAATGTCCACATGATATGGTCATATTATTTTATGATTTAGTCTATTAATGTGGATTATATTAATTTATTTTCTTCTCATCTTTATTGAGATGTTATTTACAAATAACATGTGTAAATTTAAGATGTACACTGATGATTAGCTACATATTACAAAATTAATACCACAATAAGGTTGGTTAATATCTCTATCCTGTCACATAATTATAATTGTATTTGTGGTGATAACATTTAAGACCAAATTTAAGTATATAATGCAGTATTAATAATTATAGATACCTTTATATTGATAATTTCTAAGTGCTGATTCAGCCTTGCATCCCTAATATGAACTTCATTTAGTTGTATGTATTTTCCTTTTTATACATTGGTGGGTTCAATTTACTAGCATTTTGTGTCTAATTCATGAGAGATATTATTAGTCTATAGTTTTCTTGAAATCAGGCTTTGTTTGATTTTTATATTTAGGATAATTCTAGTTTCATAAAATAAGTTGGGAAGTGTTTCCTTCTTTTGTATTTTCCATAAGAGAGTATGCATAGTCAGTGTTATTTCCCCCTAAAATATTTAGCAGAATTCACATTGAAAATGTCTTTTACAGGGTTTATTTGTGGGGGTTGTTTAAACTACAAATTTATTTTTTTCTCTAATAGATAAGAGGGTTATCAGAACTATCCTTATCTATTCCTTCTGTGGCAAGTTTTGGCAATGTGTGTCTTTCAAGGAATTGGTTCATTTTATCAAAGATTTTGAATTTTGAGACATAGAGTTGTTTTTATTTATTTTTAAAATCAATTTATTTATTTTAATTGGAGGCTAATTACTTTACAATACTGTAGTGGTTTTTGCCATATATCGACATGAATCAGCCACAGAAAAACATGTGTTCCCCATCCAGGACCCCCCTCCCACCGCGCTCCCCATCCCATCCCCCAGGGTCATCCCAGTGCACCAGCCCTGAGCACCTGTCTCATGTGTCGAACCTGGACCGGCGATTCGCTTCACATGTGATAATACACACGTTTCATCACTATGCTCTCAAATCATCCCATCCTCGCCTTCTCCCACAGAGTCCAAAAGACTGCTTTTTACATCTGTGTCTCTTTTGCTGTCTCGCATTTAGGGTCATCGTTACCATCTTTCTAAATTCTGTATATATGTGTTAGTATACTGTATTAGTGTTTTTCTTTCTGGCTTACTTTACTCTGTATAATAGGTTCCAGTTTCATCCACCTCATTAGAACTGATTCAAATGCATTCTTTTTAATGGCTGAGTAATATTCCATTGTGCATATGTACCACAGCTTTCTTATCCATTTGTCTGTCAGTGGGCATCTAGGTTGCTTCCATGTCCTGGCTATTGTAAACAGTGCTGTGATGAACATTGGGATACATGTGTCTCTTACAATTCTGGTTTCCTTGGTGTGTATGCCCTAGAGTTGTTTTTAACATTGCCTTATCTTTTGAATGTTGGTGGGGTTTCTCTTCTTTTATTCCTAATATTGGTAATTTTTATCTTCTCTCTCTCTTTTTCTTTTGGTTATTTGTGCTAATATTTGGTTCTTACTGGGACGTAGGGGACATTCAGAGAGCAACAACATGCCCAGAAAATCAGTATGCAGTGAAAATCACTGGTCTAAGAACACCTGTAGATTTTTGATTCTCAGTGAAAAATGTAATTTCTTGGTATTAGGAAGGCTAGTGCTATTGATAGTGCTGAGGATCTTTGTACTGAGATGAATGGTGAATTTATGTTCTAGCATAATTCCTTGACAATCTGAGTTAAATGGGTGCCTTTAGACATGGGTCTAGAATGCTCTTGTGATAAGGGATAAGTTAATGGTTCAAGGTTCTAGAAACTTGCTTTAAAGCTCATTCTTCAAGATTGTTAAAAGCTGGTTCTTTGGGAGCATGTTTACAGTAAGTAAATATTTAGGCATACTGGTCATAAAGAAAAGAACAAAATTACCACTATCAGGAATAAAGGAAGGGATATCACTGCAACTCCAACAGACATTAAAAAGGTAAGAACAGGGGCTTCCCTGGTGATCCAGTGGTAAGCATCTGCCTCCCAATGCAGGGATTTGATCTTTGGTCAGGGAATTAAGATCGCACATACCTGGGGCAACTAAGCCCACAGACCACAGCTAGCAAGCCCATGCACCACCAGTGAAGAGCCTGTGCCCTGCACCAAGGACCCAGAGAGACTAAAGCATCAATCAATCAGTGTAAGAAACAAGAAATGCCAATAGATACACGAAAAAAATGTATACCAAGAAATCTGACAATGATTCAAACTGCCAAAGCTTTCTCAAGGAGAAATTGGTAACCTGAAATAGTCTCATATCTATTTAAAAAATAGAATTTGTAGATTTAAAAATCTCCCTTTGCCCCAAAATAAACTGAGCAACAAAAATCCCTCTAGGACTAGATAGCTTCACTGATGAATTCTACCAATAATTAAGGGAGAAAAATACCAATTCTATACAAGATTTATCAGAAAAGAGAAGAAGAAACATTTTCCAATTTGTCTTATTAGGTCAGTGTTACCTTGATACCAGAGTTGGCAAAGACATTATAAGAAAACTGTATATCACTGTCTTTCACGAGTGTTAATCACACAGTCGTGTCTGACTCTTTTGCAACCCCATGGATCGAAACCTGCCAGGCTCCTCTGTCCATGAAATTCTCCAGGCAAGAATACTGGAGTGGATTGTCATTTCCTTCTCCAGGGATCTTTCATGAATATAGTCAAAAATTTTCATAAATGTTTAGCAAATCAAATCCAAATCAAATAATACAACATTTACATTTACTTAAGAGGAATATGTCCACACGAAGCTTTGTATATGAATGTTCATAGCAGCTAAACTTGTAATATCTCAAAACGGAAACAACCAAAATATTCATCTACAGATGACTAGATAAATGGATAGGTGATTCCAGGTAGCTGTGGAATACTATTTAATAATGAAAAGGAACAAAGTTATGATACACACAACAACATGGATAGATCTCAAAATCATTATGTTGAGGGAAAGAAGTCATCCAAAAAGGAGTACATACGAAGAATTTTTTAATGTAAAATTCTAGAGACGCCTAACTAACCCATCGTGACAGATACTGGATCACTGATTGCCTGGGGATGGGGTTGGTGGATAGGAATTGAGGAAAGGAAATAAGTGCACCACAAAGGAGCAGGAGGAAATTTGGGTGGATGACAGATATATTCATAACCACTAACTGGATTACAGTGATGATTTGGGGCATATAACGATATATCAAAATTCGTGAATTTTGTTTTAAATATATGTGATTTGTTGTACATCAGTTATATCTCAATAAAACTGTTAAAAACTCACCCCTAAAAAAAAAAAAGAGAATGCTGAGGAAACCTTTGGTCTCTGGTGGTTATCCATCTCTGGCTCTGCCTAGTGCTCAGTCTTGGGCTTCCTAACACCTTGGTTCTCCCTTATTTTGACCCTGTATCTTAGCTTTTACTTCCTTTTGCTGCATCAGAAGTTTATAGGGTTAGAACTCGGAAGAGTACTGGTTCTTTTCACTCTTTCTCTTAAGCCCCTCTTATATCCCTAGTTTGCTCTCGTCATTTTCAAAGCTAAGACCATTTCCAAAGCAACAATTTTTGTTCCCTCTATACATCCTCTGTATGGTCCCTGGCCCTATAGGCTGAGGCCCTTCTATTGCCTCTCTATAAAACCAAAAGTTTAAATGTAGCAAGTGTTGCCATCTGTTTACTTTCCAGTGCTCTTGAGCATTTAGCCTTAACCTAACTGCATCCTTCGAATGCAGTAACTGAAGACAGTTTCACCTCTGAAGATGGTCCAGGCCGCTACATCCAGGGCTTTGGGCCCTTTCTCTTTTGAGAGGGTGGCAGAAGACCTCTTTTCCTTCATATTCCATTTTCTTTCTGTTTCCGGGAATCATTTTAACCAATTTCATAGCTTCCAGCTGCTTCATCTTGAGAGCAGAGAGTGCTACACTAATAGCAGGCAGTTCTCCCAGTGCAATTTATGGCTTCACAGCTCTGAAAATTACAGTCATTTACAGTCTTCTCCATTAGTGCCCTGACCCCATCCAGTTATGTCTGCATGTTTTTGGTTCCTGATGTCTAAAGCTTCTTGTTGCTTTACTACCTGAGCTCCCCAAGCCGAAAATGTACTTTTTCCATTTCCTGTGGGGGCCTTCTAATCTGGCAGTCATGAATATTCAGATCATAGGGTCACCTTTGTTTGTTTGTTTTCTGTTATTGGGTTCACTAATTCTATTACAGGCCTGTAGTTTTCCAGAGCTAGTTCTCTGATAGGAGAAATTATCAGTGAATTCTGATTCTTCCCAAAGTTCTATGACTTAGGTTAGTCCTGTCTTCCTCTTTTCTATGAGCTGGGTAGTTTTGCTTTAAACTTCTCCCCAAATCAGTCCTATCCCAGTGTCAAACCCACACATGGCTTCTTGTGGCTCCCCTCCAGTGAGTCTCATCAGCTATTCACACATTAGGCCAACCCAGAGGTCTAAGTGAGTCCCACTCCCTGGATTCTTCATCTCAGAGGCCAGGAATGCTTCAGTAGTGTTGTTCTCAAACTGTAGTGTCCATCATTCACTTCAAGGGTTTATTAAAACACGAATTGCTGAGCCCATCCTCAGGGCTGCTGATTCAGGGGGACTAAGTATTTGCATTTTACCAAATTCTAGATGAAGCTGATGTTGCTAGTCAGGGGACCACATGTTGAGAAACCGCTGCTGTAGTCCGTTCTCAGCAATTGCCCAAGGCAGTATATTACCCTCCTGTCCCTATTCCTCTTTCCTTTGTTATGGCTACTGGTCTGTCTTCCCATCTGCCTTTCATGCACATCCTTGGTTCTGTCAGTTGTTCCTTACTCCAAGCCCTTTGGCCCATCTTGCTGGTTCTTTGCACTTCAGAAAGCCCCTTCTCTAGCTCTAGCCTCTTAGCAAGGGAGTTGTTAATATTTCAGTACCAAAACCCTTAGCCACCTTGAAGAGGGGTGTCCAGAACCACTTTGACCAAATTTTAACCCACAATTCTCCTAGCCATAGCTGCCTAAGCCATCTCCCTGCAATCACTGCCTTGCCTTCAAAATTGCTAATTAATACCTGTGGATTTTATGCTAGATATCTCTGGACTTCCTTCTGTTAAATTTGACATCTCAAGTTATTATCATGGGCACTAAGAGGCAAGCTCCCTGGATTTATTTTTAATATTATTTCTCTATCGATAGCTTTCTGAAAGCGTATTTCAATAGTACATTCTGGAACAGAGCCTAGAAGGTAGGTAAGTGTATCTCAGGTTCTGCTCCTAACACATTCCTTTTTTTTTTTTTCCTTTCTATTAAATGTCTTGAGTGTCTGACCACCCATCCTAACCCAGAAACAACTAAAATAGTTTCCTTCTTCCTATCTTCATTTCTCAAAGCAGTTAAATCTGTATTTATCCTTTTAAGAACATTTATTTCATGCAGTATATTCTGGTTTCTAAGACATCAACCATCCTAAGCAGTGCCTTTTTTTCTTCTTTCTCCCTTAAGCCCCTGTTATTTTCCTGTTTGCTATTTCTAAGCTAAGACTGTCTCCAGGGCAACGGTCCTCTGCTCACCAACGAGGCCTCAGCTCCTGCCCCCCTGCCGGCCCTCAGCAAAGGCCCCTCCACTCTCTATGTGCAAATTGAATTTCTTGAACCAAATGCTCTGGGTGCAGGCTGATTGTTTTTTTCTTTTGTTTGGCCTTTGGGGTTATAATTATTTAATTTCTTCATCCACCTCAGTCTAAGAATCTATATTTCTAGTTGAATTCTTTCATTTCTCTCCACCTCCTCTTGTTCCTTGTTCTCTAAAATTTGCCATCCTGGCCAAGACACATTGATTAAGGTTTCCAGAGGGTCCTCACCCAGGAGAGACTGAAGCAGCAGTGCCCTTTGCTATCCTGTGGTCAGGTTGTAGATGTCCTAATTGCCAGGAGCTTGTCTTTTTCCCTGTTTTTTCTAACTGAGATATAATTGACATATAATATTACACAGTGTTTAAGATGTATAAAGTGTAGGTTTGATACGTTTAAATATTGCAAAATGATGACTCCAGTAGTGTTAGCTCATCCCTCTGCCTTTTAATAAGGTCCTCCTGGGGGGCAATTTTCATGCCATCCCAGGATGAATAAAAGAAAGGACCCGTCCTGTCCTTCACTGCAGTGTCCTCAGTCCCGCAGAATGATGGGATCTATGATAAAGTCTTTCTTTTCCTTTTGATGAAAATGGGGAAAAAAGGCCAGGTGCCAGCTAATGGTCCTTTTCTGGGAAACGATAGTCATTTCCATTTTGTCCTTACTTCTGTGGTGTTAGAATGTCCTTTTATTTTTATGACCCTTTGTAGATCTATCATATCGTATTAAATCTGTGAACGCTAAACCTTCCGGGCTCCATCTCTCCCCACCACCAGTTCTGAGGCAAAAAGCTGCTGCCTAGAGCTTGTTGTTTAGAGATGATCTCCGCTTGACCCTAGAAATGAATCTGCCTCTCCAAGAACACTAGATTCCTACTCCTCAAAGAGATGCTAATCCAGACCCCAAGCCAGGGCAGGATCCCATACTTTCCACATGAGATGTTACCCAGGAATGCAGCTGCTCTTAGGATTTACGTGACTGGCCCTGAACCTCAGTCCCTCATGCATATACTAACATCGGTTCTGCCAACCTCTCCAGATGTTAGCCCTGCCCTCAAAATCCCAAAGCTTTCTGAACCCTTGCCTGATTTCTTCTAGCAAAGTGTCTGGACACTGTGAAAACCCCAGGCACATCCCTTATGCCTTAAAGAAACAGCTCTCAAAATTTTCCACCAAAGCATGGCAGAGGAAACTAAATTCACATGAAGGAGAGAATGAGAGGCAGCCTGAAGGGGTTATTGCAAGCAAGAAATTTGTATTTTATCTTAAAATCACATGTGTTTCTTGCATTCTACTTCATAGTACATTCTTATTTGTATTAATATCAGTTCAGTTCAGTTCAGTCACTCAGTTGTGTCCGGCTCTTTGCAACCCCATGGACTGCAGCACACCAGGCCTCTCTGTCCATTGTCAGCTCGGAGTTTACTCAAACTCTTGTCCATTGAGTCGGTGATGCCATCCAACCATCTCATCCTCTGTCATCCCCTTCTCCTTCCGCCTTCAATCTTTCCCAGCATCAGGGTCTTTTCCAATGAGTCAGTTCTTCGCATCAGGTGGCCAAAGTATTGGAGTTTCAGCTCCAACATCAGTTCTTCCAATGAATATTCAGGACTGATCTCCTTTAGGATGGACTGGTTGGATCTCCTTGCAGTCCAGGGGACTCTCAAGAGTCTTCTCCAACACCACAGTTCAAAAGCATCAATTGTTTGGCACTCGGCTTTCTTTATAGTCCAACTCTCAAATCCATACATGACTACTGGAAAAACCATAGCCTTGACAAGACAGACCTTTGTTGGCAAAGTAATGTCTCTGTTTTTTAATATGCTGTCTAGGTTGGTCATAACTTTTCTTCCAAGGAGCAAGCATCTTTTAATTTCATGGCTGCAGTCACCCTCTGTAGTGATTTTGGAGCCCCCCAAAGTAAAGTCTGTCACTGTTTCCACTGTTTCCCCATCTATTTGTCATGAAGTGATGGGACCAGAAGCCATGATCTTACTTTTCTGAACGTTGAGTTTTAAGTCAAATATAAAAGTACTTAAAATTATTTACCATCAAGCTAAATTGGCCTGACACTTCAGAAGTTCAATATCCTTATCCTGGAGCTTGAGTCTAGGTAGCACATGGCAGTAACTCCACAATCGTTTCAGCCAGCCCACATCCCAGAATGTCCACGTTGTGTATCACGTGGCCACCTTCAGCTCAACTTAGAAGTCCCTCTTTCATCTTTAGTCAGCCACCTTTGCCATTCCCCTCCAAGCCCAATCTTATCTCTACTCCTTTCTGCCATTTACCCTCTATTTGGGCAAGAACAGGGTTCCCCTTGGATGGTATCCTCCTTAACTTCTAATTCATCACAGAATGCTGCGATGTGGGGCGTGTAGTCGGCTTGGGTCACTGTAACAATTAACACAGACTGAATGACTTACACAACATGGATTATTTCTTCCAGTTCTGGAGGCTGTAAGAAAGTTCAAGATGAAGGCGCCGGAAGATTCGGTGTCCTGTGAGCATCTGCTTCTTGGCTTGAGGATGGCCAGCTCCTCACTGTATCCTCGCATGGAGGAAACAGAGACTTCTAGTCTCTCCCTCTTCTTAGAAGGATACTAAGCCCACCTCAGAGGCTCCACCCTCATGACTTCATCTGAACCCAACTACCTCTCAAAGGCCCAACCTCCTAATATCGTCCCATGGGGGATTAGAGTTTCAACATATGAATTTTGGGGGGACACACACATTCACTTAGTAACAGTGGGCTTTATGTTATGCTGTCTTAGAAAAGCACCAGAGGATATTGCCTTGAGCTGTGTTATTCTAAAGATAAAAACAAAATAACTTTATCCTGATTCCAAAAGCAGTACATTATAGTACGTGCTTAGTTGCTCAGTTGTGTGCAACTCTTTGCAGCCCCGTGGAGTTCCAGGCTCCTCTGTCCATGGGGTTCTCCAGACAAAAATACTATACTGGGTTGCCATTCCCTCTTCAGGGGATCTTCCCAAGAGGGATCAAACCTAGGTCTCCTGAATTGCAGGTGGACTCTTTACCATCTTAGCCACCAGAGAAGCCCAAGAATACTGGAGTGGGTAGCCAATCCCTTCTCTGGGGGATTGTCCCAACCCAGAAGTAAAACTGGGGTCTCCTGCATTGCAGGCAGGTTCTTTACCAGTTGAACCACCAGGGAGACCCATACATTATCATAATCATATGCTATTTTTTGTCTGATAAACTGCCTTTATTCTGATATCAGACCGTCTTTTCTTTTTTCTCCTTTTGAGAACAACTCTTCAGTATGGGGCTGAGACCACCCTGCCCTTTGCTCAGCCCCATGCATGGTCCTATGACCCATGTCTGGCCGTCACGGTGCCAGTGATCAGGAAAGGTCATGTGTCCCAGGCAGGTCACTAAGAGTTGGTTCAGGACTTTTCCTGGTGTGTCTTTTGCTCCAGGATTGCTAAGGTACTAGGCTGCTTTGTCATCATCACAGAAAGAAAGACAGTCTGAGAATGAAACCAATGCAGGGGAAGGAAGAACCAATAGATGAGGAAAGCCTCATTCTCAAAAACTTCAGTGGACCACCTAGATCTAGCTATGTCTGAACCTACCCCTCAACCAATACAGGCATGTGAATCAATACATTCTGCTTTTTCTTGAGTTAGTTTGAGTTGGGTTTCTGTCACTAACAATCATAAGAATCCTGACTAATATAGAAGTCTCTTTGGAAAAAGATGAAACATTATAGAGTACCTAACAAAGTGAAATAGCAAAGTGAAAGTCTTTTATAATCTCATCTCCATTGTTAATAATTTAATATGCATTCTTCCAGACTTTTGTTAAATTTATACTAAATATTTTACATCATTTTAAAAGTTAACTTTATTGAAGTATAATTTATATACATAAAATCTAATAAGTTTAAGTGTACAGTTGACTCTTGAACAACATAGGTTTGAATCGCATGGATCCACGTATATGCAGATTTTTTTTCACCAAATCTGTATTATGGTAGTACATTATATGTGGTTGGATAAATCTGAGGATGTGGAAAGCTGGCTGTGAATTATACCTGGACTTTTGACTGCATGGTGAGTTGATGCCTTTAACTCCCATGTTGTTTAAGAGTCAACTGTTTACTATATATAGACATTTCACCACATTCATAATCATGTTATATGGAACATCTCTGCTATCCACAAAAATTTAGGAATTTTATGTAAATAGAATCACACAGTTTTATAACCTTTTGCATCTGGCTTCTTTCACTTAGAATGCCTTTAAGAAACACCCACATTGTTGCATGTATCAATAATTTATTCCCTTTTATTCAATTGAGTTAATGGTGTATAATGTCTCCATTTCTAAGTTGAAGGACATCTGGGTTCTTTCTAGATTTGACTTATAAATAAAATTGCTCTGAACATTCAACAAATCTTTATGTAAATATACATTTTCATTTCTCTCAGTATATACTCAGGATCAGAGTAACTGAGTCCATACAGTAAGTATATTGTTAGCTTCATAAGAAACAGCCCATTTCCCAAAGAGATTATATAATTTTGCATTCTCATCAACAATATATGACAGTTTCAATTGTTCCACATCCTTGTCAACACTTGGATTGTTAGTATTTTTCATTTTAGTCACTTTACTGTGTCTGAAGTAATGTTTTACTGTGATTTTAGTTTGCAGTTCCCTAATCATGAGAAACGCTGGGCTGGAAGAAGCACAAGCTGGAATCAAGATTGCTGGGAGAAATATCAATAACCTCAGATATGCAGATGACACCACCCTTATGGCAGAAAGTGAAGAACTAAAAAGCCTCTTGATGAAAGTGAAAGAGGAGAGTGAAAAAGTTGGCTTAAAGCTCAACATTCAGAAAACTAAGATCATGGCATCTGGTCCCATCACTTCATGGGAAATAGATGGGGAAACAGTGGAAACAGTGGCTGACTTTATTTTTTTGGGCTCCAAAATCACTGCAGATGGTGACTGCAGCCATTAAATTAAAAGACACTTACTCCTTGGAAGAAAAGTTATGACCAACCTAGATAGCACATTGAAAAGCAGAGACATTACTTTGCCAAAAAGGTCCGTCTAGTCAAGGCTATGGTTTTTCCAGTGGTCATGTATGGATGGGAGAGTTGGACTGTGCAGGAAGCTGAGCGATGAAGAATTGATGCTTTTGAACTGTGGTGTTGGAGAAGACTCTTGAGAGCCCCTTGGACTGCAAGGAGATCCAACCAGTCCATTCTGAAGGAGATCAGCCCTGGGATTTCTTTGGAAGGAATGATGCTAAAGCTGAAACTCCAGCACTTTGGCCACTTCGACTCATTGGAAAAGACTCTGATGCTGGGAGGGATTGTGGGCAGGAGGAGAAGGGGACGACAGAGGAAGAGATGTCTGGATGGCATCACTGACTCGATGAACGTGAATCTGAGTGAACTCCGGGAGTTGGTGATGGACAGGGAGGCCTGGCATGCTGTGATTCATGGGGTTGCAAAGAGTTGGACATGACTGAGCGACTGAACTGATTGATGAATGATGTTAAGCATCTTTTCATGTGTTTATTTGCCATTTGTATGTCTTCTTTGGTGAAGTTTCTTTCTTTTTATTGAGTTGCAGGATTCTTATATATGTTGGATACAAGTTCTTTTTAAGTTATATGTATTGTGAATACTTTGTGTGTCACTTTTCTTTTCATTTTTATCACAATGTCTATTGAGAATAAAAATATTTTAATTTTGATGAAGTCCAATTTATCATTTTTCCTGTTATGTCTTATATTTTTATATCCTAGTTAAGAACTAGTTGTCTAACCAAAGCCCACTAAGACTTTTCTCTCATGTTTTTCCTTTAGAATTATTATGGTTATAGCCCTCATAATGTTTAGATATGTAATCCAGTTTGAATACATTTTTAATGTAGGCTATAATTCATTTTGAATTTAATTTTGTAAATGGGGTGGGATAAAATTTTGTAACAGGTTCATACCTCCTTACTTGTGTGTATGTGTGTTTTGCATATGGATGGCCACTTGTTTCAGTATTATTTTCTGAAAATATCTTTTCACTACTGAATTGCTTTGGCAACTTTGTTGAAAATCAAATTACCATACATATGTGGGTCTATTTCTGTACTCTATTCTGTCACGCTGCACTACATGTCCATATTTACACACATATCACCTTGTCTTGATTATTATAGTTTTATAGTAAGTCTTTAAATAAGGTAATATAAATCTCCTAGCTTTGTTCTCTATTTTGAAAATGGTTTTGGCTATTCTAGGCTTTTTGCATTTCCACATAAACTTTACAATCAGCTTGTTATTTCCTAACAAAAAAAGCCTGCTTGGCTTTTTACTGTGGTTGTGTCAAATCTGTAGCTCAATTTGGGGAGAATTGCTATTTTAATAATACTGAGCCTTTTAATCCGTGAACATTATACAACTCTTCACTTATTTAGATATTCCCTAATTTTTCTTAGTAATGTTTTCAGTGTACAGATCTTGTCATGTTTTATTTAATCTATCCCCAAGTAGTTCATATTTTTAGATGTTACTATGAATGGTATTATATTAAAATTCAGTTTTTAAATTTGCATTGCTAGTAAATAGACATACAATTGATATTATATATTAACTTTGTATTCTAAAATCTTACTAAACTCACTTTTTGGTTCTAATAGCTTTTTGTAGATTCTTTAGGATTTTCAACACATACAATCATGTTGTATATAAATAGATGTGGTTTTACTTATTCTTTTTCAATGTGTATCATTTTATTTCTTTTTCTTGCATTATTCCACCGTCTAGGGCCTCCAGGACAATGCTGAACAGAAATATGGTGAGTAGAAATCCTTGCATTCTTCCCTATATGAGGAGGGAAGGCAGTAAGGATAATGTTAGCCATAGGTTTTTCATAGATGCCCTTAATTAGGTTGAGGAAATGTCCTTCTAGTCCTAATTTTCTGAGCATTCATTAGAAATTAGATTTGAATTTTGTCAAATGCTTTCTGCATCTATTGAGATGGTTTTTCTTTTTTAGTCTGTTAATGTGGTGAGTTACACTGATTGATTTTTGAATATTAAAACAATTTTACATTTCTTGGATAAATCCCATTTAGTCATGATGTGTCATTCATTTTATATTTTGTTGGATTTAATTTGCCAAATACTTGTTAAGGTTTTCAGCATCTATGTTCATGAGGATATTGGTTTTATAGTTTTCTCTTCTTGTAATGCCTTTGTCTGGTTTGGAACAGAATAATGCTGGCCTTATAAAATGAGTTGGGAAGTGTCCTCTCCTCTTCCATTTCTAGAATATTGTGTAAAATTGGGATTATTCCTTCCTGAAATGTTTTGTGGTATTCACCAGTGAAGTCACCTATGCTTGGAGTTTTCTTTTTAGGGAGGTTTTTAACCATGAGTCCAATGTAGTTGGTAAATATAGAGATATTGTATTCATTTCTTTCTTCTTGAATGATCTTCATAGTTTGCATTTTTCAAGGAATTTGTCTTTCATTGAAATTGTTAAATTTATTGGCCTAAAGTTGTCCATAATATTCTGTTTTCATCCTTTTAATATCTGAGGATCTTTATTCTCTTCTCATTTATTTCTGACACCATTAAGTCTTATTTTTTTCTTTTCCCTGATTCATCTGGTTTTTATTAATTTGATCTTTTCAAAGAATTAGCTTTTATTTTTTTTTAATTTTCTCGATTGTTTTTCTATTTTCAGTTTCACTGATTCTGCTCTTTATCATTTCTTCCTTCTATTTACTTGGGTTTATTTTGCTCTACTTTTTACAGCTTCTTAAGGTAGAAGATTAAGTTTTTGACCTGAAATAGTTCTTATTAAAGACAATCAATCCTCCTTATCTGCAGGATGGCCAGTTGGTTGAATGAGAGGATGAGGAACCCAGGGATAAGGAGGGCCAACTGTACTACAGCCATGTTATAGAAGGGACTTGAGCATTCTTGAATTTTAGTATGGTGGTGGTCCTGGAACAAATCCCTTCCCTCAGATACCAAGGGGCTATTGTATTCCTTGCTATAAATTTTCTTCTTAGCAAAGCTTTAGCTGTATCCCACAAATTTTGATATACTGTGTTTTTATTTCCATTCAGTTAAAATGTTTAATAGTTTTGCTTGTGATTTGTCTTAGACCCATGGATTATTATTTAGAAGTCTACTGTTTAATTTCCAAATACTTGAGGAGTTCCATATATTTTTCTGTTGCTGATTTATCATTTAATTCTACTGTGGTTAGAGAACATGTTCATTTGAATTCAGTCCTTTTAAATTTATTGAGATCTATCCAATATGGTCCAGAATATGATCTATCTTGAGTATGATCTATCTTGGTGAATAGTTCATGTTCAGTTGAAAATACTGTGTGTTTTACTTTCATTGTATGTTTTCTTTAAGCAGCAATTAGTTCTAGTTGATTGATAGTGTTGTTCAAGTGTTTTATATTTTGATTTTCTATTTCCTCTATAAATTTTTGAGAGAAGTATAAAAATCCCTAGTTATAACTGTGGATTTGTCTATTTCTTCTCTAATTCAGAGAATTATAATTATAGAATTATAATCAGTTTTTGCTTATTTTGAAGCTCTATTACCATATGTATACACATATAGGATTTTGCGGGAGGGTAAATTAATTCCCATTTCACTGTGAAATCCTTCTTTATCCATGGGAATGTTTCTTGTTACAAAATCTTTTTATCTTTTTTTAATAGTATAAGCCACTTCAGCTTTTTAAACTAATGTTTTATTTTATACTCATCTTTTCTTCCTTTTATTTTTCAAGAATGACTTTATTGAGATATACTTTATATAACATATTCACTTATTTAAAATATAATTGTATAACTATTACTACTACTAATTTTATACTTACCACTTCCATCCCCAAAGTCCCTGTAACTATTAGCAATGACTCTCTTCCCCCCTTCCTATCCCAGCCCTAGGCAGCCACCAACCCACTTTAGGTCTCTCTAGATTTGCCTAGTCTTGACATTTTGTAGAAATAGAACCATATAATATGTGGTCTTTCATGTCTGACTTTTAGTTAGCATGTTTTCAAGGTTCATCAATGGTATACCATGTATGAGTACTCCAGTCCCTTCTGTTGCCAAATAATATTCTATTATATGCATATGCCACATTTTATGTATCCATGCTTCAGCTGGTGATCATTTGGGATACTTGTGTGAACTCAGTGGATTTGCATTGAAGTACCTGAATGTCTATGACAGGCATAATGCTGTGGGACAGAGACAGTGGGAATGGGGGTAGCGTGAATCATAGATGGAGTGTAACCCCTCTTATGGTTGTAAAACCTCTGTTTCCTCTCTCTTTCAATGAGCCAGGCAAAAAAAAGAGTAATTCATGGATTGGACTTTATTTGTGACCCAATCTCCCCCCAATTTAGCACCATGCTGCATTCCCCACTGTTCAGACTACAGAAGAGAAAGTCTATGAAATACTAGCCTAAATTCAATGACACCTTTTCAAATAATTCCACTCAACTGAAGAATTTCCAGCAGATCAAAGAGCAAAGTATGGTATCCAGGACTCTCATACCAGCTGCTATTAGCAGCTGCCAAAAACAAGGGAAACGTTTCATTTGGAAGTTTTCCTTGTTCTTATTTTAAGGTAAAGCTTTACTCTTATTTTCAGACTATTAGGGTTTCTAATATTATGTTAACTGTGGAAGCCACGAGCCTACAAGGTAGAAAGAGGCCAGGACAGTACATTCTGGTAGACTCTGTACAGGCACATCCAAGGTTCATTTCTGCTGTATCTTTGGTGCTAAAGACTCCTGCTTTCTGTCCCATTGGTACCAACATGGTGGAGGGAAAGAAATTAACTCACAGGTACAGGAGCATGAGGCTCTCCAGGAGAGCTAAGAACAGAGCTGGATTCCTGCAGAGCACAACAGGGCCGTGCCCAACGGCCCATGTGATAAACCACAGGCTGCAATTTTTCATGACAGGAAAGAAGGAGGAAGCAAAGAAGCCTGTACATTCCTTTAACTGCACTGGCTGATAAGGGATTTTAAAAGGAGTTTCAAATCTGGGTTTCACGATTCATCCTTGCTGTTACTGCCTGGTTCAGACTCTGCTTGTTTCTTATCTTGACTGTAGCAATAGCTTCCATATCAGTGTCTCATCTTTCAGGATCCTTATTTTCCTCTAGTCTTTCTTTTCTCTGACATGAAAACACGTCAGTCTCCACTCCACCCTCAGTTAAGTCATAAATGTCATGTTTGCTTATAGAACAGAAGTGGAAAGTAAATACTAAAAGCATGCCTCCAGCCACCCCCACAAGGGCCTGCATCTATCCTCACTTGCATTTAGGGGCCAGGTCAAGTAACAGCTGGGGAAAACTGAAGGGTATAAGACTAGAAAGTAAAGAGGACTTTATGGGGATGGGAGCCCTTTCCCACAGGCATTCACATTCAAATTTAAAACAAAACAAAAGAAAAAACAATAAATAAATCTCCCTGTAGACCAAATTTGTCCCTAAGCTGCCACTTTGCTAAATCTGGATCTTTCCAGGGATTTCTAATATGTATATAAATATATTGATATTGCAAATTTTAAGATATTTAGTTATATTGTACACATGTGTTTTTATGCAAGTAGAATTATAATACATATACTGTTTTGAACCTTGAACCTTGCTTTTTCATGCAAACTGAAAAACTTTATGTTTTTCAGCCTCATAGTCAGCACCTTATAGATGGCTACTCAGACTGTCTTCAGTTAAAAAGATTATTTTTCCAAATAATGCAGCGTTGTTCATCCTTGGATATATGTCAGGGAGTATATACATAGAATAAATTTGGCAAAGTGGAATTGCCAGATCGATTTTAATAGCTATTGCCAAAATGCCCTCCAAAAAAGTTGTATCTATTCAATTCTACCAACAGTGTTCCTCTGTTTCATGTTTAACTTCCTTTTTCCTGTATGTATCTCATTAGTTATTCCCATCAGAATAGCTGCTCTCATTTCACCGGTCCAGAGTGAACTACCCACAGAAAGTTTCTTTACTCTGTTTATTGAAGAACAGGAGGAACATAAATATGTTTTGCCTACATATAAAGTTAATGGTCTGTGGTAAAGAATGTAGACTTTTAAGCAGCCTTCCATGTCATTTGGCTTGGGAAACACTGAGTTAGTGTACTAGACACTTGGCATGGGTTTGGCGGAAAAAGGTGGGCCTTCTTGGGCAGTGGCTGCCAAACTGGATGGTGGCCTCAGTCCTTTCCTCCTGCTCATTGCACACAGCACTAAGTCTGTGCCCATCTGTTTCTCCTCTGGTAGGGAAGGGCTGGAGCCTGGGGATGGGAAGGTGCTTTCCCCTTCCCAGGACCTCCTGGAGTTCTGATTATCCCAGCTGGACTTGTGGGTGGGGCTGGGACTTCCCTGAGTACTGGGTCACCCCATGGCATGCTTCAGTCTCATCTTCTCCCTTCCTCCATACTCTCATGTTATCTGGGTGAAAGTCTTGCTCTTTTGCCGGGTGGCCAAGACCCCAGAGTCAGGAAACGTTAAACTTTAGAGGTTCTAAGAAACAGAGCTTTCAGTAGTAAAAGATCTACCAACAGATAAAATGATTCTGCAGAAGTTAGGTGGTGTTGCTCTGGTTCTAGCAACTAGCTCCCTGCTGGGAGCCATCTTGTTCTCTGCCCCCACTTCCTAGTTCCTGGCTGATCCTCAGGCCCCTCCTCCTCTGGGAACTCTCACAGAGTTTTGTTCACAGTTATATTATTCACTCATCAGCTTATGTATTTGTCTTTACCACTGAATTGGGAACTACTGAAGTTCTTAATAATAGCGTGGACAGTAACAGGGATAGCAATAATATGGTGCTTCCTCTGTGCTAGAAACTCTTCTCTTCAAACATATTAACTTATTGAGACATCATACATCCCTCATGGTATGTTGGTATCCTCATCGCTGCTAAGTTTTTGACCATTGTATGATGACTTGTTCAATTTAGCTTTCTCTCTCTGCTCTTATCCAGAAGGAGTTTTGGAAAAAAAAAAAAGTTTACTTATTAATGGTTTACAATCAGCAGTCCCTTAGCCAAAAATAAATAAATAAATAAAATCACAACATTCATATAATAAGAATAAATTATACAGAACAATAGCAGAATTGTTTTCTTATTTATCCTGCTGCTGCTGCTGCTAAGTAGCTTCAGTCGTGTCTGACTCTGTGCGACCCCATAGAAGGCAGCCAACCAGGCTCCTCCATTCCTGGGATTCTTTAGGCAGGAATACTGGAGTGGGTTGCCATTTCCTTCTCCAATGCATGCATGCATTCATGCTAAGTCACTTCAGTTGTGTCCAACTCTGTGCGACCCAATGGACAGCAGCCCACCAGGCTCCTCTGTCCACAGGATTCTCCAGGCAAGAATACTAGAGTGGGTTGCCACTTCCTTCTCCAAGAGCGGCTAAGCTGCTTCAATCGTGTCCGACTCTGTGCGACCCCATAAACAGCAGCCCACCAGGTTCCCCCGTTCCTGGGATCCTCAAGGCAAGAACGATGGAGTGGGTTGCCATTTCCTTCTCCAGACATTAAGGCTATTTATTTGGCCTTCTATAGCATCAGTTTAAATTAGAACACTCTTATTTCCATCTACTAGATTAGGACAGCTGTGTGTTTTTCCTTTTAAAAAGAAATTCTGTAAGCATTAATACTTTTAAAAGGTGATCTGTGATTTTTCAAATATCATTTTTTTTCAAATATCATTTTAATTCTACAAAACTTTTTGATGAATAGATAAACAGGAGCAGACATATCTGGGTTCAAATCCTGGCTCCACAACTTACTAGCTCTGCAACCTTGGGCAAGCACCTTCATCTTTCAAAGCCTCAATTTTCTCATTCATAAAATGAGGATAATAATAGTCCCTTGACAGCATTATCATCAGAATTAAATAATATAATGTACATAAAGAGTTTAGCATAAGAGTTTGGCACATAGCGATCAATAAATGTTTGTACAAGGGACAGAGATAGCACTGAGGGAGTAATATTATCTATAGAAAGCTTGTGGGGAAGCCTTGCAAGAGGTTGTGACACTGAATTTTCAGGAATGAACTTTTTAGATAGACAAAGTGGGGAATAATGTATTTGGTAGGGGACAGAACATGTGTAAAGGCATGGAGAATAGAAACCACACTGTTTTGTGTGGTTCCTACACAGGGAAGAACTACAATTAGCAACATTTGGTCAGATTACGAACTTTTGGGAGGTAGGTGAGGTAGGGGTGTAAGAGAGAAGATACTAAAGGAAAGACTAGATTTTTGAAGCGTTTTCCACAACCAGTGACAGAGCTTGAATTTAGCATTGGAAGTAGGAGTTAGTAAAGAGTTTCAAGATGAAAGGAGATGTGATCTGAGTTGCGTTTTAGAAAGGTCACTTTTGGCAGGTGTGTGAATATTGGATTAGAAAGGTGTGATTGTGGAGACCTGGAAAGCCAATTAGGAGGCAGTAGTCCAGGTGAGAGATAATGAAGCCTGAACAAGGGGAACTGTTTGTTGCAAATGGAAGGAAGCAAGATGAATTCAAGATACTTTGGAGGGAAGTTGAAGAGAAGGAGGAAGGAGGGAACTTGCTTGGATTTGTACCCAAGGCTGCTTGCCTTTTAGCCCCATTCCATCAGGCCACAGGTATTGGAGGAGATTGGAATGGCTAATGATGCCATTAACAGTGATAGAGAATACAGAAGGTAACACAGGTTCTGGGGAAGGGGGAGGAATCAGTTTGTAGTGTGGGAAGGAGATACAGAAAGGGTAAGGAATTTCACTTAGCCCTTGTGGATTATAAGACGTGAGTGGGCCTCTTCATTTACGTGAAGAGGAACAGAAGGCAATCAAATATATGGATCTAGAGATTGGGATAGAGGGAAGGGCTGGAGACGTAGATTTGGGAGTCTTTAGGATAACTATGAAGATAGGGAAATAGCTGAGATATGGAAGGCTCACCGAAGATCTCGGCATAGTTAATAACCAATCAAAGTATCACTTCTTGGCCTTCAGTTTTATCACATAAAAGTACGCAAATTGGGCCCTGTAAAAGTTTACTCGTTTCTTCAGCCTCTTCTTGTTCGAGGCACAGCCTGCCATTTCATACCCTTCTCAATAGGTGGCGCTGACACCTGACAGGCAGCAGCACAGGTTGGGTCGGGGGCGATGGGCACGAGCTCGGAGGTGGCGACGCTCTAGCCCAGAGCCGGGTATTCGGTGGCTTGGCTGGGTCTTCCTTGGGACCGGGGTCAGACCGAGGACTGGTGACCACGGGAGGCGCATGCGCAACGTGGTCCCCCAAACATGGAGTCTTGTAGCCCAAGTCTTAACTAAATCAGCTAGGAGACGGGCAGGGAAGAAATGTCCCTCCACCTTTACCCTCCCAGCCCACCCGATGAGTGGGAATGAGCACACTCGGGTAAGTGAGTAGTGTGCGTGGACCACACCAACCCTGGGGCCAAGCTGTGAGTGTTCATGGCCCGGGAGGCCGTGAGGACCGGCTGAGGCGTGCCGCACTACGCTGGGGTTGGTGGGTGGCCGCAAGAGGTGTGAGGGCCACGTGGGCGAGGTCCTCCTCAGTCATCGTATCCTAGAACCTCAGGGTCGGAACGGAACACAAAAGTCCCCTAACCCTCGTCCGAGGCTCAGCCTGCTTGACCACCCCTCCAGGAAATCGGGTCTCGAGTTGCCGGGAAGCTGCGTCTTCCCGCTGTGGGACATCCTGGGTGGTTGGGATGTCCACACGGGCCTGGACGAATGTCGGGGGGGGGTACGGGGGGCGCACCCGCGCAGCGCCGGGTGGGTGGTTCTCGCTCGGAGTTGGAGCAGCTGAGTGCGGGGGTGCGCAGGTTCGTGACAAAGCCCTGCGGTAGTAGCCGGGGTGGGGGCACTGGAGGGACTGGTGGAGGAGGACAGCTGAAGGTGTGAGGTGTTGATAGCAATCGAGGAAAAGCAAAACACCTGCTTCTGGTTTGACTCATCCAGGCTGGAGGAATAATCTAATGTGGAATGTTTTTTTTTTTTTTTTTTTTTTTAAAGCGAGTTCTGTGCTGTAGCCCTTTCTTCCCTGGGCAGCTAGAAAATTGCTTGTCTGACTGAAAAAACAACAACAAACTGTCTTCCTTAGAGGACTGTGATGAGCATCAGATGAGATAATATACATGAAAGTGTAAAGAACTATAAAAATGCAAGATAGGATTCATATCGAATTCTTAAACTCATTTATCTGTGTGTACAAGATGTATTCCAGGTGTGGAACAGCTGAACAGGACTGAATGTGGGATTATGGGATGTGTCAGTAATGCACAGGGTGTGTAAAGATACTTTAGGGGTGCTCAGTAGTACTGTAATCTGTCTCTTAAGTTGATCTTATCTGGTTAATGGGTTATTCAGCTCCCTTGCTTCTCCCCAAAAATGAGCCTGAAGAGGAAGGGAAGACACCAGTGGCTTTTTGGATATATGGGTTAAATTGAATTGAGAGGGAGGTTGATATGACTGTATGGATAATTTCTTCAATTTGTCTTGCCCCCAACTTGAAGCATCATGTTGTACAAAGCGCTCTGGGCTGAGGGACACCCATGAAAGATCTTGTTGTGGATCTGACCCTTCAGGGAGGGGTGGTCACGCTGGCCAAGTTCCAGCACCTCTCTGAGCCTTAGTTTCTATCAGATGGGACAAGACCTTAAAGGTCATTCATGCATTCTTCCAGAACTTGCATACCTGCCACAGGACTGCCCAGCTCCTAGAGATGGCAAACTTGTCACGTCTCCACATGGCTGAGATACCCAGTCTCTCTAGACAACCCTGACTATTGGAAAATTCTTTATGTTGAATCGACATCTGTTTCTCTACAATTTGCACTCATTGGAGCCATACAGAATAAAACGTCTAAACATCTAATGCTGCTTCCACAAATATTTGAGCACTGCTAACACATTTCCTTCTTCCACTCACTCCACAAGGCTTCTTTTCTTCCAACTAAATATGCCTGGTTATTTTAAACAGGGAGGCAGTGTGGGGTAGTGGAAAGAACGCCAGCTTTGGAGCCAGAACGCGTCTGTGTTCAGTTCACAGTCCTTCACATACTAACAGTGCTCTGAGCTGCTGTATCTTTCTCTGAAAACTGTGGATGAAAATACTCATCTAGCAAGTTATTAGGAGAATTAGGGATAAATTGAGTAAGGATTCATCCTATAGTAGGAGTTTAAAATATGACAGCTGTTACACCTTCAGTGACATAATTTGCAATGCATTTTAGTCAATCTTCTCTGAACAAATTCCTGTTTATGTGTCTGTTAATAATATCTGGTCTGTAGAACAAAATAAAACACTTTCCGTGAGGTCTAACTAGCAAATAGAGCAGGATTAGCTTATCCTGGGTGCTTCTCTAATTACAGTCTACAGTCTGCTATGGGGTTTTTGGAGACATATCACAGACTCACTTTCAACTAAAATCATGAGTCTCTTTATGTGCTGCTGTTCAGTCGGGTTTCCCTCATCTTGAACTTCTTTAGTTTATATGAATTGATAATTATGATTCTTGAAAGTGGCAGTCCCAGTTCTGTCCTGTTGTCTCCATAAATATCCTTGTGTTTGTCATTGTAATGACAAACTGGGGTCTCAAACTGGGGTTCAAAAAATATTATTGAACCCACAGTGCCAGCCCTGCTGATCTCACACTGCTGTTGCCCATCAGCAGGCTAATAAATGTCAAACTTTCTACCCTCATCTTTGCACAAATCTGAGGTCTTACTATGTGAGACTGTCTGAGAATTGGAATGTGACAAGAATGTATGATAAGCTATGGGTTGAGGGAATGCTGCTATCTGTGATCTCGGTCAAGTGTGGTATTTGTGTCGAAGAACTGAAAGAGTGCACTGAGAGCCAGCCAAAGCTTTGGATTTATGTACGGTTACATGTTTTCTCAGGCACTTAAAATGTTTTATACTTTGGGCCAGATTCTCCCCTGGTGGAGGAAGCGTCTCTCTGTAAGTCGAGCACAGTTAGAAAACTCATTAACTGTTTGGCTCCTGGGGCATTCTCTAGCATTTTCTCCTGGCTTTAGCCAAGCTGATCTCTCCTGATACCCTCTGCATTTTTCAGACTCCTTGCCTGTGCGCTGGGAGGTTCTTCCAAACAGGAATGCTTCCTTCACCTAAACGAGTTAGGGATTTGAAGTCCTTCGCAACCTACTCCAAGGAAGGTTATCCTAGCCCTGTGTCCGGGAGGGTTTGTGGAGAGCATCAGAATTTCACTCGTCTTTAAGCACGTCCCTTGTCCCCACCCCTCCCCCACCCCAGCGGTCTCCCCTCCTGTCTGCCCACTTGTTCCACGTGGGTGGACATGTTCCTTGGCTTTCAGAATAAGATCCTTTGTGAGATCTCTCAGTCCATTAAATACAAAATTTCCTTCATCTTGGATGCTGGTGCTTCTGGTGTGGTGAGGATAAAAGTAGGGAATTGTTTGTAGGACTCATAGGTTCCATTGACAATAACTATGAGAAACTATAATGCCAAATTTGTTTTATATTGTTCTCTTAGTTAAAATAGGAAAGTCTTTATTTTGTTGAAAGGACTGATTTAAATTTTGCTCAGTAATTAATTCCGTCCTTAAAAGGTGGCGGTTCGTTAAAACAGGTAATCCTCTGCTTGTTAAGGGGAGTAATTGAAATTTCATTAAGTAACCAATTAAAGCCGTAAAGGGTTTAAATCCAGCGGTGGCTCCTCATATTCTTTAGGACAAATTGTAAACTCCTTAGGATGAAATACTCCTTCTAGCCTAATTTTTTGCCTCTCAGCGCCTTAGCCCAAAGGGTTTGCAATTTTCCCCAAAGGTCATGCGGTCCTGCACCTCCGGTGCTTCTCGAATGCCGTCCCCTCTGGTTAGAATGCCCTTTGTCTCTGGTAAATGTCTATTCATCATTCGAAACAACCCTTTCCCCCCTCTCCTTAATTACTTCCTCCCCTGTGCGCCCTCAAATTCTTGCACTTATTCATGCAGTATTTATTAGGGGCCTGCTTTGTAGCCAGTGCCTTGGCGGGCTCTTAGGGATACAAAAGGTGAATAATACTTGGGCTGGCCTTTGAGGGACTTGTGTGTTGAAGGGAGGGGACCAACCTGTCACAAAACGTTGCCAGGAAATTAAAGGGAAATTTTAAGCCGTTGTCAGTTCTTGGGTGTCATCCCTACCAGATGGTCAGCATCTCGCTTTAGTGGGGTGCACGGGACCATTTCTCCTTGGCCTTTGCACCATTAGCTCTTAGCGTTCTGGAGGTGCTCAGCACTGTTTCAGGAACCTCTGAGGCGACATCAGTAGAGGTGTACCCTGGACGGCGCCGCACGTTTTTGGTGACAGCGTTCACAGCGGTTTCTCCTGTGTCCGACTGGCGCCCGTCAGCTCCCTGGCACCCTGTGAGGCGCCCGGTGGTCTTGGCTGGCCAAGCCTTTCGAGCCCAGGATGTCGGGACTCTGCTCGCCCGCACTCTGGGCAGCGGAGCGGCCGCGGTGGGCGCGAGTGGAAGGGAGGCCTGCAGCGCCCCCGCTGGAGGGAGCCGGCACCGCAGCCCGCACGTTTGTCAGGATTTCCATTTACAGCCAGAAAACCGAACACAGACACTCTGATTCTCTACACTTTTCTCTTCAAAGGTACTTGATAAATGCCTTTTAAAGGATTGTGGATGAAGGGGGGGGGGAATCCTCCCCTCTTTTCGGCACCATTGGGGCCCTCACATTGTGATTCAGTCTTACACAAATAAAGGGCGCTTCAGTCTCATCTCCTGTGCCTATCACCCCTGCTGGCTCGGGTCGGGTCGGTGCTGGGAGTGGGTGCCGCGGGAGGGCTGCGGCAGGGCTCGGGCGTGCGGACCACGTCGCGCTGCCGCAGAGGACAAGCCCGCTGCCGTGGCCGCGCGCGAAAGAGAGCCTTGGTTTTCCGCAAGTTTTGCTGTCCCCCCATCCCTTTTTCTTTTGCTTCTGAGCGGCCGTCCCATGAATCCGCCGAATAGCTCAGAGGTAGGCCCAGCTCGGCTTAAATCCCCACAATTAGGGACCTAGAGGTGCTGGGAGCTCACGGACCGCTGCTTTGCCGCGGGCGCTTGTGCCATTAGCTTCACTGTCCCCCTTGCCTCCGCGAGGATCGCCAGGCAAAAGCAGCAGCCCACAGCCCTGGGTCTCACTGCATTTGAGGTCGAGTGGCCACCTTTGGGGCTTGGGGGGGCGCTTATGGGTGGTCTGGGGGAGGTTTTTTTGGGGGTCTCAGGAATTTGTGGTCTCTACCTGCATTGTTAATTCGCCGGAGGAGGGTTTTTGTTTGTAGAACCTGTGGTTTGGTGCTGGTGGAGTCAACACCCCTGAAAGTGCCCCCCCCCCGCAGGAGCTGCTCTAGGAGGGGCGCCCCCTCCTAGTGCCAGCAGCAGGGCTGAGAGGAGGGGAGGTGGCTTCAGCGGGAGGGGCACTGCGGCGCGGTGGGCGGGCCAGGGGCGGGGCGCGGGTGGGCTCTAAAAGTCGGTGCCCACTCGCTCGGCGCTGCCGCGGCCACGAGCACCTCCCGGTGCATCCCGGCGGGTGGCGCCTCCTCTGCGGCAACCGCGCCTTCGCGCATTGCCGCAGCGCCCACCCCGGTGGCTGCCTGCCGCGGCCGCGCCGCCCTCCTGGGCTGTGGGCTGTGCCCCGCCGCCGGCCAGCCCTGCACGCCTGCGGGCGCTGCTGCGCGCCCTTTGCTCTGGGCTGGCGAGCAGGCGGCATGGGCTAAGACACCACCATGGTGCGCCGAGATCGTCTCCGCAGGTGGGTGCGTGGCGGGCTCCAGGGGTGGGGTGGCGGTGGCAATGTATGCCTGGGTTGGAGCCTCTGTCCCCAAATGGGGTGCGGGCTAGCGGGTAGGACGTTACCGGTCAGAGCTGGGGCTACTGGACCACCACTCCTGCAGTGGAGGGGAAAATCTCGGGAGGTCGGGGGGCATGCGTTCTTGTCCTCTGAGCCCGCTCTACCTGCTTGGGAGGAGATGTCTCGCCCGAATGCCCTAGAATGTTCAGAATGCTGGAGCTTCCTGAATTAGGATTTCTAGACCTCGGTATCGCTCTGATGCAATTTAAAATTTCTAGACCTTGGGCGTCACCCTGTGCGATTTAGGGTTTCTAGACCCTGGTATGCCCCAGGGTTAAGACTTTTAGACCCTGGTACTACTCTGATGTAATTTAGAATGTTTAGACCTTAGTATCACCCTGACATGATTGAGAATTTTTAGACCCCGGCATGGCCATGGTGCGATTGAAGATTTTTAGATCCTCGTCACCCCTGCACAATTGACGATTTTTAGACCCCAGTACCCGCTTGGTGTAATTGAGTGTTTCTAGACCTGGGTTTCACTTTGATGCGACTTATGATTTTTAGACCTTGGCATCACCTTGGCGCGATTTAGGGTTTCTAGACCTGGGTTTTGCCTTGGCGTGATTTAGGGTTTGAAGACCCTGCGGTCGCTGAGGCGTGAGTTACCGCATAGGTGTGACTAGAACTGGCAGTGTGTTATCATGAAGGCGTAAGTATTTTTTAGATTTAAGTAACAGGAAGCCAAGTGAGAATGATGTGACCAAACTGTCATAATATTACACATGAATTATTTGCACTGGTTTACAAAGTAGTGGGCTTCCCAAATGGCGCAGTGGTAAAGAATCCTCCATTTGATGCAGGAGACGCGAGAGATGCAGGTTCCATCCTTGGGTTGGGAAGATCCCCTGGAGAAGGAAAGATCCCCCCTCCAGTGTTCTTGCTTGAAAAATTCCATGAACAGAGGAGACTGGTGGGCTACAGTCTATGTCACAAAGAGTCGGACACGATCGAGCGACTTAGCACGCACACACATGCACAGAGTAGCTCATAGTCTCCCTGCGATGCTGTAAAGTGGGCAGGTTTGGTAGTATTAAATGTGTGTATTTTTCCTATTTACAAGATAAAGGCTCATAAATGTTCATTAATTTCTGGAAGGTTTGTTACTGGCATTTGCTGAATTTATATTGTTAATTCTTGGTTCATCAAATAATGGAGATTTTAGTCAAAAAATATTTAATCCATTTTACCTACTGACTGCTTGATTGCTTTCATTATAACAATCCTAAAATATTATTAGGGGCATTTTTACTGAAGTAATTAAATTTATGGCTTCGTGAGGGGTTGCCTCTTTGCTTTCTTAGAGTAAAAGAGAAGGAAGAGGTGGCGGATGGTGGTGCCCAGAAACAGCGTCTGTTCATTCCTGGGGCTACCACTGGCGCCCCCCCCAACCCCAGGAATGGAGGGGGAAGCTGCCTCCCGCTCCTCTCCTCTAGTATCCCCTCCCTGACTCTCTGCTGAGTCACTGCAGATACACGGCTGCTGGAACCTGTAAACGAATGAGAAGTATGGGGAGATCAGGAAGGATGCAATGCGCAGGTGAAAATGTATGTCCAGGACGGGCAGCACGGAGAAATGATGACCTAATCTAATAATAGCTTTTGTCACCTCACCTTTTAAGGCGATAATGGGATACAGCCTACTACTGTGATGGGGTGAATATTGTGATATAATGATCATGTTCAGGGTACTTTTTCTAATCATTTCTTAATCTTTCTGTCTTAAAAGATAGAACCAAGTCACTGACTATTTTATGGACATATACTTTGGGGTGGGGGGGGTGGAAAGACTGCCTTGGCATGCCTTAAAATAGGCAAAGGAGCTGAGATTCTCTGTGAACCTAAAACCACAAGTTATTTAAAAAAAAAAAAGCTCTAAAATAAATATTAGTTTGTTAGGGATTGTGACCAGATTACAGGTAATATGGTAGAAGGGTGTGTGTCCAGACAAAGCCATTTCCACCAGGGCTTTCACAATGAATTCCGCTTGTTTATAGTTCTGTATTCTTGGTAATTCTTAGTTTTAGCAGGTATTTCCATTCTGGCTATTTTTAAGAGAATATCCATGCTACTGATAATTCTTTCCTTGGTGACCCTCAGGAGTTATAAGCTAGAAACTGAGGGGACTGTTTCTAATTCCTGTTTAGCACTTGTCGTTGTGGATAAACTGACCTGGACCTTCAAAGTCGTGGGCATGAAAAAGTTGGGTGTGTAAATCACTGCCCTCCTCCCCAAAACAAAATCAGTTCTCAGGTTCTCTGTCTCCTTTTGGGTGTGGGGGGAGATGGGGAGTAAGGGGCATGCTAATAAATAAATAGGGGTGCTTCCTTAAGAGTCTGCTAAGAAAAGCAGAAATAAAATCTGCTGCTCCACTGCCTTAAGAGATTAGATATTCAGGGTCATGACAAAGCTGCTTATGTTGGAATGTACAAAGCACCTATCTTCTTATTTTCACACTCTTTACCCCTAGCAGTTTCTCAGCACAAATCTATATAGTAGTATCACTGGAGTCAGAGGGTTGATAAATATTAGAAAATCAAGAGCAGCTCTCTGCTTAAGGATATGTGATGTCTACGTTTTTTAATGAGTTAAAAAATACATATATGTAAAACATTTTACTGGTGGGGGGCCAGTGGGTAGGTGGTAGAGCTTTTAGAGTAAATATGAGGGAAATACCCCTATCCCCCCAGGGAATGCCTTGATAAAAGCCAATGTAGTTACTTAAGTAACTTGTCTTCCTTTTACTTTATATAAAAACCTCTACAGCACAAGGGGAGGGGCTGCAGAGTAAAGTGGGGAGAAGTTGAGGGGGAAAGTTACATATGAAAATAATCTATTTTCCCTTAAAATTAGAACGACGACCAAATATGGCAATGGCCGTAAGGAGGCAGAGTCCGTGTTCTGCCGTGGTTGACGCGGAGGACAAGGCAGTCACCACACGGCGCAGAAATTCCCCCGCCACTTGACCGGTCTGGGGCCTGCAGATCATGCACAGTGTCACCGGACTGCTCACACCAGGTTTCTGATTTTCCTACAGGATGCGGGAGTGGTGGGTCCAGGTGGGGCTGTTGGCGGTACCCCTGCTTGCGGCCTATCTGCACATCCCGCCCCCGCAGCTTTCCCCTGCTCTTCACTCATGGAAGTCGTCAGGCAAATTTTTCACCTACAAGGGACTGCGCATCTTCTACCAAGGTAAGAACAGGGCTCTTTGGAACACTGCATGTAAAAGGTCCCACGGGTCCCATTTTGCGTCCATTGGTCTCTGTTGCCCCTCCACGATGGAGGCAAAACCCCCCCTTTTTTTCTGTGCAGTGTTCATTTGGAGGAATGGACTAATTTCTCTCATTACCTTGACAGCAGGGAAGCTCACAGGAAACTGCTGGGAGGGAGAGGGGGTGGTGGAATTGAGATTCTAGTGTGCAGACTGACTTGTTCATTTACTTTGTGGTCTGATTTGTGTTGATAGACAGTCCTGGCTTTCTCTTGTGAGTGCCCCTAGTGTCAGGTAATATAAACAGCATTCACAGACACAGCTACCAGTGGTTCTGTTCCTCCCCCACCCTGGAGTTTATTTTTCTATAAAGATTATTTCTTATATGCATAACTGAATGTGATTTAAATATTATACCTTTGTATAAATTAACTTGCTAATAATTATTGTCATGACTGCTACTTATCGACTGCTAATTATCTTATGGTAGACATTGAATTATGTTTTCAACCCTCATTATTTCATTTAATCTTTACAACAGTACTTGGAGGTAGGTGCTGTTCTTCTCATTTTATAGGTAGAGAAAATGAGAAATGAGATCGGAAAAGATTACTTTTGGGCGGGGGTCAAGAGCAATAACGAAAAATGTTTGTCCTAAACCGTTTTTCATTATTGCTCCTGACCTCCTCTCATTTGCTGTATTCGATAAAAAGTAAGTATATGATTTTCTTTATGTTGGTCACCTAGATTGTTTCCAGTTTTTCAGTGCTTTAAATAGTCAATGTTGAGGGGAAATCTTCATGTATGTGTTTTTTCCTTATTTTTTTTCAAACAGTACTACTTGTAAATGAAATTATTTGCGTGGATTCTCAAGACTAAGACGTCTAAAGTATATAAAAATTTTAATTGCTTCTAACAAATTATTTTTATAAACCTCATTATCAAATTCTCATGCCAGTGGTGGTATATGAATCTATCAGTTTTAATCTAATACTATTAGCAAGGCTACTTACTCTTTAAATGCTTGGCTAATATAAAAGATGTTTCTACATTAAAAAATGTTAATGATTATGTTGATTAACCTTTTTTATAATTGTTAGAATTTTGCAGTAGTCAAGTATTACGCTTTTAATATTCGACTGAGTCTCCAATGCGGGAAATAATAGTGTTGGGCAAACAGCATAAACTGAGCTCACTGAGTTGAAGAAGAGTTACTATATTTTAGGGAATTTTTGTGAGGCTGTTCATTACTAATAGGTACACAGAACTTGTAGTTTGTAAATTGTGAGTGTACTTTTAATAACTGTGAAACTTTACTATGGAAAAGCAATTTACATAACAATAATACAGAATAAAGGGAGAAATAGGGAAATATTTTAAAAACCTAGGTGAAAGTAAGTGGTCTGCCATCAAGTATTTTCATATAAAGTGAGCTATTTACATTAAAAAAATTGAAGTATAGTTGATTTACAATTAGTTTCAGTGTAGAACATTAGTGATTCAGTATTTTTATAGACTATGCTCCACTTAAAGTTTTTATAAAATATTGGCTGTATTTATAATTTTTAAATATACTGGATAAAATAAAATAGTTATCAAATGCCTGTTCTTACCTAAAGCAATAAGCTTGCATTTTAAAAAGAAATGTATTATTTTAATGTCATTAATTTGGTCAGGGTTTCTTGACCTTTATACCAGATTAGATTTTTTTTTACATCTTCAAAGTTATTTTCTTATAGAGTTGGCCTAACTGCTCTCTCTCCTTCCCAGACTCTGTGGGTGTGGTTGGAAGTCCAGAGATAGTTGTGCTGTTACATGGCTTTCCAACATCCAGCTATGATTGGTACAAGGTAATAATATCAGACTTCTAGGTCCTACTATGCCTTTAAAATCCAAAATCAAGGATTTTTGTGCAACAGCAGAAGGCTTTTATGTATCTGAGTTGCTTAATAAAATAGGATTAAATGTAGAACAGTTTCTCATTTACTGTAAAGGAATAAAAAAAAGTCTTTGGCAATCTGGGTGGGATCATTGCCAAGTTAAAAAGTGCTCGAGCTCCTCCCTCAATTGAGATTAATTATTAGGAATAAAGCACTTTCTGAGAGGATCATTTGTGGGCCTGTGGTGGTTTCATGAGACTTTCCCTTTATCAAAGGCTGTTTGTTAAGCTGAAATAGGGATGAAACTCCTTTGTTCCTGTAGGTTGGAGACGAGGAGCAGGATTAGAAGGACCAAACCATCCCTTTCTCTCTTGTAGATTTGGGAAGGTCTGACCCTGAGGTTTCATCGAGTGATTGCCCTTGATTTCCTAGGCTTTGGCTTCAGTGACAAACCGGTAAGCAGCATCTAGATGGTACAACGTTGAGGGTTGGGGGTAGGTGAGGATGAAGGGATTGGCCTGGCAGACAGACCTGCACCTTCAACTTCATCCTGTGTGTCTGGGCTCTCCTCTCCCTAGAGGCCGCATCACTATTCCATATTTGAGCAGGCCAGCATCGTGGAGGCACTTCTGCGACATCTGGGGCTCCAGAGCCGCAGGATCAACCTGTTGTCTCACGACTACGGGGACACCGTGGCTCAGGAGCTGCTCTACAGGTTAGTGAGGCCATGACTTTCCTACAGGTCTCACTCGTCTAAGATGGTAGAAGTACATTCTTTCTGGCCCTTTTCCCTCTTGGGAGTTCGTCTTCACTGGCTCAGTTAGCTGTGTGTTTCCCTCCCTTCTCTAGATTCAAGCAGAATCGATCTGGGCGGCTTACAATCAAGAGTCTGTGTCTGTCAAATGGAGGTAATTGCATGGAGGAGGGTGGGAAGTGAGGTGTAGCCTAGAAGGGCCATGTTTGGAAACGGCAGTGACGTCTAAATGGTCGTCTGATGGTACTGCAAACAGACCCACAGAAAGGAGTGGATCTTTACCTCTCCTATGCCAGGACCACTTTTGTAGTCTGAAGAGATGTACTTACCCTTTCTCAGAATAATGTTTTTTAATATAGAAAATAAGATTACAAAGGAAACTGATTATCTTGATGTAAGTTAATAAAAAGGTGTGTTATCATAAGATAGGGTATAGTAAGATTTTTAAATGTGTTTAATGCATATTCCAGCAAGATCTCATGGTGGGTCTGGTAACAGCTGTGATTAGAAGCAGTGGGGAGTGCAGATGATGCTTCACCATCTCTGCAACAACTGCAGTGGGTTCTGCAGACAGTGGAGATGCAGCCACATGTGCTTCTAACACTGTCGTGGTTTGTGTCGGAAACTCAATTCACAGCAGTGCCAAGTTTCAGTTGCAAGTTAGAGAACCCTTAATTAGACCTTTTGGAGATGTTTCCTGTTCTTTGCCTGCCATGGAGCCTGGCTTGTAAATCTATGAATATATCCAGGTGTCCCTCAAATACCTTAGACTACCTTAAGGGCAGATGGGAGAGGAATCTTTTTATCAGTCATGCTCATAGCTTTCTCTCAGACTCTGGGGGAAAAAAATGGAAATGGGAAAACTAGGTTTAAGGACCTACACTTCCTGAAAAATTTCTGGTTTCCTTTGCAGCCTGAAACAGTAACAACACTATGCATTCCAAGGAATGGGTGGAATCGCTAAGGGGAGCAAGTCTAGTCATTGCGAGTGTGGATGACTGAGGCATATTTTTCCCTTTTCTCTGCAGTGGGGAAAGTAATCCTAGTGGGATAGAATCTGACCTGGTAAACACAATTCCCTGGAGAATTAATAAATGACAGTCCTAAGTTTTTATTTGTAATTCTGTTTTTGGCAGTAAAAGCCACTAAGGTGACTAATAGGGTGACTAGTCTCTGATGATGAGTCTCTCTTTGGCCTAAAATTGTTGGTAAATGAGTAATGTAAGTCTCTTCTCCTACAGGTATATTTCCTGAGACTCACCGTCCCCTCCTCCTACAAAAGGTTGGTTACTCCATCGACCAGCTCTTTAATAGTTTTTCAAATTTATACTGACCTATGTAATGCTGGGACCTTTATAAGGGCCCATACCTGCTGCCACAAGCTGTAGTTAAAAAATCTATTTCTTCCTGAACTTACATGTTAATGAATTTAATTTTGTCCTTAATAAAGAAAAGCAAAGCAGTAGAAGTAACCCTAGATAAACAAAGCCTTATTTCTGAAAATGAGATCAATAACTATTTTTGGAGAAATACAGCTGTCTAAAGACTTAGGACATTAGCATGATGTTTCAACATTATGGGATCCTCAAATCGAATATATCAGTGTAGAATGTAATCTTAAAGGAAATTATAAGTAGGTTTGTCATCTATGAGAAAAGAATGTGGGTAAGCAAATCAAGAAACTGAAAGCCAGTGGGTTTAAAGTCCTTTTTTAGTTCCTAGTATAAAATTTTATATCCTGGCTAGTTGTCTTCTTTCCTTGGAATCCTGAATTTTACTTTTATACCTATAGCTTCTCAAAGATGGAGGCATGCTGTCACCCATCCTCACACGGCTGATGAACTTCTTCGTATTCTCTCGAGGGTAAGTTATTGTTAAAGACGGACTTACTTCAGCCCGTGAACAGTGTAGTGAAAAGTCGCTGCGTTAAAGCTCTGGGCCAGATCTTAGGGCTTGATACTTTAAAGGTGTTGACCACTTACCAGGCAAGTAGTAGAAGGAATTCATAAAAACCAGTCAAGGGTTGGACATACGTGACCTGAAGTGCCAATCATACTTGATGTACTGAGCTCTTCTCACACTTAACCTTTCTGCTTTTTTGGACTTATTCAGTCTCACCCCCGTCTTTGGGCCATACACCCGACCTTCTGAGAGTGAGCTGTGGGACATGTGGGCAGGGATACGCAACAATGATGGGAACTTGGTTATTGACAGGTAAGAAATAACCTTTGTTTTGGTTTCCAGAGACACTTTTTTGGGGAAGTAGGGAAAAGATGTGGGATTGTGTTCTGGTCTTTGCTTTCATAACTTCAAGAAGAGTGCTTATGATGTATGAGGCAAACCAAGAAGTCCTGCTCTGTACCTTCTAAGAAGAAAGAAATTGAGACTAGTAACCACTGAGTCTAAGCCATTTGGTACAAAAAGTCTGGAAAAACAGCTGCAAATTCCAGTGCTAATTCAGTTTGTAACTGGCCGATTGCCTGGTAAATTGTCTTTGGACCTTTTGTCAATAGTAAGTGCTTCAAAATGTATAATCATAATTCTGAAAGGTGCCTAATTCCTCTCTCAAAGTACAGATTTCTTACTTTTTTGTATCCTTTCTATAGCAACAGGGACTGAGAAGGGAGGATTCTCTGTCTTGTACAAAGAATTCCCATCCTCTGGTTCAAATGCTTTCACAGAGGGACCTTGAGATAGGGTGTCTGGAACTCTTGGGATGCAGCCTCTTTGCCAGCTGGGTCAGTGTGGCTTCCAGTGTTGTAACTGGTGGCTCTCCTGGGAACTATGCAGTCGAAGGAGTAATTCCTCCTCCTCAGCTCAAACTCACCTGGGATCCTTGAAGATTCATCTTAATATAAAAAAAATTGGAAAACAAAGGCCTCTTTTAAAATTCACTTGTATTTTCAAGAAAGTAAATATTTCTACAAGGTGATGTTTTAAGTTCACAAAAACAATTGCCAGGCACAGTTATTAGAGCACATGAGTTTGAGTTCTGACATCTTACACTGTAGGGAAAGGGCTCCTCCTCCATTTTATCTGTAGATAATGCAGGAGATGAAGTTTTGTGCTCATGAACTTTTACACTGAGAATTTTAGAAGTAGATGTCAATTTACAGATTATGTAGTTGAGTCCTCTTAAAGATGAGAACTGAGGTGAAAGGTTACTAACAACTTTTGAGTCACAGAGCTAGTAGGTGGTGGAGCCAAAATCAGAACTTTAGACTCAGACTTTAGTCACTTTTAATCCAGAGTAATTTCCAGCCTTACTAGATCTCAGTCCCTGCTCCATAAACACAGAGAACCATTCATTCTAACATTGATAGTAGGCATGATCACTGCCATAGCTACATAGTAGTGAACTCTAGAGGCTAAGAGAAATGAGTAAGTTAAGTGGGCCATTCCCAGGAATGGCAAGATGCTTCTGGATTAAGAAAACATAGATTGTGTTCCTTGTGGTTCCTGTCAGGTCTTTGCGTCCATAGAGCAATAGAAGTTTCTTGTTTTACTCTTGCCGACTTGTCTGTCCTACAGTCTATTGCAGTACATCAATCAGAGGAAGAAGTTTAGAAGACGCTGGGTGGGAGCCCTTGCCTCTGTATCTATTCCCAGTGAGTATTTCTGTGTTATTTCCTGGCCGGAAAACTGAGGGACCATGGGCTTAAGTAATTGCCAGACCTAGCAAATCAAGATACAAGATACCCAGCTAAATTTGAAAATAAATTTCAGATAAACAAAAGATATGTATTTAGGATAAGTATATGCTGTGCAGTATTTGAGACATACTAAAAAAAAATTCATTATTTGAAGTTCAGATATAACTGGCCACCCTTATTTAATCTGGCAACCAGGGACATGTGTTGTAGAGAAGTATATAGAACATTGAGTTCCTATCGCAGAAGGCATTGGTGTTTGTAAGTGCGATTAGACCACTTCCTGTGCTGTGCACTGTCGGTAGTTGCCACATTTAGTGCTGAATTGCTGGGACGACAGACTGTTTAGATTACTAATCAAGAGGCTTATAGGTGGTTTCTGCTCATTTGTCTTTTCATTCCTATGGATTTAAAAACAGTGCATGGTCTCTCAATAATTAGTGCTCAAGATATCACTGGTTGATTTCAAATGTCAAGGGTCAATTATAAGTGAAGAGAGACTTAAAGACAGTCTCCTGGAATTATAAAATGGAAATGTTGGAAGTGGGGCTTATACCTTTTGGTCCAGGGCAAAGAAGATATGAAGAAAATGAATGGGTGTTTATAGGTGAAACGGTCTCAAATGGACTAATTTTTAGGCTTATTCTCATGTTTTGTAAACTACTTATTGAAAGAAGCTAGGTTTTCTATTATTAAAAAATTATTAAAATTTTTTTTGAGGGATAATTTTATGGTGTGAAAGCTGTTAATAATTCATTCCTCTCCCCTCTCCTAGTTCATTTTATCTATGGGCCATTGGATCCGGTGAACCCCTATCCCGAGTTTTTGGAGCTGTACAGGTGAGTCTCCCTCAGGGGTCTTTGTTTTCCTGATAGTGGTGAACAGGATTGCCTGTTGAGGGCTGTTGCTCTAGCCTGTCTCTGACCTCACTGGCCATATTATTCATCTAGGAAACACTTAATAGAGGATGAGCTGGGGAAATCCTAACTCTCACATAGTGTAAACATCAAGAAACTCAGTTATACGTTCTCTTGGTTTCTACAGTCTGTTTTCACTATCATGGTTATCAGTCTACATGTATCACTCTACAGTTCCAAGGTGTACAGGTAAGAAGAAGCTATTGTGTGGACCAAGGCATGGAAGTGGATATATTTTAAATGTTTGCTTTAAGTTTGATTGTAAAGCCAACTCATTGGCCTCAGCTGAGGAGACTCTGTGGGAAGAATGAGCTGTGGAAAAGTGCCTTCTCAGGTTGTTGTTCTCTCTAGGTACTTAGTCGGAAGGTGTTGGAATATGAGTGCTTGATTGACAATGTCACATAAAAATGTTCCATACCTTCACATGGCCTAGTAGAAACAACCCAGTAGTAAATAGCTTGCATTTGATTTTAAACAGACTACCCTCTCATCTCCTCAGGGTAAGCAAGGTCTTTTGTCTTTACTCGGACAGTGAGTTGCTGAGTGGCCATTTCCCTAAGGAGCTGGAAGTCATCCTGCTCTGACCTGTGTTGCATATGTGTTGTATTTTCACATTGTGGTCTGTTGGAATATTTAAAACTAGTATGAATACATTATAAATGGAATTGGCATGTTTATCTGCCTAAAGATACAATTCCAAAGTAGAAGGTGAATAAGCTCTTTGTTGGTTCTTTCCAGTGTGGTATGTCCGCAGGGGCATTTACTAGGGCTGCCCACTGGCTTACACCCCTCCCCCTCCCTCCAGCCTCAAGTTCACCTCCATGCTGTTCTCTTCCACTAGGAAAACGCTGCCGCGGTCCACAGTGTCGATTCTGGATGACCACATTAGCCACTATCCACAGCTAGAGGATCCCATGGGCTTCTTGAATGCATATATGGGCTTCATCAACTCCTTCTGAGCTGGAAAGAGTAGCTCCCCTGTACTCCCTCCCCTGTTCCCTTATCTGTCGTGTAATCCACTTAGGAAGAAATGCCCAAAAGA
Organism: Oryx dammah; assembly: GCF_014754425.2. Classification (NCBI taxonomy): domain Eukaryota; kingdom Metazoa; phylum Chordata; class Mammalia; order Artiodactyla; family Bovidae; genus Oryx; species Oryx dammah. The sequence continues at coordinate 94,515,712 of NW_024070202.1, forward strand.
GGTCCTGGCCACCAGACACTATTCTCTCACTAAAGTCCACCTGACTCACACTGGTGAACAGCACATAGTAAAAAGCCAGCAGAAGCTGTAAGGTGACCTGATGGTCCCCTTCCCATTCCTTTGACATCTGATCAAGTATATGGACTTGCCTTTGTCTTTGTGTTACATAGGAAATTATGATGGGTACTACCACTCACGGATGCAGAAAGATAGATATTTGTTTGCATAAAAGTCTTTGAAACATTTCTGTGGACTTTTCTGAAGTATTTGGAAATGCTGATTTCTGGCCCAGTTTGGAATTATCTAAAGGTGCTGCCTTCACCTTGCCTTGAATGGCTTTGAGTTCTCTAAGTGACACAGCTTCAAGTGAGAGTGAGTTTCCCTTGTCATAACTTTGGATTTAGTTTCATTAGCTGCTTCTAGTTGTAGACATTTTGTTAGACTTTGGTTTAAATAATGTAGTATTCTAAGTATATTTCAAGACTATGATTTCCCTACACTTATTATATAAAGATACTAAACCAGCAGACACTCTAGCAGACCTTAAACATTTCATTTGAGTAAATTGAACTAAATCCAAGCTATTTACAGAATTTCCTAAAATCACAGGACATTAAAGACAGGAGCCTCTGTGCCAGAGATTTACTGTTATTTTGCTGTTAGAAATGATCCTTCCAGCTAATAATAACAGTCAGACTTTTCATACCTCAGTGTGTAGAAGCATGTCCCTCCTGAGCTAGTGGAGAGGAGGGGAGCGTTGTATAGTCCAAGTCACTGGGCTGAATGTATACTGACTGCTTAACTTCTCATTGGTTGTCCCAGAGAGGGTTCCTCATGTAGCTCAGCAGTTCCTGTACTTTACAGACAGGAAAGTTCCAGAAACTTAAAGAACAAAGTCTGAAAGGCCTGTGAGCAAATGGTGCTGAATACTTTTTTTTTAAGCCGCAGTTTCATTGTCTTAGTAGTTAAAGCAGGATCATTAAGTGGTGATTTATATTTTTTTTTTATTAGCAACTTCAAGTATAACAACTGGAATAAGTGTTTATTTTCTATTAATAAAAATGAATTTTGACAAAAGTGGACTCTGGCTCCCCCTCCCCCACCACCCCTCTGGGATAAAAGCTTTCCAACATTGCCAGGAGCTTTCAGATACACATTAAAGAATTCAATGAAGTTAAGCAGCTGGGGTATAGGATAGTATTTGATTTTCAAGCTCACCAAAAGCTGTACTATCATACCAAAGCTGACCAAGTGTATTAAAAAGGAACAACAACAGAAAGACATGCACAAGGACAGACGTTTGCTTGATCTGCTGGCTCAGGGCCAAATATTTAATTTGCTTTTTTGAAGTCATTAATTTTTAAAAGTATGATTCTGGGAAATTCATGCCAATAGCCTGAAAGCCCACCAACAGTGAAGGGTACATCAATTTCAACTTGCCCAGTAAAACCTTATCCAACAGAAGCCAAGATAACATCTACAGGTGTTCCCTCTTTGCTTCTGACAGTCACCTGCATGGTCACCCCATCTGCTAAGGCCAGCCTGGACCTCACCAATAAATCATAGCCACCTCTGTATACACCTGAGAGGAAAAGAAGTGAGGAAACCATGTTAAGAACTCAAAACAAGCTCTGAATAATGAAACTTCTCATGCTTTGCCTGCATTTCCTTTCTATTAGTTTAGTTTTTCTAGAGTTTTGTGCCTATGGTGGAAACTGAATCCTACATACAGATTCTAAATACTCTTTTATATTCCCATAATACCAGGTACATAGAAGGTATTCAATAATACTGATATGGAGTACTTAAGGTGGGGGCATTGGTAGCTATAGGAGAGATTTAAGTGCTTTGGGCCAAAAATGCATCTTAAGAGAACAAGCTAAGAATAGCAGGCAAATTAAACAGCTAAAACAGATTATTCAGTTTGATGGGGCTTCAAGCTATAACTCTGCTAACAATGGGACAGTAGCAGGGCATGAGATGCCCATGCACATCCCTTCCTATCAAATTCTGCAACAAAATAAAGGAGAAATCTGATAAAGGTTCTTACCTGCCAGATAGAGGGAATGGGAATTCTTGTTCTCAGGCACTTTGTCTGACCTCTCACATGGCTGCATGCCCAGAAATGTGATGATGTTGTTGACAGCTTCTGTGTTGCGAGGATGGACGCAGCAGCATCAGAAAAGGTCAGCACAGGGGTTTGCCTCTGCACTAGTTTCGGGGGGCGGGCGATAGAGGTGGGGACTGGTGGTGGTGTGTGCAGGGAGGTGAGTGGACTGGAAGTGGGCTGACTCAGTTAGATGAGGAAGACAGGGTTCTGGCCTCTTAAGTGAAACAGTTGGTGAAGTATTTAAAGAAAAGGGAGTCCTTCTGGAATAACAAATGTGCCTATTAGGTGTTAGACAGTTATCAGGCAATACACTATTAAGGAAAATTGTTCTCACCTTCAAGAGTTTTGGTAGAACTGAGGGCAAAGGTCTCCTCTTTCTCAAAGGTGTCGCCAACCTCCTCCCAGGCAGCAGCAAAGTTAGGCTTCATTACCTTCTGAATGTGGTCAGACACAGTCACTTCAAGATCTTCTAGCTAGTAGGTTAACAAGCAGGGGTCAGAAAATGAACATCCTCTCAGTTCAGAACAAAGTAGAGACTAGTTCATTTGGTTTTATCATCCTGCATTATATCCTTTGCAGGAACCTAGGAAAAACTACCAAACTCAACTAAAACTTCAGACAAGTTTGAAGTTCTGTAGTCTGGATAGCATAGGGGATAAGTCAAACAGCATAGGCCCTGACAAAGGAAAGCAAAAAACCAGGTGGTTTGGCAAGACCTGTATTTAGATCAGCATCTGTAGCACTGGGGTAGGTACAGAGCAGCCACATTCCCACATATCACCACAGAGTTCAGGCTGTATGTGGCCTTCGGAACTCTGCATTCTCTAACAGGTAGATTTTTCCATAATAAAACTTTCCCTGAATTCTTTGAAGCCTTTGCCGTCCATGATGTGGCTATATTATAAGCAAATTAAAAGTCGCCGAACAAAACATAAAAAAATCCCAATTCTCAATACTTTAAAATAAAACTGATCTCAATGAAGATCATGTAATTATTTTCATCTCTGAATTATCCCTATTACAAAGACATTAGAAAGGGTGAGTTTTGCATTAACCAGTCATAGAGTGGTAAATCCCAATTCTCTTCAGCATGAGGCACTCCCATGACAGATTAACTCAGGTCCTCCTCAGCTGTAGTGTGTTTGAGAAGAATACAGTCCCATAAGTTCACGTCAGATGTTCCTAGAAAAATGTTCTCTCTGGCCAGAAGTCACTCGGTGGAGCAAGGGCTCAGTGAGTCCCTCTGTGCAGGGGAGACTCACCACGTACTCGTCGTCATAGCCCTCTTCAGCGGGGAACCCCGTGTCAGGGTCGCAGTCCCGGACAGTGAACCTCATGGTGCAGCTAAAGGTGCCCGCAGCTGGGGAGACAGAGTAGGCGAGCCTGCGTCAGAGGGCCGCACAGGCACACGGTCTCCATCAGCAACCTAGGAAGCACGGCCTGCCCTCGGCTCTGTGTTCTGAATTATCAAGTGAAACATATGTAGGCTGTTCTCTAGCGTCATAGTTCTCACAAGGAGCCTGTAGGCTGGACTTTGAAATCTGTTTCCTGCTGCAAGTCAGAATAGTACAGAAAACAAGACCTGAGCAAAACTCCGTTTTTATATTCAGATAAGGAAAGCAGGGGGTCGAGCTCAGTGGTAAAGCATCTGACTATGGATCAGAAAAGCAGCAGGGGAGACACTTTCCAAGAAACTTTCCACCATACCGGGCAAAACATTAAGAGCCGCTGACAAAGTATAGAATATGGATAGTTACAAGCACACAGATCACTAATCCTGACAAAGTATATCAGAGTCTCAGTATCTTACAAATAATCATATCTAGAGATTGTGGACCAACAGTGGATTTACAGATCACCAGAATGAACTTGCAATATGTCAACTTTCAACCTGTAGTGAGTAGGTCAGTAACGAAATTCTAATATTGGTAAGGGACTTCCCTGGTGGCTTAGACGGTAAAGCGTCTGTCTACAGTGCGGGAGACCCGGGTTGGGAAGATCCCCTGGAGAAGAAAATGGCAATCCACTCTAGTACTATTGCCTGGAAAATCCCATGGACAGAGGAGCCTGGTAAAGTCAGTGTTGTACAATGGGAAAGCAAGTGGGCAATGATGTGTTGTGAGATAATCAGTGGAAATAGTGAAAGAAGGAAAATGAAGTCTTCATGAAGTAGATAGGATTTTCTAAATTGTTTGGAGGATTAGAAAGCTGGGGGACAGTGTGTGTGTGTGAAACTGTGGAGTTAAAAAGCTGGGGGATAGGCAAGGACAGGAAAGAACAGACTTAGATTGTGTGTGTGTGTGAGAGAGAGACAGAGAGGGAGAGAAACTGTTAGAAAGCTGGGGGATAGGCTAGGAAAGGAAAGAACAGACTCAGATGTAAAGACGACGTGTGACAGGTTGGAGAGTGGGACTTTCATTTGCTCAATCTTAACTTTAGTAAACTCCCTCCATTCAAAAATATAGAAAATGTCAATACATTTATAATGTAAAGGTGTAAATAAATGTGCCAGGCCGTTAGGTAAAAAAATGACTAAGACATGACCTCTCTCCCCACAGCTGACTGTCTAGGAGTTGAATAAGAATGTGTGAGAGGTCTACCTCTATACACCTGGTGGCATTCCAATTCAATGCCATAGATTCTTTAATGTAAGCTTTAACAGAGTGCTATGTGGGAGTTCAGCATTAATGGGAAAATTACAATAAATTTGAAAGGATGTACAGTTTAATCGGATTCTCAAAAGATGCAAAAGAGCTTCGGCAAGCAGAGGAAGGTACACAAGCCAAAGGAAAGAGGACAGAAAGGCATGGTGTAAATGGAAGCAGTAAGAGAGATGCTAGTATATAGGTGCGGAGAAGAGAATCTGTTTAGGAACAAATCTGAAATACTTTGTATTTCCAAGGAAGGAGAATAGATATTTTCCAGCAGGCTCTAGTGAGCTTAAGCAGTCAAGAGATTAAAATGTTAGAGATAACTGAAGCCACTGCTAGGAATCCTATGAAGAATAGGCCTGAATTCAGAAAGCAAGTGAATTTACTCAAGTATACTGAAAATAGATGGTGGGAGTGGATTGCCCCACATAGGAAGGGGTGTACCTATCAATTACAGAATCTCTTTCAGTGCAGTAGGGGGTTCACTGATGAATGATCTTGGTTAAACTAAGGTAGGGTTTTCTGCAGGAGGAAGGTAGAAGATAGAAATTAACACAAATTTAGAATGGGTCAGTTTTTTGTTTTTTTTTAAAAGGAGAAGATGGGACTATGGTATGGGCAAAGGTCAAATAAAAATGGAGAGGCAGGGCAGATGCTGAGTCATAGAAGATTATGGGGTATGGTGAACCCCATGTTGGTTCACCGAGGGCAATGGAAAATGAGGAAGAGCAGTAAAGAGAGATGGGAACAATGGGAGATCAGAGACTGGGCTACCTGGTTAAGTTTTATTATAAGTAAAGACACTATGTATAAGCAAGTGATAAGGAAATATGGATTAAGAAAGTAAATGGGAGTGGTATTAATACAGATAATGTTCCTGAAACTTTTGTGGCAAATTTTCAATTAAACGGTTTGGTTGATACAGTGAAAAGTTACATGGACTCTAAGGTGAACTCAGTAAAACCCACTGGTAGCAACTGCTTCTTGTTGTGAGAAAGGATGACTACTAACATGAGCGATGAGGAGAGCTGGTGAGAGAGCCTTTCCATGGCAGGAGGACAAGACTGAGCATATTGCCATAACAAAGACAAGCACTTCATGAGCCACACAAGGCAAATAACAAGGGCACAGGGGAGGAATGCCCTGAAGATCTGCATTAAAGCTGTTCCTAGGAAAGGAGGCTTGTCTCGTGAGGACTGGATGAAACTGGGAGGTAACTGTTGAGCAAACCTGTATGGAAAATACCCAAAAACACAGAATTAAAGAAAAGCTGGATGCTGGAAGACAAGAAAGGCAAGAGCTGTGTGGCTTAGGCTGGGCTGCAGGACAGGCACTGTGACAGATGGTAGGTTGGGAGATTTGGTAGGGAGCTGCCAGGTCTCAGCCACTGGAGGGAAGGAAGACTGTGACTAAGTAAGTGGGATTATGAGGCGATTCCAGAAAGCTTTGTTGGAATGATAGTTACAGAGATGGATGTGGTCAGTGGGGCAGAAGATAAAAGGATAGGAGGGATGGGCCAGAAACACAGGCTACCCGCAGCATTCCCCACAGGTCTGGACTGAACTGAGAAGAAAGGGGTGTATAGAGAGTGAGGGGAGTCAAAGCAAATGAAAGAAAGCGAGTGGGGCATTAAGTGCCAAAAATGAGGACTATGTGCCCTCCAGGGAAACGCCACACACATGGCAGGAGGGGTGCTGAAGATAAGGCTTTTCTCTAGGACAAGCATGGGGGGCAAGGAAGAAAGGTACAGAACTGAAAGATTAAACTGCTCCCAGGCGAAGAGGAGCCACTGAGGAATGACCGAGGGCAGCATGAAGGATAAGCCAGCATTCCTGGGCCAGAAGTCAGGACGGAATAAGAAAGGAGAGAGAGACTGGAGGCAAAGAAATGGAAATACTGTAGAGTGGAGAGCAGAGAAGGCAGAGAGGTGTGGAACAAAGATTTTGAATCGAGAACCCTGCCAGAGCTCAGCAGGGTCTAAGGGGACATGTTTTGAATGTAAAGACCGTATGGGGATGAGAAATACACAAAGTATGAGGCCAAAGACTGGAGTGGGAGGGAGGAGCAGATCAGCTCTTGAAGCACCAATTTGGAGGGAAATTGTCAAAGGACTTGGGTGACAGGAAAGTATATAAGGAAGCCAGTTACAGTGAATGCAGATAAAAACCCATTGCTGGCATCTTTAGAGATTAGGTTTGACTTATTAGAGGACGTGAATAGGTAGTTTGGCCAGAGGACAGATTATTGTAGTAGATGGGGAGATGAGTGGCAATTCTGAAGAAAATATACCTGAAGAGAAGTATTTTGCATCCATTTCATCTGTAGACAGATGGTAAATGAAAGGGTGATGGAGAGCTGAGATATGGTAGATTACTGCAGGGTATCATTAAAATTGGTTATTCTTAGAAGTTACCCTATTATGACTAAAAGTGATAGACATTTCCTAGGGAGATTTGTGTGGAAAAAATTCTGGAGGCAGGGAGAGGTGAGATGGAGGCTAGAAGCATAAAACAGAAGTTAGAGGGTTTAAGTTGGGGTGCTGAATATAAGGTGTGTGAGAGTAGGGAAGGGCAGTAAAGAGGGCCAGAAGGAGGAACACTTGAAAAGGGCAGAGATGCGTATTAAGTAGAGAGATGGGAGCTAAGCTAGATTACAACCAAAGAGGAGAGAGCACGTGAAGAGGAAGTGGCAAGCGAGAGCCGGTGTCAGTGAGCGGGTGCCTAACAGAACCTGGGACTCTTTGCTCCAGTGATGTTTGAAGCAACAAATATGACCAACAGCGTGATAAGAGTCTAAAGGTGATGGATCTGAGCCTGGGCCAGTGAGAATCCTGTGAAGGTCTGTACTGAACTGAAGAGTGCAAATGTACTCATAATAGTGTGCAGGAAGCAAGGAAGATGAAAGAAAAACACTCACTACTCAACCCATGGGGAATGCTACAAAGGTAGCTGCTGAAAAAACAAGTGATGGAGGTAACAGTGTTTCTCTAGGGTCAATCAAAGAAAAGAGCAGAAGAGCCTGCAGAAGAGATGGGGTCGTGTGAAGACTGGCGGGCACTGCAGGAGGGAGGTGGCAATGTACTTGTACCAGAGATCATGATTAAACAAGAAAGAAGAGAGATGGGAAACTACACAAGGGAAGAACTGCGTGAGGAGTAATTGAGAACAGGTGGAGCGGCATGGGCAGACAAGACGAGGACAGTTTCCCAGAATGGGAACTCCTGTAAGACCTTAGAACAGGTCTAATTGGTCAAATGATGGTTCTTAACGCCAGACTCTGAAAAGCAGTATATACAATGGTAGAAGAACAGGGCCTAAAAGTAATGGGATACTTTAGTTAGGAGGATTAAAAACAGGCTAGCAACCTTAACGACACCAATATAAATCTCTGAGCACTTGGTTCTGTAGCCTGGATCATGAGGTAAGTGGCCAGGGATATGTTGTAAACCCAACTGAAAAGTAAAACTTCATTTGTTATTTTCATGTACAGATGGTAGAGGAAATTATGCCATATGTAATTAAGATGGGGGGGGTTAAAAACCAAAGGGAGATACAAACAAATATCATGCAGATACCACCTTAAAAGTATCCTTAGAATTTATTCTGCCATGTGAAGGTTCTCTGAAAGTGAAGAGACAGCTACATGGGAGAGAATCTGGCCAGGGAGTGCTGTTTCCAACGAGACTGGATCCACGTGAGTGAAAGAGAATGGTAGCTAAAAGAAGAAGAGAAGCTAAAGATAAGGTAGCACAGTTCTTCAGGACAAGACAGGTAACAAGAAAACAAATCGGAGAGTGACGTTACAGATGCCCCCAGATTAAAAGAATGCCATTTGAAGAATGACAGGTATTGACTGGAGAGAGAAGTTCCAGTATGTGGGCCAAAAGACACAGAAGAGGCCACGGGGCTGGGGGAGTTAAAGCCAAGAGGAGTGCTGCACACACAAGAGGGCGACTGAGTGGAGAGCAACAAGCAAACCACAGGACCCTTAGGATCCCCAGAGTGGGCAAGCATACAGGTGTGAGGACGGGCCTCGGTGCTCAGTGTGCTGGATGTCAGCCAGACTGCAAGGACTAGTCTGTACAATGGGAGAGAACAGGTGGAGTGACAGTCAGGAGCAGACTTGCTCATGATGTCTTCATCGGAAATTTTAAATTAAAGGGCTTGGTTTTTGTTAGAAAATTCTTCAGCCCCACCAGACCCACTGAATCAGCAATTCTGGGTGGGACTCAGCCATTTGTATTTTAACAAACTGCTGTTTGAGAGCCACTGCTTTAGATAAAGGCAGGTAAGGAGTAATTCTGATTAAAAAATCTTTGCTAGCAAGCAGTCATACTAGGATCAGTTGAAAATAAGAGAAGCAACTGAGGAGACTTGTAAGAAAAGACAGTAGATAAGGGGAGAATGGTGGCTGTAAAAAGGGAAGGGGCTGTGTGACTTAAGACGTGGGTGGGAGGCTTGCAGGAAGTAGCATGGCCGATGAGTAGGGGCATTGAAAGAGTGCTAGAGTGAGAAATCCTGGGACCTGGGAGAGGAGGCACCTGAATAGAGTGACTTTTGTTAATCTAGATCACAACCACTCAGAGAGAGGAAGCAGGGAATGTGGCTACATGAGAACTGAGGTGATGTAGGGGAACTGTTCAGGAGGCTTTGTAGAAGACAGGCTACAGGGGCTGGAACTATATAATCCAGTCTAGGGTCTGAACAGAGACTGCTGAATGAGATATGTTCCTTTATCTAGGTATGGGAATATATATGTACCCAGTCTCTGAATGAAAGAGGGGTGCTGAATATAAGGCACCATTTTTAATAAGGCAAAAAGGAGTACAATAGTAAAGTTAGAATTGCTGCCAGATGAGACGTTATCACTTAATATTGATGAAGAAACTGTCACTGATACCACATGGAGGCATATGGCACCACACCTGAGCCAGAGACCATGATGAAAAGGAAGAAGACAGCTTAGCAGCTATCTAGGGGAAAGGCTTGTCTGAAGAGTAGAAAATTGGTTTTGAGTGAGGGAGAAAGTGGGGGTGAGGAAAGGAGGAAACCTCAAAAAGAATATGCATTCATTGCTATGAAAGTTGAAGATATATGGGGGAATGCTCCAAAAGGAAACTGACTATATGAGGGATGTTAAAGATATACTCAGAAGTTAAAGAAATATATTAGAAGTTACAGAAGGTAAGAGAAGCACCTGGGGAGACTTGTATGAAAAAATAGCAAAGAAGGAAAGAGCAAAAGAGGTTAGAAGCTAAATAAGGAGAAAGTGTGTGTGAATTAGGGTGAAGAATATGCAGTGTTGAGGAATAAACATGGAAGGGCATGAGGAGTGCTAAATGGGAACATTAGTGAATGGGAACTGGAGATGTGTCAGAGTTGTGTATGAATAAGGAGAGAAAGTGAGGTTAAAAGGTAGCCAAACAAGAGCTGGAGTATGAAGTTTTGTGGTCCAGGATGCTTTTTGGAAAAATACTAGAAGTAACGGGGGGTAGGTCAGAAACAAGCCAAGTGGGATGGACATAAAAGGTAGGCCAGTGACAGGAACCCTATGGACACTTAGGGAAGACGGCAGGGGCTGAGCAGCGAGTGTCCAACACGAGGGGATATCTGTCCCGAAGCAACAACTGGCTCTGTAAGCATGCTGTAAATGCAGGTGGGAGCCAACATGAGGGACACAGAGACCAGGAAGCATGCTTCTCTAGGGCAATGCAGGAACAGAGGGGAAGGAATGAGAGAGCAGTGAAGCTTCCTGCACCTGTGGAGGGGTGATTTAAGAATGGTGTTTATTGACTGGTGGGTCATGGTACAGTATTTGGACTAAGTTTATGATGGACTGAGAAGGAAAAGAGAGTTTGTGAAGTGAATAAAGGACTATTGTATGAACTAGAGAGACTTAAGAATAATGGAGGGGCAGCAATACAGATCAGGGATGTAATAATGAGATGCAGAATGGAGATCTGGATATAAGTTTAAATGTTCACACTGGATGGGAAGGCCCAATGGTAATGAGTGGTGTAATCTGTTAAGAGAGTTTCAAGGACCTAGATAAAAATGGGAATTAGAGAGTAGACTAGAATGCTGTGAGTAAATTACTCACTGTAAATTAGAATGATGAGTAAAATTTTTAAATTAAAATCTTGCTTAATAGAGTTTAAAGGAGTTTTATTAAGATGAATTCTCATAAAAAGACATTGTTAGTAACCTTAAAACACACCAGGATTGACCAATTAGGGGCATGGGCCAGTGGTTTTTCTGTAGAGAAGATGATTTTTATTTCTTGAGGAATGGTTGAGGATCATTAGGGAGGTAAACCTCAGCAGAAAAATACTGTGCCCTATGCTGTGTTATAGGACAGTAGCTGAAATGGTTAGTTAAGATATGGTAGAGCATAAAAGAATAGGAAAGAAGAGGGGGTTTTAATCTTAAGTAATGGGAGTATTGATTAGAATGGAGTTCTCAGTAGAGTAGCAAAAAGGCAAATGAGATATGAACTGAAGAGACCTGGAATGGAGAAGTCCGTCACATCTCAGAAGGGGTCTGATTGGTTAAAAATGTTTGCTGTTAAAGAGAACAGGGAGTGGTGTGCATAATGAGAGAGAAGTAAAGGCCTGCACATGAATGGGTAGGAGTTAGAAAGCAGACTAGCACTTACAGTCTTGATGGAAAAAAAGTGGGGCAATTTATATATAAAACCCTCAAAGAGAGCATTACATATTATTTATGGGTATATAAATATTTATGAAAACTATAACAGTTTATCAAATTATTTAGTGATTTTTCTCTTAGGGAAGAGGTTAGGTGGACATAAGTCTCAATTATATGTGCATTGTTCTGGTCCTTTAAAAAATATCAATCAAATATAGTATAAAGTCAAGATGTAAAGAAGTGAGGTAGTAGGTGTATGAATTTGGGGGGAATAAAACATTTTAAAGGGCTGGGTTGATAAGAATGGTTAGAAGACAAAATTAGGATGATAAGTCATTGATAGCAACCTGAAAGACACTGGTTTGACTAGAAAGTGCAGGTGAGTGGTTGATCTGGTGAAAGGATGAACTGTACTTGGTAAGAAGTAAATGTAAGTATGCCTCAAGAGTACACCTTAAGAGAAGACTAATGTATCCCTCACTATGATAAGAGTCAAAAATATTATAGATGTTCATATATGACAGAGCAAATAATCAATGGAACTCAGGAAGAACTTGTTGAAGTATGATGTTAAACTGCTCAGAAATTAGTCTGTTAGGACTGGCTGAGAGAAACTGCTGAGATACGGATTTTTAAAGAGAGAGAAAAAGTAGGGAAAAACGGAGGCTGAGGTTTAAGTAAGGAGAAGGGAGTAGATATAGGCTGTGGTGCAGAGCATGTGGTTTTGCAAAATGTTAAACAAACAAGGGCACTAAAGAGGGCCAGAATGAGGAGCACAGAGCCATCAGAACTGGACGTTCAGTGAGGAACTGTATGGTGAGCCATCAACCAGCTGAGCAAAGAAGTGAGAGTATTGCTAAATAAGAGCTGGAGTATGATGTGTTGCTGCCTAAAAGTTTTGTTGCAAAAAGATTTTTAGTAATCAGTGTAGTCAATAGAATGAGAAGTTAGAGAGTGATTAAATGCAGTTGGACTTAAAATGGGCCAAAGCAGGAATCCTGAATAGCTTCAATACAGAATGTAGGAAATAAGGAAGATGGATGAAGGTGGAATTGTGGGGGCTGAATATTAGAAGTATACATATCCAGAAAAGATGACTAGATTCATTGGAATGATATAGCTGGAAGAAGAAGGAGTGTTGGAGGAAACACAGGGAGTTTTCAGCAAAAGAAGGAGGCAGAAAAGGAATAGAAGAGCAGTGTTCAAGTTACTTGCAGATGGAAAGACATTATTTGAATAGTCATTGTGATGAAAGAAATGGCTGTTACTCCATACTAAGGCCAGAGGTTATGACAGAATAAGAAAAAAATAAGAGAGGATGGCAAGTAAGTAAAGGGGCACTGTATGAATTATATAGGAGTTCTGAGTAGATAGAATGGCAACAACATAGATCATGTGTGAATGAAAGAAACAGGTGTGAATGAAAGAAAGAGAACCATCAGGTCCCTCAACTGTGTTTAGAATGAAAGAGGATCTGAGGCCTAAAGAAGAACAGGACTTGGGTAGGCTGGCTCTTGAAGTGTTCGTGGGAAATTTATGACTGAACTGACTGCTTGTGAAGAAAGGTTAGAAAGACATGGATTAAGATAAAACTTGACAAGAAGGCATTGGTGGGAACTTAAAGATATCACCATTGATTGACCTTTGAGGAGGTGTGGATTGGATACTTTTTTCTGGTAGAACAAATTAGTGCTGTTGACTAAGGAGTGGTCAGAGATCATGAAGAAGCAAACCTCACAGTACTAAACTCATCGATATATTACAGAATCTGCAGGGGAAAGATAAGGAGAATGTTTAAGATGTGGGAGGGCAGATATTCAAAAGGAGTTATGGAAGACTTGCCTGTAAGTATGAGGTTAGTTTGCCGAGAAGTTAAGGTGTCACATGAGAGCTGGTTGACAGTGAAAGAAGCAACTGCAAATGCTAGTATTAAAGAAAGAGGAAAGTGGAAGGGAGAGAAGATGCTGGTTAGAGAGGGATGCATCAAGTAGGCTGGGTATGTAGCATGCAAGGTGCAAAATGGCAAATATTCCTGGGACCAGAATGAAGAATGTGGGTATCTCCAGCTGTTTACTACATTATCAGAATACTTGTTAACATGAGAAGTTTTTAACCTGCATATCATCATGTGCTCCAGCAACCTGGTACAGTCAGTTAGCACTCTTAAGCTAGCAAAAACTGAGTTTGTACTGTCTGTTTGGGATAGTATATGTTTGCTGCAGATATAGTTCCTCCATCTATAAGCTCACTTCCTATGCTCAAGGGTTTTAAATGTGTTGTGCATTATTCCTGTCATCTTCCCTACAATATGTGTGGATCAACTCCAGCAATTCACCAGCTGGTAAGTAAATGTTTCCCAAAAGTTTCTTACACATTGCATTTTACAAATGTATCTGCATTTGGTATTTCTCTTGAGAACTTCTCATTATCCATGCAGCGTAAAATGGAGAATGCAATTACAGTCTTATAGTATGGGATCATTTTGCACTACATACAAACATGTACACTAGTGAATGAATTTTATGCTAAATAATTATGTAGTTGTTCTTTAAAGTGGTTTATAAGAAATACTTAGAATTTTTTTATAATAGCATTTGTGTGATGGTTGAGAAGATATGTTGGATTTTATTTTTTTAATGAACATGGTTACAGACCTTTTGAATTTAAGATATTGCAATATAAGCATTTAGTAAGAAAAACTGTTATTCAGCATATTTTAAAGAAAAGATAATGAAAATTGCTTGTCCTTATAAAGCAGTTGAGTCAGGAAGAGAACTGGGTGGTAAGGCATTTATTAAAAAAGAAAGGGGGGGAGATAAAGTGATAACTGAAAATGAGACATAAGGACAGGATCTGGGAAAGCATGTCTGCATAAGAAAGTGTAGTTGGCAGAAAGGTCAGAGACAAACTCAGTGAAGTGGACCTAAAACAAGACAAATTGCAGGGCTCCAACCAAGGAATAAATAGAAGACCAAAGCAATTCAGCAAAATATGTAAGAAAGGAGAAACACGGAACTGGATTGAGCAATGAATGTAGAACAAAAAGAACCAAAGAGGGAGGTATTAGTGAGTGTGTGAGAATGGTATATAAACGGTTAATAAAAGGTAGAATAGGGAGAGAAGCAGCAGAAGAAAATGGGTGGAAAAGCAAGATTTAACCTCAGATGGGAAAGATCACGTGAGCAATGATATGCTGAAAAACAAGGTTTGGCACTATAATTGTATCTAACGGAACAAGGAAGAATATAGGTGGTAGAAATCAAGGAAAAAGAGCACTGTATAAAAACATTTCTGAGCAACAAGATTAAACATAGGGTAAAATGGTTTCACAACAAGGAGATCCTTGCTGAGGGCAGAAATGGACACAGGATTAAAGACAGGTCAAAAGTATTAAATAAGTGAAGGCAGATGGAAACAAGTCAGAAGGCAACTGTATGCATTAGAGTGGAATATTACAGAAAGGCAGAGTGGAAAAAGAAGACATAAATAAAGAGGGATTCAGCTGACATGGGGGAAAGGGTGCCATGGAATGAATTAAAAACTGCACATCCGCATCTAGAAAGGATTTATAACTTCGTAAGATGGTACTGGGCAAATTATAAAATGGGGGTGGGTTGAGGTATGCAGGGTTTAAATATGGCAGAGAAGAGAAAGGGGAACAAAATAGATATGCAAAACTAGAGTTACACCTAGAAATAAAGGAGTCCATGAGAAGAAACAAGAATGAGACCAAAATGTCTTTATTCAGTAATAATGGAAATAGAGGAAGACCAAAGGAAAGGAAAACTGCGTGGATTACATAGAGACAATGACAAAACTAGAGTCTAGTAAAACCCAATGCATGATGAGGGCAATAGCAAAGACAGGGCAAAATAAGGTAGTAGAACAGAGGATCCTGCCAAGCTTGTTACAGTACATAAACTTAAAACATACAAAGTATTAATGAAAGAAGAAAATATTAAATGAGAATGTGAGTGAAATCAGGTTAAGAAGAGGGGTTAAACCCACATATACCTTTTAATAGCTGAGTTCAGGAAGATTCAAGTTTTCGACAAGATCTAGAAGGGAGAGAAGAGTCTGGCAATGAGAGTGTGGTAGAGGAACAAAGGATGAGATGAAAGGTTAGAGTGTTTCCTGCAAAATATGAAATACAGAAAAGAATGAGAGCAGCAATGAGTAGATTTCCAGGGTCTATAACACAGGGAACACGAAACAGTTTGAAAATAAGTAATACTGGAATGAATGAGGGATGGTTTAGGAAGGTTATGAAGAAAGAATTAAAATCACATTCAATAACTATTCCTGATCAAGAGAGAGGACAGACCTAAGAAAATGAAAAGTTTAACTAGAAAAAACAGGCAAGAGTTTGGGGCATGTAAGATGGAAGGGAATGAGGTGGTTCCAGAGGGACAGTGCCAGGCCAGTGTCAGCGGAGCAGTGCTGGGATCCCTGAGGAGCTGGCAAGGGGAGAGTGCAGCCCAGGGAGGCAGGCTGGCCTTCCACAGCAGTGATTCTTCCCCGGGGTGGGGGGGGTGGTTTTCACCCGCGGGGGGGCTGGGGCATGGACCCCAAGGGAGGCCTATCAGAACATCAGAGGGTGAGCAGTGCTCTGCTCCAAACAAAAACAAACCCAAAAACATGCAAAAAGAAAACACAAAAACATTCCTCAGAGATGCTGCTGATAGGCCAGCCTTGGGGGTCATGCATCCTCGGGTGAGAATCACTGGGGGGAAGGGCAGGTGGAGAGCTGGGCAGAGAGGTGAAGGGTGAGCAGATGAGCCCCTGGGTGTGGCAGAGGGAGGCATCAGAGTCCAGACTGTCAGACAAGGAGGAAAGGACCCAGGACCAGGCAGCCAGCCAGCCAAGGGATGTAGCCGACAAGGTACCTGGAACAGTGGGGGCTGGGAGTGGGATTGGGGAGGCGGTTACTATCAATTGGTTGGGAGTGGATTGTAAGCATGGTGTCCCTGAGCTTAAGACTTCTCAGTAGGGCTAAGGGAGATGAAGTGGTGACTGAAAGGAAGGCGCGTAGTGTGTATTTGCGCATAGAGCACCAGAAGGGACCTCTGCACAATGGAAGGGGCAGAGGGGATGGGAGAGGTCAGAGCATCTGGGAGAGGTGACTGCTAGGAGGGAGGAGGGGGAGGAGGGCAGAGGGAGGAGTGGGAGGAGGGCCGACAGCAGGCCCGGGGCTCTGTGCAGGTCTGGACAGAGGATGGAGGTGTCCGGGGCTGGGGGTGGCTGGCAGGTGTGGAGGCAAGAAGGTGAGAAGGTGAGAGCACTGTGGCAAAAGGAAGGGGTAGGAGAATCAGAGGCCGAGGATCCCTGAGAGCTGTGTCAGAGTGTGAGACGAAGGTCTGGATGGAAACATGAAGGGTTACATGGGCTGTGGGGCCTAGGAGGTGAGCTCAGCCGGGCTCTGTAGCATGTGCTGGAGGGTGGAGCCTGTGGGTTCAGCAGAGTGTGACTGAGGCAGAGAGGACTGAACTGGGTTGAGCAGCGGATGGGGGACTGAGAAGGGAGCACACAGCAGAGGAGACAACTAGGCCAGCTGGAGGGGTCACAGAGAGTAGCTGAAAGGTTGCTGTGTGTGTCCTGGAGAAGCAAACCCGGAGAGACCTAGAAACCGGGCCCAGGATGTGGGAGGTCAGGTGAGCTGCCTCAGCCAACTGAGAGAGTGTGCTGGAGGAGAGGGGGTCCGACAGGCCAGAGAGTGAGGAACCACAGGAGACGGCGCCTGGCAGCCAGGACCGGAGAGGCTTGTTGAGAGGATCAGGGAACACAATGTGCCCAGAGGGATGGCAGGGAGCTAGCAGACAGTGGGTGTGGAGAACCTGCCCCCCAAAGTGGGCCCAGGGCATGAGGAAGCCCCTGCAGGAGGAAGAGCACAGCGCAGGTCAGGTGAGTGAGGAACTGGGAGAGGTGGGACACGGCCAGCGCAGGATGAGCAGCTAGAGGCAGTGGTGCAGTGGAGAAGGGTGAGCAGATGAGCCCCTGGGTCTGAGGGAGGCATCAGAGTCCAGACTGTCAGACATGGAGGCCAAGGACCCAGGACCAGGCAGACAGCGAGCAAATGCATGTAGCCAATAAGGAACCCGAATGATGGGGGTCGGGGCTGGGTGTTGGAATTGCTGTTGATGGTTCAAGAGTGAATTGCCAACTTGGTGGTCCTGGAGCTGAGGATGCTTGAGATACAAAGCCCAGAGATGCAAGTGGAGACTGAAAGGAAGAGGGCTTGGATGTACGTGGGCAGAGAGTATCAGAGGGGACGTCCACACTGATGGAAAGGCTAGGGGGGCTGGGAGAGGTCGGTGAAGGAGTGTCTGGGGAGAGGTGCCGGCTGGGATGGAGGAAGGGGAGGAGGGCGGAAGGCAGGCCCAGGGCTCTGTGCAGAGGGAGGCTGGGGCTGGGAGGGGTGGCATCACGGGAGGAGGCGAAAGGTCGCAGTACTGTGGTGAGGGGATGAAGGTGGAGAGTCAGGAAGGGTTCCCCATGGATGTGTCAGCAGAGTATGAAACGATCTGAATGGAACATGGAAGGTTACACTGGGGGGAGCTGGGAGGACAGCAGCTTTGGAGGCTGGGGCCTGTGGACAGGACAGTGTGTCACAGTGTGTCTGAGGCAGAGACAGCTGAACTGTGTTGAGCAGCGGATGGGGGACTGAGAAGGGAGCACACAGCAGAGGAGACAACTAGGCCAGCTGGAGGGGTCACAGAGAGTAGCTGAAAGGTTGCTGTGTGTGTCCTGGAGAAGCAAACCCGGAGAGACCTAGAAACCGGGCCCAGGATGTGGGAGGTCAGGTGAGCTGCCTCAGCCAACTGAGAGAGTGTGCTGGAGGAGAGGGGGTCCGACAGGCCAGAGAGTGAGGAACCACAGGAGATGGCGCCTGGCAGCCAGGACCGGAGAGGCTTGTTGAGAGGATCAGGGAACACAATGTGCCCAGAGGGACGGCAGGGAGCTAGCAGACAGTGGGTGTGGAGAACCTGCCCCCCAAAGTGGGCCCAGGGCATGAGGAAGCCCCTGCAGGAGGAAGAGCACAGCGCAGGTCAGGTGAGTGAGGAACTGGGAGAGGTGGGACGCGGCCAGCGCAGGATGAGCAGCTAGAGGCAGTGGTGCAGTGGAGATGCTGGAGATGGGCAAAGTGAGAAGAAAGGGCACAGAGAAGCAATGTCCTTCCCTAGTGTAGTGGGCATAGAAAGGGGCTTAGGGCGGAACCCACACAGTAGATGGATTCAGTACAGTGTACTGGGGACACAAACTTGGACCATTAGGGTTGGTCAAGGGGAAGAACACTCCATACTTCTCATGACTGAGTGGTAAGGAGTTGCTCAGAGGATGGAAGGGAAGAGAAACGGGGAGGGACATCACAAGGGAAGGGGGAGGGAGAGAGCCTTAGGGATATGTGAGAGGCTGAGCAGGGAAAGGGGAAGGCAGCCTATAGAGCGCTCAATCTGGAGACTTCAGCAGATCTCAGGGTTCAAGGGGCAGGACATAGCTGCAGCACAGAGATGAGACCTAACCGTCCAGGCATTTGAAAACTCATGTCCTCAGGAGCAAATGGGGTCCTGGAGCTGCAGTGACTGGGCATCACTGCACATTAAGAAGGATCCTATAGAGAAACCACCAGTGCATAACGTCAGAGATTTCGGATGGGCTTACATGGTTGGAGTTCAGAGTCTGGTAGCAAAACTGGCAGGGGAGTGAGGGAGAAGCAGGGCTGTGTTGACATTTCCAGCCATCACCAATTCTGAGCTTTTGCTCTTCAAGGGGGCGGGCACTGGAAAGCAGGGTGCAGGTGCAGCTTGCGGTGGAGAGACTACACACATGGAAGGAGGGGGACCTTCAAAAGCAGTGGGGTGTCAGAGGTCTAGTCTGAGAAGATCATGTGGGCAGCAAAGGGGCAGAGGGAGTGGGCAGTGGGTGGGATACGGAGGGGCTTGGGGGTGAAGGACTCTTGCTTCAGAGACTTAACCCAGAAAACAACAGAGTGGGCAATGCAGAATGGGATGGAAAGAAGAGGATCTTAAAATCTGCACAGGAGGGGATCATGGCCCAGAGGGAAAGAGGGCAAGGAGTAGATCCAGACTGTGTCACTGGGGAGTGGGGGCCAAGGCGTGGATCCCAGGGACGATGGGAGAGAGAGAAGCAGTGGAGAGGGAAGGAGGAGGGGGGAGTGGGGACCTGGTGGAAAGAACTGTGGTCAGCAGTTGATTAAAAAGGAACAGAAGATTTAAGGAAGGTGAGATGAGGCAGGTATAAGGATTAGGAAGCGTAGAAAGACTAGACCCAGTGGAAGGACCTGACAAGTGACAGCAGGTGGTCTCGGAGTGAACATAGCAGGGTAGGGGAAGAAGAGAGTATGACACAAAAGCAGGTCACGGGGAGCACCCCTACAGAGAAGGGATGCCCCGAAGCTACTCAGTGACAGACACGACTGAGCTTGGAGATCGTGGGCCCCTAGAGAAGAGGCAGAATCCTCCTAGAGAAGGAAAGGGCAGAGCGGGTGGGAGAGGACAGTGCGGGAGAGCGTCTGGGGCAGATGAGTGCTCTGAGGGAGGGGAGAAGTGCAGGAGGCTGGACAGCAGTACCAGGGCTCTGCGCAGGGCAAGACTTCGGTTGCGGGGTGTGGGAGCAAGAGGGAAGCCAGAAGGCAACAGCGCTGTGCTGAAGGGATGAAGGCAGGAGAGTACAGAGGGGTTCCCTATGCGCTGAGTCTCGAGAGCAGGGTCAGGAAGGGAGAGGGACGAAATGGATCACGTGAGGAAAGGTGTCCACACAGGGCCTCAATTGCGGCACCAAGGAGAGTCATCTTCCAGCAGCAGACCAGAAGACAGGAGGCGCCTGGGGAGGGTGGGGAGCAGAGGGCAGGGGAAGGGACACAGGCTGGACAGCAGGAGCGGGAGGAGGAGAAAAGGCAGGTGGCAGAGAGGCATTGTGGCAGGCGGAAGGACTTAAGAGTTACAGGGCCAGCCAGCAGGGGCAGAGGTCTGTGGAGGGAGGTGTGAAAAGAAAGGGGGGGCTAGTGGTGGGTGGGTGCAGTGGCTGCTGCTGCAGCCTGGAGTGTTGTGGCCGGGGTAGAACTTTTTGGCCAGGCTCTTTACTACTACGGATCCGATCTGCTGGGGATGGGGTGGGAGGTGGGGACGGGTGGGAGGTGGGGACGGGGTGGGAGGTGGGACAGGGTGGGAGGGGCGGGGTAGGGTTGGGTTTGACTGGGTTGGGGGGAGGGCAGGGTTGGAATTAACGGGGTACGGGATTGGGGCGGGGGGAATTGAGCCAATCTTTAGGCACTGGAAACATCATCTACCTTTAACTGAATTGATGGACTGATGGTACAACCAGTGTTGGGGTGATGACTACAGGTTGAGGACAGGGAAGATCAGTTAGTCCACCCAGAGAGGACAAAGGGGAGTTGATGCAAGAAGGGAGGAAGGGGAAGTGTAAACACAGAGGGACAGGAAGACCAGGGGGGCAATATCGCCAGGGGGACGGTGTCACAGGTCTGAAAAGAAGAGGGATAACTTAGGGTAATGGACAGTGACAAGCACCAATAAGGACAGGTTTGCACCAAAGATACTGTCCCAATGCCTGAGGGTCACAAAGGGTGAGGGGTGGGCAGAGGAGTGTTGGCAGGGGGTGTGGCTTAACAAGAGAAGTGCTCTAATGCAGACGGGGGTCTGGGGCACGTCAGGTGTCAGGGAGCTAACCTGGAAGGGAATGAGGTGGTTCCAGGAAGACAGTGCCAGGCCAGTGTCAGCGGAGCGGTGCTGGGATCCCTGAGGAGCTGGCAAGGGGAGAGTGCAGCCCAGGGAGGCAGGCTGGCCTTCCACAGCAGTGATTCTTCCCCGGGGTGGGGGGGGGTGGTTTTCACCCGCGGGGGGGCTGGGGCATGGACCCCAAGGGAGGCCTATCAGAACATCAGAGGGTGAGCAGTGCTCTGCTCCAAACAAAAACAAACCCAAAAACATGCAAAAAGAAAACACAAAAACATTCCTCAGAGATGCTGCTGATAGGCCAGCCTTGGGGGTCATGCATCCTCGGGTGAGAATCACTGGGGGGAAGGGCAGG